>NC_077233.1:81706430-82046930 GCF_027887165.1 Monodelphis domestica
AACTGATGAAGTCTGAATGTAGTCATGAAGTACAGTACTCTTCATTTTATTTTCTCCAATAGTTTTCTCTCATGTATGATATATGTCTTCTTTCTCAGTATGATGAACACATAAAAATGTATTATAGAATGACACATGTGTAACCTATACATATTACTTGCTTTCTTGGTGGGGAGGAGGGATAAGAAGAAGTTTGAGAACATGGATTGCAAAGTGTCAGGAAATTTTTTTCACATATATATTTGACATGTAAAAAAAATAAAAATAAACGTCAAAAAAAGCTATCAGTAAAGTTGGAAAGGATAATTTGTGTCATTGGTAATTTTATTGTATTTCACCAATGAAATAATGAATCTATGAAGTTTGGAAATATTAATTGGTAAAAAAGGTAGTGATATGGATCAGTGGTTAGAAGACTAGCTTTAATGTTATGAAGACACAGGTTTAAGTCTTGCTTCTGACATTTATTGTTTCTATGACTATGGGAACCTCTCAATTGCACAGTCATGTTATGTAATACTACAAATCAAAGGTCTTGGGAGTAAGGTGATATAAATATAAACACAAATATAAATAGAACTTATATTTGTTGATTTTATCTAAGCAGAAAAGGAATTTGGCTCTACTAATATTGATATGTGGATTAATACTGGCAGTCTTAGTCTGTATGTTAGAAGATCACATGTGCTATGTAATTTGTCCCAAGGGAACAGTGAGAATTCCTTAGTATGCATATGGGAAGGTGGGAGTGAGTGGGGTGGATAATGATACCTTTCATCCAGTCATTCAAATTCTGTCATATTATGACATATTGCAGTTTATTTTGCCTATTTAAATAGATATGGAGATAGCTAATGCAGAAATATTTGCATGCCTTCACATGTATAATTTGTATCATATTCCTTGCCTTCTAAATGGGTAGGGGAAGGATGAAAGGGAGAAAGATTATTAGGAGCTCAAAGTTTTCTTAAAATAATGCCTAAAATGAATAATTAAAAACTTTTAAAACAAGTTGCTATGTAGATTATATCATCAATCTTTAGCTTATCAAACCATAAGGAAATAGATGAAAGATTTCCAAGCATTCCTCAAAATAAAGTGGGAATTGATGATAAAACCAAAAATATGATTTTAAGTGAGCAAGAAGAAAATGTCAGTTGTATCATTTCTCTTAGTGCTTTCTATCAGTCATATTTTGAGGTAAAAATGAGAAAGGCCTAATTTTGACGTGTAATAAAGCAGTCCAAAATCTTTAAAATTTTTAAGAAGTTGATCTAAAATATGAAGTTTCTATTGTTAATGATAGAATTTGCCTAACCTGTACAGTGAATTGGTGGTTGCACTTGAAGTCATGAAAACTGAGGCTGAAATTTCTCCTCTGAAAAGTCAGAATCTTCCTTCTGAGTTGATGTCACCAAATTAATTTGATTCACTATAGAATCTCTAGTCAAACACAGTGAAACCAAATGTAATTCATGTTCCAATTGTGTCTGGAGTCAAAAGAATTGAGATTCAAATCAAAGTGATATATTGAATGAAAATGTGGCCTTTTACTTTTAAAATTGGGATTTCTAATCACTCAGGTTTATATACATAGTTGCCCACAATAAAAACAAGACCAAAGCAAAAGGAAAATTTTAATCAGTAAAACATTTCATCGTATAGAAACAAAAGATAAAGTAATATGCCAACAATCAAACACACCATCTAAGAGAAATATTCCATCTTTCCCCAGTTGAAAATCTTTTTCAATATTCAAGTCTCTAGAATGGAAAAGGTTTGAATTCAAATCAAATAACTGAGATTTTTCAAGTTCAGGTTTGTAGCTCCCACTTACTTTCTTTTCCCACATCTCCATGAAGATCCTGTCTTTGCTGGTCTCATTAACTCCTTCATTACCTGATAATAGTCATTATTATTCTGACTATATTTAAATTCTAATTAACTATGTTGTTCAATTATATTCAGGTCTTTGTGACTGCACAGAACATAGCATACCAAGTACTTCTAGTCTCCACTCTCTCCAAAAGACTGTTGTAAGGGAGAAATGTGGTTAATTTTTAAAGGGTTGGACTTTATGTAAGGGTGTGGTCACCAGGAATTTAATTAATTCCAAAGAGATTTTATTTACAATTTATTTCCAAAATGTAGAAAGAGTGAAGGAAGAAATCAGAGAGAGGATAAGGTAAGATATCTAGCCTGAGCACTAAGTAATTTACTCCTGGACCCTCCAGGCAGGTAGAATTAGTTTCAACCAGCCTCAGCAAAGCCGAGGATCCGGGAAAGCTTCTCTCAAGAGTAAGTCTTTCCTGAGGCCAGTTTCTTCAGAGAAAAACCAGCAGTTAAGAGTCAACCTTTCACTCACCATGTGTCAGTCCAGTCAGCAGATTCTTCTGCCCCTCTTCACCAGCCTCAACTTGAAAGCATGAAGAATTCTTTCAGTCTCCACTTCCAAAAAATGAAGAACCGAATCTCACTGGAAGTAACAGCTCCTTTTCAAGATGCTTCTTTTGCATCACTGTCTGTGTCTTCCCCTAATTTTGCATCTACCAATCACAGTTGACACTCTGCTCTAGGCCTGCCCAAAAGGCAGTTAGTTGATTCTGATTCATTACCCACTATTTTACAGATGGGTCACAGACCTTCCACTTAATGTCTAAAATTGGGTGTTTACACCTTTTGTGATTAAATCTAAAATGGACAGATCTTCATACTCAACTTTAAGCACCATGTTCTAAAAATAGACAGGGGCTACAATTTAATCTTCACAATCAGAGGAGAGTTAAGTATTTTCATTGTTACAATCTGGGGAGAGTTAAATTTAATCTTCACACTGTCCAAGCTGATACTTATTGCTTCTATGATACTATCTACTGATCTTATCATCTGCCTTCCCGTTTTCCTTTTTTCATCAGTCTTTCCCATCATCAGGACCTTCCCCAATGAGTCCTATATTCCCATTATATGGCCAAAGTATTTGGACTTCTAATGAATAGTCTGAATTATTTTCTTTAAGATTTTTTTTTTAATATATTTTATTTGATCATTTCCAAGCATTATTCGTTAAAGACATAGATAATTTTCTTTTCCTCCCCCCCCACCCCCCATAGCCAACGCGTAAGTCCACTGGGCATTAGATGTTTTCTTGATTTGAACCCATTGCTTTGTTGATAGTATTTGCATTAGAGTGTTCATTTAGAGTCTATCCTCTGTCATGTAACCTCAACCTCTGTATTCAGGCAGTTGCTTTTTCTCGGTGTTTCCACTCTCATAGTTTATCCTTTCCTTATGAATGGTGTTTTTTTCTCCTGGATCCCTGCAAGTTGTTCAGGGACATTACACCGCCACTAATGGAGAAGTCCATTACGTTCGATTATACCACAGTGTATTAGTCTCTGTGTACAATGTTCTCCTGGTTCTGCTCCTCTCGCTCTGCATCACTTCCTGGAGGTTGTTCCAGTCTCCATGGAACTTCTCCACTTTATTATTCCTTTGAGCACAATAGTATTCCATCACCAACATATACCACAGTTTGTTCAGCCATTCCCCAATTGATGGGCATCCCCTCGTTTTCCAGTTTTGGGCCACCACAAAGAGCGCAGCTATGAATATTTTTGTACAAGTCTTTGTGTCCATTATCTCTTTGGGGTACAGACCCAGCAGTGCTATGGCTGGGTCAAAGGGTAGATATTCTTTTGTTGCTCTTTGGGCATAGTTCCAAATTGCCCTCCAGAATGGTTGGATCAGTTCACAACTCCACCAGCAATGAATTAATGTCCCTATTTTGCCACATCCCCTCCAGCATTCATTACTTTCCTTTGCTGTTATGTTAGCCAATCTGCTAGGTGTGAGGTGATACCTCAGAGTTGTTTTGATTTGCATCTCTCTGATTATAAGAGATGTAGAACACTTCTTCATGTGCTTATTAATAGTTTTGATTTCTTTATCTGAGAACTGCCTATTCATTTCCCTTGCCCATTTATCAATTGGAGAATGGCTTGATTTTTTGTACAATTGATTTAGCTCATTATAAATATGAGTAATTAAACCTTTGTCAGAGGTTTCTATGAAGATTTTTTCCCAATTTGTTGTTTCCCTTCTGATTTTAGTTATATTGGTTTTGTTTGTACAAAAGCTTTTTAGTTTGATGTAGTCAAAATTATTTATTTTACATTTTGTGATTCTTTCTATATCTTGCTTGGTTTTAAAGCCTTTCCCCTCCCAAAGGTCTGACATGTATACTATTCTATGTTTACCCAATTTACTTATGGTTTCCTTCTTTATGTTTAAGTCACTCACCCATTTTGAATTTATCTTGGTGTAGGGTGTGAGGTGTTGATCTATTCCTAGTCTCTCCCACACTGTCTTCCAATTTTCCCAGCAGTTTTTATCGAATAGTGGATTTTTGTCCCAAAAGCTGGGGTCTTTGGGTTTATCGTATACTGTCTTGCTGAGGTCGCTTTCCACCAGTCTATTCCACTGATCTTCCTTTCTGTTTCTTAGCCAGTACCAAATTGTTTTGATGACTGCTGCTTTGTAATATAGTTTTAGGTCAGGGACTGCAAGGCCCCCATCATGTGTGTTTTTTTTCATTATTTCCCTGGATATCCTTGATCTTTTGTTCTTCCAAATGAACTTTGTTATAGTTTTTTCTAAATCAGTGAAGAAGTATTTTGGTAGTTCAATGGGTATGGCACTAAATAGATAAATAAGTTTGGGTAGGATGGTCATTTTTATTATATTGGCTCGTCCTATCCATGAGCAGTTAATGTTTTTCCATTTGTTCAAGTCTAGTTTTAGTTGTGTGGCGAGTGTTTTGTAGTTGTGTTCATATAGTTCCTGTGTTTGTCTTGGGAGATAGATTCCTAGGTATTTTATTTTGTCTAAGGTGATTTTGAATGGGATTTCTCTTTCTAGTTCTTGCTGCTGAGCTGTGTTGGAGATATATAGAAAAGCTGATGATTTATGTGGGTTTATTTTGTATCCTGCAACTTTGCTAAAGTTCTTGATTATTTCAATTAGCTTTTTGGTTGAATCTCTAGGATTCTTTAAGTAGACCATCATGTCATCCGCAAAGAGTGATAACTTGGTCTCCTCCTTGCCTATTTTGATGCCTTCAATTCCTTTATCTTCTCTAATTGCTACTGCTAGTGTTTCTAGTACAATGTCAAATAGTAGGGGTGATAATGGGCATCCTTGTTTCACTCCTGATCTTATTGGGAATGCAACTAGTTTATCCCCATTGCAGATGATATTAGCTGTTGGTTTTAGATATATACTGTTTATTATTTTTAGGAATGACCCTTCTATTCCTATGCTTTCTAGTGTTTTTAATAGGAATGGGTGTTGTATTTTATCAAAGGCTTTTTCTGCATCTATTGAGATAATCATGTGGTTCTTGCTAGTTTGCTTGTTGATGTGGTCAATTATGTGGATGGTTTTCCTAATGTTGAACCAGCCCTGCATCCCTGGTATGAATCCTACTTGATCATGGTGAATGATCCTTCTGATCACTTGCTGGAGTCTTTTTGCTAGTATCCTATTTAAGATTTTTGCATCTATATTCATTAGGGAGATTGGCCTATAGTTTTCTTTCTCTGTTTTTGACCTGCCTGGTTTTGGAATCAGTACCATGTTTGTGTCGTAAAAGGAGTTTGGTAGAACTCCCTCTTTGCTTATTATGTCAAATAGTTTGTGTAGTATTGGGATTAACTGTTCTCTGAATGTTTGATAGAATTCACAGGTGAATCCATCAGGCCTGTGGATTTTTTCTTAGGAAGTTCTTTGATGGCTTGTTGGATTTCAATTTCTGATATGGGATTATTTAGGAATTCTATTTCCTCTTCTGTTAGTCTAGGCAGTTTGTATTTTTGTATATATTCATCCATTTCTCCTAAATTGGTGTATTTATTGCCATATAATTGGGCAAAGTAATTTCTAATGATTGCCTTAATTTCCTCTTCATCAGAGGTGCTGTCCCCCTTTTCATCTTTAATGCTGTGAATTTGCTTTTCTTCCTTCCTTTTTTTAATTAGATTGACCAGTACCTTGTCTATTTTGTTTGTTTTTTCAAAGTACCAGCTTCTTGTCTCATTTATTAAATCAATAGTTCTATCACTTTCGATTTTATTAATTTCTCCCTTAATTTTTAGGATTTCTAATTTGGTTTTCTGCTGGGGGTTTTTAATTTGATCGCTTTCCAGTTTTTTCATTTGCATTTCCAATTGATTGATCTCTGCTCTCCCTTGTTTGTTAATATAAGCATTCAGGGATATGAATTTACCTCTGATTACTGCTTTGGCTGCATCCCAAAAGGTTTGAAAGGATGTTTCGCCATTGTCATTTTCCTCGATGAAATTATTAATTGTTTCTATGATTTCTTCTTTAACTAAACGGTTTTGGAGTATCATATTGTTTAATTTCCAATTGGTTTTAGATTTGGTTTTCCATGTACCATTACTAATCATTATTTTTATTGCCTTGTGATCTGAGAAGGCTGCATTCATTATTTCTGCTTTTCTGCATTTGTGTGCTATGTTTCTGTGACCTAATGTATGGTCAATTTTTGTGAATGTGCCATGTGGTGCTGAGAAGAAGGTGTATTCCTCTTTATCCCTATTTATTTTTCTCCATATGTCTATTAATTCTAATTTTTCTAAGATTTCATTCACTTCTTTTACCTCTTTCTTATTTATTTTTTGATTTGATTTATCTAAATTTGATAATGGTTGGTTTAAGTCTCCCACTAGTATGGTTTTATTGTCTATTTCTTCCTTCAATTCTCCTAGTTTCTCCATTAGAAATTTGGGTGCTATATTATTTGGTGCATACATATTGATTAATGATATTTCCTCATTGTCTATAGTCCCTTTTAACAAAATATAATTACCTTCCCTATCCCTTTTGATCAGGTCTATTTTTGCATTGGCTTTATCGGATATCATGATTACCACTCCTGCCTTCTTTCTATCAGTTGAAGCCCAGAAGGTCTTACTCCATCCTTTAATTCTGACCTTGTGGGTGTCAACCCGCCTCATGTGTGTTTCTTGAAGACAACATATGGTAGGGTTTTGGATTCTAATCCATTCTGCTATTCGTCTACGTTTTATGGGTGAGTTCATCCCATTCACGTTCAAAGTTATGATTGTCATTTGTGGACTCCCTGGCATTTTGATTGCCTTCCCTAATTCTAACCTATACTTCTTCGGCTCTACCTTTTAGTCCAGTGATTTACTTTGAAGCAGTCCCCCTTGTCCCCTCCCTTGATGTTTCCCTTTTTAGTCCCTCCCTTTTTGTTCCCTCCCCTTCCCCCCTCTCTTTCCCTCCCTTTTTGTTCTCCCTCTCCCCCTCCCCCCCTTGGTTTTCCCTTCTCCTTACCCTTGTTGGGTAAGATAGAATTCAAGATCCCAATGGATCTGGATGTTTTTCCCTCTCAGAGTTGATTTCCCTGAGATTGAGTTTTAAGTAAATCCCCCCCCCCCTCTCTTCCTCTCCTTCTTATAGGAGTTTTCTTCCCCTCCCCTTCCCATATGAATCTTTGTGTGAGAATGATTATTCTATTTGGTCTTTCTTTACCCCCTATTTATACATTACATTTTCCCCACATATTAGTATACATAGGTTGATATAAATGTAGTCCTTATAGAAGAGAGTTTGAGTAAAAGAAGAAGATAACATTTTTCCCCTTTCCTTAATATTTACCTTTTCAGGTATTCCTTGCTCTTTGATTTTCGGTATCAAACTTTCCACAGAGCTCTGGTCTTTTCTTTGCAAAAAGTTGGAAGTCTTCTATTTTGTTGAATGCCCATACTTTCCCTTGGAAGTATATAGTCAGTTTTGCTGGGTAGCTGATTCTTGGTTGGAGACCCAGCTCTCTTGCCTTTCTGAAGATCATGTTCCATGCCTTACGATCATTCAGAGTAGAACTTGCAAGGTCTTGTGTGACCCTGATTGGCATTCCTTTATATCTAAATTGTCTTTTTCTGGCTTCCTGTAGGATTTTTTCTTTTGTTTGATAGCTTTGGAATTTGGCAATTACATTCCTGGGAGTTGTCTTTTGGGGGTTTAGTGTAGAAGGTGTTCTGTGAGCTCTGTCAGTGGCTGTATTGCCCCCTTGTTCTAGAATCTCTGGGCAATTTTCTTTGATTATATCTTGTATCACCATGTCCAGTTTGGTGTTTATTTCTGGCTTTTCTGGGAGTCCAATTATTCTTAAATTATCCCTTCTCCCCCTATTTTCCAGATCTATCACCTTGTCGGTGAGATATTTTATGTTCTCTTCTAATTTCTTGGTATTTTGGCTTTGCTTTATTAATTCTTGCTCTTTTACACGTTCGTTGTCTTCCAGCTGCCTGATTCTGGCCTTTAAAGCCTGGTTTTCCTTTTCAGTTTCATCATACTGGTTTTGTAGATGCGTGAATTTCTTTTGCATTATTTCCAACTTTTCCTCCCAGAAGGCTTCCATCTTTTTGGTCATTTCTGATTCAAATTCTTCATAGGTTTGTGGAGAGTTTCCATTTCCTTTGGAAGGTTTTGGAGCATTTTCTTTTATATTATCTTCTATCTGCTCTGTATTTTGTATTTTGGCTCCATAGAATGTGTCCAAAGTCGCCCCTTTCTTCTTATTTTTCTTGGTATTTTGGGGCTTCTGTGCTTCTGTGGAGTTTTCCATCTCTGAATGTGGAGGATTGGCTTTTCTTGTCTCTGACTGGTGTTCAGAGGCTTTAGTCCTGGGCAGATGGTTCTATGACTTTCCCTGGGTTAAACTGAATATGCCTCACTGGAATTGGAGTGGAAGGGTCGGACCACGTTGCTTTCAGGAAGTTGCCTTCAGAATTGCTGGCTGTGAGGCTGTTTCGTCGGCCTGCGGGGGGGGATGGGCTGCAGCTAACCCAAGCTCCGAGAGCAAGGACTTTCACTGAGACTTGGATAGCAGGATCCAGCCCGTGAGGCTGTCTTGCCTGCCCTGAGGGTTGCTGTTGTTTCGACCAGCTCTCTGCAGCGGAAGCCCCAGGCAGTAACTTTCACCGGGACTGTAGAAGGCCCTGAGGGTTCTGCTCTCTGAGCCTGGGGCTGCTGCTTCCGGGAGCCTTGGACTCTGCGTTCCTACCCCTGAGGTCCAAGTGATCTCGGGTTCTGGCTTTTGAGGGGAGCCGTACCTTTTGAACCGGGTCCAGGTCCAGGAGGAGGGTTCCCAGGGTCTGTGCTGTTGATCGTTTTGAATTTCGGCGCCTTAGGAGCTTATCGTTTGAGATCGGTCGGGAAGGTTTTTCCGGAGATCTGAACTTGAGCTTTCTCTAAGCCGCCATCTTAACCGGAAGTCCCCTATTTTCTTTAAGATTGACTGATTTTATATCCTTGCTGCCACAGGGACTCTCAAAAGTCTTCTGAAGCACCACAATTTGAAAGAGTTGATTCATCATTACTTAGATTTCCTTAAAGTTCAACTTTCACAGCCATATATTGCTTCTGGAAAAACCTTGACTCTACAGAACTTTGTTGGCAAGATGGTATCTGTTTTTTAGTATGCTATTTAGCTTTGTCATAGCTCTCCTTCCATAAGAATTTGTAAAAATTGTGTCAAATCCTTTAGCCTTAGTTTGCTTGAGCTGGTAAAATGAGAGATCTTACCTTTATGGTTTCTTTTGTGGTAAAATTCCCTGATCCTTTGCCTTTAATTTCTGTTTTTTAAGATTACCAACTTCCCTGAAAGATGCAGATACCTCCCTACCTTTCTGATCAAATTTAACCCCATTTTGAGTCTTCGAAGTGGGTGACTCTTCTCTGGACCTAAAAAAATATTAAGTAGAAGTGGCCATAGGCCCAATCATTCATCCTTTCTGCCATGTCCCATCTTACTGGTAGTACCCTGAACCATTTCATTCTTAGACTTCATGGATCATTTCTTCTTTTTTAGAAAGAATTTTACATAAGAGGGAGGGACTTGCCCTACTGTAAACTTGTAAACTCTGTATAATTTTTTCTCATTGCTTTTAGTTGCTTTTGAGAGGGATTGTCCTAGGCAAATGTATCAAAAATAAGATACAGCTATTCAGGAACTTGATTTAAATCCTTTTACCCACAGATGGAGGAAGAGGACTTGGAATTTAAAGAGGGGATGGAGAGTTAAAAGTCAATGAAAGTACAATTCCTGTAGCCTGTAAAATTTTCTATTTACTATACAGCCTTTTAAAATGCAATTCATTGGAAGACATTGTCTGTGTTCAAGTAATTCAAAAAGTGTCTTGCTTTTGATTTTTTCCTTGTGCCTAGATTCTGTTAGGCAATGACATATGATTAGTTTGAATATTTATTTCTCCTTTATAAATAACTTTTATAGAAAGGGCTTATTGACTATACCAAGATAGATATTCTTAGACCAATGCTAAAAAAATAAAATTCAGTCATCCCCAAATAGAGACCATTAAATATTAATCAATTATCTTCACATGACTACTAAAGATAAAATGTTTGTCCCTCTTCTTTTTAGATTGAGTTGACATAATAGTATCTGGATCATAATAGATTCTTAGTAAATTTGTTGGTTATTTATTGATAAGACAATTTTGAAGGAATATTATATAGATTTAAGAATATTAATTTGAATAATCATGAAGATATTTTGATACTGATGACATTATAAGTCCTTAACAATTTTTATATCATATATTATATCTTATAATTAGGGAACTCTATTATTTTTAATGTATAACTATACTATGTAACAATTAGAGAATGGCCATAAAACAAACTCATTTTAAGTAAATTAAAATGTTAAAGCAAATTCAAAATATGTTTAATGTTTTTAAATTTTTTTTACATAGTCAATTTCTTAATAGCTTCCTTCTTCACAATGTGGAGAGCCATTCCTCACAACAAAGAATCAATGCAAGGAGAAACAAAAAGGGTAGATTAGCAAAACTAACCAAAAATATTAATGAAATATGGCAATTTACATGATGTTCTACACCCATTTTCTCCTACATCTGCAAAAAGAAATGGAGGTACATTATATCTTTTACTTAAGGAGTTTTGGAGCAGCATAATTACACATATAACTTTCAAGTCCAGTTTGGTTGTGATTAATTTTCTTTCAATTTACATTAAAGTGAGTGTACATATTATTTTCCTGGCTCAATTAAGTTATCATCAGTTCATATTTTTTGCATATTTCTCTATAGTCTTCATATTCATAATTTCTTAATGTATAATAATATTATATCATGTTCATGTACCATGGGCCCTTTTTTTCCCTCTTTACTTCTTCACTTGGTGATATCATCAGCTCCCATGGTTTTAATTACTGTGGGTTTTAAAAGTATTGTGGTCAGGGGAACTGCATTTCCAAGCATGCCCCAGGGGTCCCTCCCCCTTACTCCCTGGTATGGGATTGATCTTGAAAGGACCAATCTTGTGCTGGGGAAGGGACCTGTTAAAATGTATATAAATTGGAAAGGAGGAAGGAAAGTGATACACTGGAAAAATAGTACATATAAAATAATTGAATTTATTTAAAAGAGAAGGGATGAAGGGAAGGAGAGTGGAAGAGGGTGAAATATAAATATTTTACCCAGTAAATCAACCTATAGTAGTATAGTGGTAGTCTCTTGGTGTCTGAGAATGACATTGTTTTTGTGCAGTTTCATCTATTGATGTACCCTCATGTGGCTTTGGAGTCCAAAGGCTGAGGCGCACAGTTTGTGGCACATGGGGCATGGGACGCCAGTTGTTATGGGAGGTGCGGTTGTGGCCTGGTGTCGGCGTTCATGCACAGTGGCAAGACGTCGACGTCTCTCATCTTCAAAGATGGTGGGGGCATGGTTAATGTGGGTTCGCCAGCTGCTTCTGTCAGAGGCAGCAAGTTCTAGTTGCTTTGGTGTCATGCCAGCCCACTTCAAGTTGGACTTTAGCTGATCCTTGAATCTTTTCTTTGGTCGGCCTTGTTTCCTGAGTCCAGCTGACAGCTCACCATAGAATGCCTGTCTTGGTATTCGCTGTGGGTCCATGCGGATGACTGTCCAGACCATCGTAGCTGGGTTTTGAGGACCAGGACTTCGATGCTGGCAGAGTTGGCTCTGTCGAGGACTCCCTGGTTGGTGATTCGGTCCTGCCATCGGATCCTCATGATTGACCAGAGGGAGTGTTGGTGGAATTGCTCCAGCTGCTTCATGTGCTTCCGGTACAGTGTCCATGTCTCACAACCATACAGGAGCGAGCTGAGGACCACTGTGTTATACACTTTGAGCTTCGTCGCAGTGTTTACACCTCTGTGATGGAGGACTTTGGAGTGCAGCCGCCTGAGTGCCTGGCTGGCCTTTTGGATCCTGGCATTGATCTTGTGGTCTAGGGACCCGTCGTTGGCGATGGTGCTGCCCAGATACTTGAAAGTGTTGACATTAGAAAGCTGCGTGCCGTCGATTGAAATGCACGGCTGGTTCGTTGGCCTCCCTGGTGCAGGTTGGAACAGCACCTCTGTTTTGCTGAGGCTGATAGTCAGGCCAAACAGTTTTGTTGCGGTGGAGAACCTGTCCACAATGGTTTGGAGATGATTTTCTTGGTGGGCCATGAGAGCACAGTCATCTGCAAAGAGAGCTTCCAGGATGAGTCTCTCTGTTGTCTTTGTTTTTGCAGTCAGGCGGCGAAGGTCGAATAGTGAGCCATCCAGTCGGTAATTGATGTAGACGCCCAGGTCTAGATCCATCACAGCATGTCATAATACTTGGGTGAAGCATAGGTCTAACCTAACTAAGCCCTAAATTCCTAAGGGCAAGTCCAACAGGGAATCAAAATCTCACAGAGAGTCCTTGTTGAGTCAGGTACAAGAGTCCAGCTGATGTCCTCAGATGTCCCAACATGGTAGACATCTTTTCCCCAGTCCAACTGTCCACCAGAAAGAGGAGATATTCTCTTACCACAGCTAGTAAATCCTCAAGGCCAGTTGTTTGATGGATGGATTTCCAGGATGTATCAGTCATACACCTTTATTCTTCAACTTGCAGGTCCAGAGTGTTATTGGAAAAAACTGTCCCTTCAACAGTTTGGGAACCCTGACCCAGTAGTTTGGAATCCAGGCCTAAATATTGCTCTTGCTATAATTCCCTTTCCTTAACCCCTACTTCCTGGTGTGGGATTGGTCTTGAATTGAACCAATCCCATGCTAGGGAGGGACCACACCCCCTATTTCAGGGTACAGGATTGGTCTTTATAGGGACCAATCCCTCACCTAGAGGAGGGATTTAAAATCTAGCTAGATTCAAAGTTTAGTGGAATTAGTTCATTTCAGCCAGGAGAAACTGGTTTTTCTTCTTTCATTAAAGTTAATCAGATAAAAGAAATTTTTTATTTTATTCATTTCATTATCCTCTCTATGCTCATTATTTTCAGATCTACTTTTCTTGTCCATTTATTTCTGCTAATCATCAATCTCACACCTTACATGGCCTTTTGAATGACATCTTAAACTTACTAAGTCCAAACAGAAATCATTGTCTTTCCCCCTAAACCTGTCTTCTACATTCCCTCTTACTGTTGAAGGAAACATCCTCTCATTCTCTCAATTTTACAATGCAAGAGTCATCCAGGATTCCACACTCTTTCTTACCCCCATATTTAAGCTGTTGTCAAAGTCTATCCAGTTCATCTTTGTAGCATCTCTTGAATATGTTCCTTTCTTTCCCCTGGCACTGCTACCACTTTGGTGCAGGCCCTCGAATTTTTTAATAACCAGCTGGAAGACCTGAATGCCTAATCAAATACAATTTATCAGCCATAATGCAATAAAGAGATCTTCCTAAAACAGCGGTCTAAACATGCAAATTCTATTTCACTCTCAATAATTCCAATGATTTCCTATTGCCAGTAGGACCAAATACAAGATGCTGTTTGGCCTTCAAAGCTCTTTATCACCTAATTTTCTCCTACCTTTCCATTCTTAATAGACCTTATTACCTGATGGATACACTTTTTCCAGTGACACTGGCCTCCTGCCTGCTCTATAAATAATATATTACTTCTCCAGGCTCTGAATATTCTCTGTGATTTTCCCTCCTTCCTGGAATACTTTCCCTTCTCCACTCTAACTACTGACATCTCAGGCTTCCTGTAAGTCTTAACATAAAGGATCAGTGAATCTCATATTTAATACCCAGGTTAAAACAGTGTGAGTGGAGGGCATGTTTGGGTGTGGGGGTCAGGGCCAGTTTTCTAAAATTTAGCAAAATCAGTTTAATAACCAGAAAAAGTATATATAACTAAAATGGAAATACAAAGACTAGCAACCACTAAACAGTTGAAAAGTATAAAGAACAGACAACCATAAGGAAAAGATATGAAAACTCTTCTCCCTACTAATTTGTAGTTATGGGTTCTTGGTTATACAGCATCGAATGTACTGCCAGTTATTTTTTGAAATATAGATTGCTTTTTAAAATATTTTTCTTTTAAAAAAGATATTTTATTTTTACCAATAACATGTAATAACAAATTTCCACATAAATTTCCTGAAGCTGAATGATTCAAAGTGTTTCCCATTCTTCCCTCCTCCCAGCACTGCCAGCAATTCAATCTGGGTTATATGGGTATTATCACACAAAACAAATGTCCATATCATTAATTTTTGTAAAAGAATAATACTATAAAACAAAACTCTCCCCAAATTAAATTAAAGTGAAAAATCATAACCTTTGCCTTGCATTTTGACTCCAACAGTTCTTTCTCTGGAGGAGGATAACATTCTTTGTCATAAGTCCCTCAGAATTGTCCTGGATCATTGTAGTTTAAGTAACTAAGTCTATCACAGTTGATCATTCCACAATATTGCTGTGACTGTATACAATGTTCTCTTGATTCTGCTTACTTTACTCTTTATCAGTTCATGTTGATCTTTTCAACTCTTTCTGAAATCATTCTGTTCATCATTCCTCACAAGCACAGTAGTATTCCACCACTATCTTATACCACAATTTGTTCATCCATTCCTTAATTAATGGATATCCCTTCGATTTCTAATTCTTTGCCACCATGAAAAAAAGAACAGCTAAAATATTTTTGTACAAGGAAGTCTTTCCCCCCTTTTTTATCTCTAGTAGATATAGATATAATAGTATCCTCTTGGTTGCTTTTGCTGAATTGTTTTCTATTCTTTTTCTCTTTTAAAAAGTTATTTGTCCTATGAAATGTCTCTCTGGGAGGAATGGTATTATATGGGGTGGGGTGAGATTTGTTACTGTTAAAATAAAGTACACCAAAGATCCAGCTAGATAAAAAAGAAAAATACATGTTAGTTGAGTGGAGGATAAATTGAAGTGGGGAGACACCTGTGGTAACATATATTGACTAAAATCATGAAAAGGCTAAATCATGCTTAGATTTATCAATACATGGAATTACTACTTGTTAATCAACAGCATGCAATTATCTATTTACCAGTTTTGATATTAACTCTTCCAAGAAGAGAAAAAATAAACCCTTAATTCTTAAAGGTCCTAGCATGTCTTCTTCCAATATTCATGACAAGAGGGCCTCTCTAGCTTAGAGAATGTATGTCTCTCTACAAAGCAGCATTCTGTCAAGTCTATCAATCAGCATTGGTCTTGAGTAAACATGAGGTGCTCAGATCTCTCTGTGTGTTTAGAGAATGCAACAACCAGTCAATCAATAAATATTTATTAAATGCATACTATGTGCTAGGTGCTAAAAGCTAGGAAAGCAAAAAAGGCAATAATAATCATTGCCCTGAAGATGTTAAAATTTTATGAGTGGTCACTTATTGGACCACTCACTGGTGGTCACTTGTTGTTTGCCAGATTTGAGAGATATAGTTGTCATTAAGATCTGCATTATTCAAAAAGGCTTATATTATTATAGAAAAAACCCACTTAATCACAAATGGGAGGCTTAAAACAATGAATTTGCTCAAGCTAAGTTAATTTATGCCTATTTCATAGGCAAATATAATAGTCTAGGAAAGATGTTATGAGAGCCTGAACCTGAATGGTGACTGAGTAAAGTGTCATGAGTGAATAGAAGGGGATACATAGGAGATATATTAGAAGATGCTGTGATATTAGCAACTTAATTTACATGGATTAGATCTGTGTGATGAAAGTGAATGAAGAATCAAGGATAACATCAAATTTTCAGGCTTTGTTTTTCAGGATTGAGGTGTCTGACAATAATTGCCTTTGATTCCACTGGATCTCCCTCTTCCTTAATCTCAGCTCCCTTGCTCACCTCTGAAGAAGGGGTGGCCCTTCTCCTTGCCAAGGCCAACACTCCTGAAGTCATCATTCAACTAAAGTTTATGAAAAACTTCAAGTTTCCAAAAATCTCTTAGCTATCTATCCCTTCTTATCACCATTCTTCTTGAATTCTCTTCACCACTTATATGTTCTCTCCTCTAAGGGTTTTCATGACTATTCTTTATGAGCACTTTTTACTGATCTGATTGCTCCCTCTTGGTCTTCTTTGTTGGGGATTAGTCCATTTCATTGATGTATGTGTGTGTTTATGTGTGCATGCATGTGTGGGTTTTCCAAGCTCTGTTCTGAGTTCTCTTTTCTTTTCCCTCTGTGCTCTCAGATTTGTTGATCTCATTAACTTTATTGGGTGTTGAGTTCTCATATCTATACAGATGATCCCCAGATCTATAGATCTAGTCCTCATTTCTCCCTGAGTCACCTAAAATCTTACCTCATCACTTACTTGGTGCCCTAGACTATGGTAGGGTGGTACAAAATGAAAAAAAAAATTGAACGGAATAGCCTCTGCAATCTAATAATATAAAATTTCCTGGGGAAGGCAAACATGTAAACAGATATACAAAATATATACAAAGTAATTTGTAAGAGAAAAATATAATGAAGCTTGTAAATAGGTAGTTCTGGATGTGTCTCAAGCAAACTATGACCTTTGCCTTGAGTCTTGAAAGCCAATGATTCCATTATGTGAAGGTAAGGATTATAGGCATTGAAAGCTTGCCAAAATACAAAGGAAGGCTTAACAGCTGAATGGTCTGATCATAGACAGGCAATTTTCAGAAAAGAGCAATTTCCAAGGAAGGTTGCATGAGGTGTATATCAACAATAATTGTAAAATTCAAAATATTTTGTCAAACCCAAAAGGGTTACACAAAAACATGGGGAAATGTACTGCTAGTAGGTTCAAGGATTCCTCATTATAATCTCTGCAATGGTCTCTGACTTACCTGGAAGACCAGTGAAATCAGTCTGACCTTAATGGTAGGCTCTGAGTTAAACACATTTCTTGCTACATAAAGCTAGATTCGAACAAAATGACTGAATAATAAAGCATTTTTTTCCCCACACAGAGAATAGCCACATCACTCTTATTGTCTGGTCTATTAATATCTCCTATAGTCATTTTCATCTTACCTCTATTCAGAAAAAAAAAGAAGACATGAAATAACAGCCCTAATCATGATATCAGGGTAGTAACTTATCTCAGGATGTTTTTTTGTCCTCTTCGGATTGTCCTCTTAAAATTCTCTGGCAACTGTATCTTAATTTATAATTAGTTTTTAAATCATAAAAATGGGACTAGAAAAAGATAAGGAACCAGTCGTTTGTGGTTGGCTGCCTTCCCTTCTGAGAACTGGGCCCTACCACACACCCACTCACTTTGATTCCAAGGGACAAATGCCCCATTTCCTCTTCTTACTCAAATTCATTTTTGTGACATTCCTTTCTCAAGCCTCTTGGATTGGAGCACTGTGACCTCAATCTGAATAAAAGGCAGATCTTTTGGTCACCAGGAGTCAGAAATCTGTACAGTGGTATGTCCACTTGTCTCTGCCACACTATCCTAAGAGGCCTGTTACAGATAAACAACTTTGTCTCCACTCTTATTCAGCAAAAGATTGAGGGAAAGAAGCAAGTTGTAGCTTCAATCTTAATATTACATTTTTCCCCTTTAAAATCCAAACATTGTCTTTGGGTGCCAAAAGCAAGGACATAGGTTAATATTAAATTTCCACAGTACAAAATCTAAGGAAAAAGAAAATAAGGAGATAAAATTAAATTCATAAATTTAATTTGAATATGTCAAACTTGAAAAACACAGGACCACTAAAGCAGTTAGCAAAGAACATGTCTTTAATCAGGAGGAGAGACATAGAGTTCTTATGGCCACCACACAGAGTCATGTGCCCACACAGTCTCAAGACCACCCTGAGCTAAACTCTGAGACTCTGGGAACAATGTCTCCAGGAAAATGCACCCAAAATAGGAATCTCCATCATGGGAATTTCCCAAGAAACTAAAGAACTTGAGATCTTATATACACTTTGAGGAAGAAAGAAAAAGAGAAAACTGGTTGGCTTTATTGGATACCAGGAGGCTGAGCTAACTAAAATAGGCCTAGATATGAAGATAAAAGAGTATTTAAGATTGAATTATATCTAATACTATTATCTAGGCTGAGATCATTGAGTAATTGAAGGTTTATTGTTTAGTCTGGGGCAAGGGTCAGTCTTGGAGTTCCTTGAAGACAAATCCCCTTTGGACAAAGGAAAATTTGGGGGTTTCATAAAACAAGGTTGTACAAATTTCAGAAAGCCTTGCCCCACCTCCCTCCTTCTCTCTTATCTGCTTTTCTCAGTTTCTTTCTCCATCTCTCTCTCCTAATCCTATTCCTTGCCTCTCTGTAACTCTTCTCTTTTGTTCCTCTGTTTCTTTCTCTGTCTCTGATTGCTTGCCTCTCAATCAGATAGTCAATAAACTTTTATTATTAGTATTTAATAACATTTGTTGATTCTGTGCTTTGGTTCCAAGGCAAAAGAGTAGTAAAGGCTAGTCCTTTCTATGTGTCAGGGCAAGTGCTAGCTGCCAGGGATTCAAAAAGAAGAATAATGCAGTCCCTCCTCCTCTCAAGGAACTCACAATTTAATGAGAGGAGACAACACTTATAAAAGGAGCTAAAAGGAGTGGCAGTGATGAACTCCTGAAGTTGGGGTATAAATTATTCGAGTTGATGTGAGTTTTATAGTTGATTTCATCTGGCAGAATAATGAATTTCTGGAAATCATGAAATCCAGGAGAGCAACCAGATGGGAAATAAAGAGATAAATTCCCTGGGTGTCCTCTTTAAATGATGTAATTTCTGAAAGGTGCTCTCTAATGTCTACTATCTATCCTTTCCTATCTGAGGGAGGGGTCCCAGGGAATAGGAGTGGTGAGGAGATATGAGTGGAGGTGGCAAGGAGGCCAGTGTGCTAGTAGCTGAATAGAATGTTAGGTCTGGAATCTGGAAGACTTGAGTTCAAATTTGACTACAGAGTTACTAGTTGTGCAATCTTGGTGAGTTCCTAGACCTTATTTTGCCTTTGTTTCCTCAGTTGTAAAATTAGAATAATAACCCAAATGTTGCAAGGTTATTGTGAAGATCAAATGAAATATTTGTAAAACATTTAGCACAGAGGCTGGTACTTGGTAGGTGCTTTAAAAATCCTCATTCTCTTTCCTTTATTTTCATTTTTCCCTCACTTTTTCTTCATGTGTCTGTCTCCCTGCTTCAATTTTTGTCTTTCTGTCTCCTTGTCTTTATTTTTGTCTCTTTCTGTCATTGTTCATTCCTTTTAAGACTACTTTCATGCATCACATAGTATTCTCTATTACTGATGAGTGTTTTGGCTTCTTGGATGCCTCTCCTACTTGCCAGAGAGGCTATTACTATGAACTGGTCAAAATCACTCTCATTTCTAGCAGTGATTTTGAATAATTACAATGAAAAATGAGCTTTCAGAGGAGATGTAGAGGTGCAGTGAACCTAGCCTGCTGGACTAGAAGCCAGGAATTTGACTCTGCTTTCAGCAGGTGTATTAATTTCTTTCTTTTTTTTTAACCCTTACTTTCCATCTTGGAATCATTTACTGTGTATTGGTTCCAAGGCAAAAGAGAGGTTAGGGATAGGCAAAGGGAGTTAAAGAATTTGCCTAAGGTTACACAGTTAGTAGGAGTGTCTGAGGTGATATTTGAACCCAGGACCTTTTATCTCTAGGCTTGGATCTCAATACCCTGAGCCACCTAACTTCCCCCTAAGATTTCTTTATGTAATGACTAGTGTCTCAGATATTGAAATTAGGAATGGGCATATACTTTAATCAGCATAGAAGGCAATGTGCTCTAGCCAGGTAGGTTTCTTCTCTGCCAGTTAGTCAATATTTATTAAGCCCTTACCCTATGCCAGGTACTGTTTTAAGTATAGGAAAAATAAGGAAAATTAAAAACAATCTTGCCCCTCAAACAGCTTATATTCTAATCAGAGAAGACTTCAAAAGGGGAATTGAAAAGGCAGAAAGGAGGAAGGGGTTTAAGATATAGTCAAAATCAGACAAGAAAGAAGAATTAATGGGACTGCTGACCCTGAAAGATTTTCCTGAGTGAGAAGGCAGTTGGGGCATGGTGATCACTTATATTCTTATAGAGATGCCTACCTCAGTGAAAGGTTAAATATCTTGCCCAGAGACATAAGTCCCATTTGAACAAAGGAGCATGGACCTTTAAAAAAATTATTTTTAATCAAAATTTTTGTTTAGGATATTTTTCCATGGTTACATGCTTTATTATTCCCCTTTGCCCCACTTTCTCCTCCCCCCTCCCAAAGCCAACAAGCAGTTCCACTGGATTATATATGTATCATTGTTCAAAACCTATTTCCATGTCATTCATATTTGGAGTAAAGTGATCCTTTAACATCAAAACCTTAATCATATCTCTATTGCTCTACGTGGTTGATCATATATTTTTCTAATGCATTTCTGATTCCACAGTTCTTTCTCTGTATGCTGTGAGCATTCTTTCTCCTAAGTTCCTCTGGATGATCTTGGGTCATTGCATTGCTACTGGTAGAAAAGTCCATTACATTTGATTGTGCCATAATGTATCAATCTCTGTGTACAATGTTCTCCTGATTCTGCTCCTTTTACTCTACATCGATTCCTGGAGGTCATTCTAGTTCACATGGAATTCCTCCATTTCTTTATTCCTTTCAGTACAATAATATTCCATTACCAACATATATCACAATTTATTCAGCCATTCCCCAATTGATGGACACCCCCTCATTTTCCAAATTTTTGCTACCACAAAAAGCTTGGCTATAAATATTTTTGTATAAATCTTTTCCCTTTATCTTTATTTTTATCTTTATCTTTAGGATACAAACCCAGCAGTGGTATGGCTGGATCAAAAGGCAGGCATTCATTTAAAACTCTTTGGGAATAGTTCCAAATTGCCCTCCAGAATGGTTGGACCAATTCACCACGACACCAGCAGTGTATTAGTGTCCCAATTTTTCCACATCCCCTCCAACATGCATAGCTTACTTTTGCTGCCATATTGGACAATCTGATAGGTATGAGGTAGTACTTCAGAATTGTTTTATTTTGCATTTCTCTAATCAGGAGGGATTTAGAACATTTTTTCATGTGCTTATTTCTACTTTTTATTTCATTTTGTGAAAACAGTCTATTCTTGTCTCTTGACCATTTGTCAATTGGGGAATGGCTTGATTTTTTGTATATTTGAATTAGTTCCATATATGTTTGGGAAATTAAACCTTTGTCATCGAGTTTTGTTATAAAATGTTCTTCCAGTTTGTTGCTTTCCTTCTAATTTGGTTACATTGATTTTGTTTGTATAAAAACTTTTAAATTTGACATATTCTTATAGAATTGCCTATGTCAGTGAAAGGTTAAATATCTTTCCCAGAGACACAAGTCCTATTTGAACTCAAGAAGATGAATCTTTAAAAAAAGCCAAAATTTTATTAAAAACAAATTTTTAAAAATCACAAAATTCCCTAGTTGGACGAAATCTCAGTGCCAACTTAAGCCTATCTATGTATATGAAAGGGATTCTCATCACAACATCCTGAACAAGTGGCTATCTAATATGTACTTGAGGAACTCAAATAAGAGGGAATTCACCATATCTTGAGTTGGCTATTTTCAATTTTGGACAGCTCCAATTATTAGGAAGTTTTTCCTAACATTGAGCCTACATTGTCGACTATGCAACTTCCCTCTCTATATTTTCTAAATAATGTTCTCTTTTAGAATTTTCCTAGGAACCAGTCAAGTTCAGTGGTTAACAGCTTGTAGACTTAGTTCTCTTCCTTTTGAAAATACGGAGATTTTCCCTTTTCCAATCTCCAGAGGCATGGTTTAGTCAGGTATTTCATTCCATTCTATCTCATTCCTTTTATGATATTTATGGCATCTTATTTGCCTTTTTGTGCTAGGACTCTGCTTCCTCTTTTCTATTGTCTAAATTGGGACATTTGAATGTATTTGAAGACATGAATTTTTACTCCTTCCCTTTTTGAAGTATTTTGTCTGTTGTGAATATAATTTGGGGGTTCCATCTGTTCTTCCTCTGCAGCTATTTTCTAGTGTTTATCTGAGAGCAGACACACATATATCTATGTATGTAAATACATATGTAAGTACATTAAATATACTTATATATCCACATATATATCTATATCAAGAAAGATAAAGTGACAGAGACAGACATAATTCCCCACCCCCATCCTTTTTAAAGTTTCCTTGATCAAATATACAAGATACTTGGCAAATACATCCACATCAGTCTTTATTTGGTATATACCCTATTACTGTTCATGGATTTGTCTTCCTTATATTGTAAGCTATGGTTCAGAAACCAAAATCACATTCTCAAGTATCATCTTCCAAATGAGCTATTCATTTCATAAATTAATGTTTCTCTTCAGAATCCCTTTCTTTCAATGGGTAACAGTGAAGAAAACAGCTAGAGAAGTTAGAGTCTTCAGTTTCTTGCACAAAACTTCATAATCATGTGTAATACTTTTAAAAGTTCTTTTTGGAAGTCTCATCTGGAGTTGGTAGTTGCCATCCATTCTGATAATCTGGAATATTTTTCAATTTTATTATGTTTCTGCTCTGTTATTGCTAACATGCCCCCTGGAAGACCCAGATCTCTCAACTGTTGTTATCAGAGCGAACAACAAGGTTAGGAGTAAGAAAACAAGCATGCTATTTTTCAAATTTGAAACTCCCTATTAAAGTGTCATTGAAGAGACCCAGCTCTATCTCAGCAGAAACACTTTGGGATGTTGGCTTGCAGTGTATAGTCATCAGTCCATTGACCAAAACCACTAAAATGGCAGGTCCTGGTCTCTAGGAGAATAGGGATTCTTTCATGTTTTTGCATTTTTATTTACAATGCTTAGTATAGTGGTTGGCACCTAGTAGTTGCTTAGTAGATGTATACCAACTGATTCATTTGCAACTTGTTATTAAAAACCCCAACAACTCTGGGTTCACAATTCGATGACCTGAATTGGAAGCCTTGCTCTATCACATACTATGTGTGACTTTAAGCAAGGCTTGCAATCTCTGACTCCTAGTTTCCTCATCTATAGATGAAGGAATTGGTCTAGATGACCTCTCTGTGGATCTTTTCATTTCCTCAAGTCCACATGCTCTTTATTTTATTTTGTTTTTCTGCCTCAGGCTCTCCATTTCAAAAGATTCATTTGAGAAAAAGCCAAGGATTACAGGGCTGAGCCTGATGTTTCTTTCTCTTAAAAATCTCATTTGGCCACAGAATATTCAGATAAACTCACTGGAAAAACAGCTCAAGGGAAAGCAAATATTTTGACCTTCAAAATAACCTGTAAATAACACAAATATGGGATGGACAGAGTTTTGTTGGCATAACTCCACTTATCTCATTCTGTTTTCCTTCAATTGTTTTGGTACCTCACAAGTGCCTGCCTCTTGCGAATATTTCACAGAATGACAAATCGCCTCAAAAATAGGCAGAATCAGTGCAATAGATAGAGGTTATCCTGAAACATAATTTGTCAGAGTTTTGACTCACATCCCTGGTTATGGCTAGGCTACACAGTCATTATAGATCAAAGATGATCTGTGTTTTGGAGGTGTGAATTAGAGTTTATTTCTTAACAGGGGGAGATGTAATATTTGTAAGTGTATAAGGAAGCACATTCATTTTTTATAAAAAGAACTTTGCTTTTTTCCCCTCTTCTATAAAGCTACTTCTATTTATAAAGATTTGCCTGGTTCATTTCATAGTCAAAATTAATTTGTGTGTGTGTGTGCATAAAAATATGTAGCATGCATTTTAGATAAAATATTCTGTGATTAAATGAATTTTGAGAAAAAAAGGATAACTATGATCCTGAGGGAGGAGAGCACCTGCCACGGCTCCTGACACTCAAAGATAATGACACCTTTGGCTTGAAAATATCTCCCTATTAATGTCTCTATCCAGGAGTTATCCTTAATCATCTCAATGGAGATAATCACTCCCATGTAAAATTGTAGGTATGCGTTTCTAAGATGTCATCCCAAATTAATTTTATGATCTTAAGAAAGCAAAAATTCAGACAAAATATTTAATATCAATATTCCATTGTGTCAGTTCTGAGAAGAGTTAAGAGAAAGATATTGGTAATAATTGCCTTTGAGATTAGGTCAATGAAAGATTAACAAAGACAAAATATTTCATGGAAAATGTTTATATTTGAGTTGAGAGAAAAATATAAATCTACTACTACTATTTTCAAACATTATTTAAAATAAAAAAAGAATTAAAGGATAATGTCTAAAAATGGTACTGTTATGTTTAAGAAATCACTATTATTTCAGTTTAGAAAATAATATACTTTTTGAAGCCTCTAGTATCATATTTAGGAATGAGTTCCATTAATAAGTGACACAAATATGCTATGAGGTTTACAAAATGTTTTATGTTCATTTTCTCCTCTGATTTTTACAATAATCTTTTGAAAGAGAAGATTGTATTCTTACTTTACACAAAATGAACATGAGATTCAGAAAAGTTACATTTTATAGTTCAGGTAGCTAGCACAAGTCAGAAATGGGTCTGGAACCTAGGCTTTTTGTGAGTCCTCTATACTGTGCATTAAACTCTATTATCTCCGGTGATGTTATTGAAAATGCACTGGGTAAATGTAAAATGCTATAGAAATAAGAATTGCTGTTATCATTTCAGTAGTCCTTAGTAAGAACCAGAGTGTCATATCTCATTAAAGACAAAATTTTATTTTTTCCTGTACTCTTAAGATTAAATGATAGATTTAGTTTCCAGTTTCCATGATCTGGTAGGCAATGATGTTAGACTAAGATAAACAGGATACACATAGTATAGACATTAAAGGCATATTTTCTAGCAAACTTCTGGACCTCTTTTGCTGGTAATCTAAGTAAAGTAAAGGAAAGTAAAGGAAAAAGTAATCTATGGCATCTATTGTTGTTGTTGGACTTAAGGATGGCCTGGGGGACAACTGTTTGACTCTGGATTGAGAGCCAGGCCTAGAGATAGGAGGTCCTAAGTTCAAATCTGGCCTTAGACACTTCCCAGCTGTGTGACCCTGGGCAAGTCACTTAACCCTCATTGCCTATCCCTTCCCACTCTTCTGCCTTGAAACCAATACACAGTATTGATTCTAAGACAGAAAGGAAGGGTTTAAAAAAAAGGATGGCCTGAAAAAACTGAAGTTTGTGTGTATGTGTGTGTGTATCCAGCAAGTTTAAGATATATCACAGAACAGAAAATTTACCAAATTAACTAAATATAGCATAAACTTTCTATAGCAAGGGTGTGTTCCTGGGAGCAAAAGAGTAGGTAGCTTATTTCCAACCACAATTAAAAGTAAATATATATTGGAAATGTTTCATGTTTTCTATCAATAAACTGGCTTCCAGTAAGGTGACAGAAGTAGGGAAATTAGGTAGCACAGTACCAGGAAAACCCCAAATGCAATCATATATAGTCAGATATGACTGAAACAAATTGATAGCAATAATAAGGTGACAGCTTACTGATTCCAAATCCAGTACTCTTTTCATTATGCAATATTAAAGGATCCAAACTCTGAAAGATGTAAGTGTAGCACCTGAACAAACTATTATTTTAAAATTTTAAATAAGGAATAAAAGAAAGTGAGCAGGAAGGAATGAGAAAGAAAGGAAGGAAGAAAAAGTGAGAAGATCTCTGCATTACAATGATTCAAATCATGGGAAGTTAAGTTTCTTATCCCAAATCCCAGGAATGGAGCAAGACAGAAAGAGTGCTGCTGTCTTTGGAGGCAGAGGACTCCAGTTCAAATCTTGTCTCTTGCACTACATGTGTATCCTGGACCAAGTTAAATGTTTCTGGACCTCAGTTTCTTCATATATAAAATGGAGAAATTAGACTGTGTTGCCCTATAGTTTTAGATCTATAATGGCAGAAACATGATTGGAACCCAGGCCTCTTAAATATGTCTAGTGTTCTTTCTACTATTCTAAAATGACTCCATGTTTCATAACTCAAAATAGTCATGCAACCATCAGACCAGCTTTTTTCTAGGTCATCAGCTCTTCCAGCACAAGATGTGAAATAGCACATTTGCTTTTTTTTTTTTTTTGAGAAGGCAAATGTGAGTGGGGAAGGCATACTTGTTTGTATTTTTTTTTCCTTTTAAGAGATTCATAATTCCAAGTAGAGCATTCCTTGGAGGAACATTTTCCTACTTTTCCTCTTTAATTAATTTCCAAATTCTTTGTGGTTTAATTCCCCCAAAAGCTCCTAGAGGAGAAGGATTTTAAATTTTAGTTTGTGACAGCCACTGGCAAAGAGAAAAAATATTAAATGGGATAAACTTGGGAACAAAAGGAAGGGACCAAGAGGCTCAGAGAAGAGGTATATATGAGAGGACTGGTGAGTGAAAAAATGGGTTGGGGCTGATTCACCTTTTGTAGGCAAACACTGAAAAGATGGTTATTGGAAAGAAGGCTGTGAAAATTATGGCATTGCCAAAACCATAGTGGCTCACAGCTGTTTGAAGCTCAACTAGCTGATTTAACTAGAGTAAGGATTGGGGTGAGCTAAGGTTTTTAGCTAGGTTCCTTATATGGGAGGGTAAGAAGCTAAGGCTGTCAAAGAGGATTAGTGGTTTCCTGGAGATTGGTTTATGTGTTTTTGGTATAGTGGAAATGACTTTAGGTTTGCCAGAGAACTTGGTTCTGCTATTTATTATCTATATAATTTTAGATATGTCATTGCCCCAGGGCAATGATCTTCCTAGGGAAGAATCAGTTATCATGGTACTATCAAGAGTGCTAAACTCTGATCATAAGATCTGAATCAAAATCTTGTGGATTTATAGAACTCTGAAAGAGAAAATGAGACTGAAGTCTTTAAGGAAATATACCTCAGTTATATCCAATTCATGAGCAAATGAAGACATCATGTATGGTGTCATCGGTCCTCTTCAAAATGATGGATGAACATTATTATTATTATTATTATTGTTATTATTATTATTATTAACATATAATACTCTCACCAGTGCTAACTGCTCCATTCAGAAAATGATTCTTTTGACCCTGAACTTCCTTCCCCGGCTTTTAAAATTTTTTGCTCTAAACTATTTTTTTTCTTCATTTAGAAAACCTGTGAAGTCAAACTTAATCCCATGGGATAGCCTTCTAAAAATTTATCATCAAAAATTGGACCATATCCTCCGTACTAATTCAACTAATACACACACATATACACTATATATATATATATATATGTATAATTTCTATGTTAATCATGTTGTGAAAGAAGACATATAATTTATACAAAACAAAACTTCACGAAGGAAATAAAGCAAAAAATGATTTGGTCAATCTGCATTTGGACTCCATCAGCTCCTTCTATGGAAGGGGATAGCCTTTTTTTGTATTGAGTCCCTTAGACTTGGAGTTTTCTTGAATCTTTATATTGGTAATTATTAAATCATCCACAGTTGGTCATCCTACATTTTTGCTGTTACTCTTCACAATATTCTTCTCCTTCTGCTCACTTCACTTTGCATAAGTCTTTACACGTCTTTTTTTGTTTGTGATTATATTTTTTGTCATTTCTTATGGCATAATAGTATTCCATTATAATCATATGCCATAACTTGTTCAGTCATTCACCAGTTGATGGACATTGCTTTTCTACCACAAAAAAGGCTGCTATAAATATTTTGATACAAGTAGTTCCTTTCCCCCTATTTTTAATCCTTTGGGACATAGACTGGTAGTATTGCCAGTTAAAGGGAATATAATATTTGATAGAATTTTGAGCATGATTCCAAGTTGCTCTCCAGAATGGTCATATCAGTTCACAAATCTATCCACAATACATTATTTTCTCATTTTCCCCACATTTCTTCATAAATTTATCATTTTCCTTTTTTGTCTTTTAGTCCATCAGATAGGTATGAGATCATATCTCAGAATTATTTTAATTTGTATTGCTCAGATTAATAGTGATTTGGAGCATTTTTTCTTAAGACTAAAGATTGTTCTAGTTTCTTCATCTGAGAACTGTCTGTTCATATCCATTTATCAAATGGGAAAATCAAACATTAATAATTTGTTATGTAGCAGACCCTAGACTTGAAGATACAAAATCCCTAATTCTAAGAAGTTCAAAATCATTGTTACTCAATCTTTAAGAATTCCTTCTTAACTACCATCATGTGCTGGCCTGGCCTCTTTTTTCTTGAGAGTGTTTTATTGCATCAGATTATTTAAATAGAGAAATTGAAGAAACTTTAGGGACCATTAATAGAGCTTCCTCATTAATTTTTAGATTAGAAAATGGAATCTTAGGATGCTGAAAGGATTTATGGAAGACAACACTGAAATTCACAGAGCTGGGATTTAAATAGATATTCATGGATTCCAAATCCAAAGCTTTTCCAACTATTCTAAGCTTCCTGCAGCTCATCATCTTGTTGTGCCATTATCTACAGGAATTCATCCATGATAAATAATAATGGGGATTTAAGAGTCACTTCATTATGTTCTACCTCTGTGTCCCAGCTTCTTTATGGGGTGGAAGTGAGCTCATGTTCCAAAGGCTACAAAAAGAGCTGGTACTAAGGTATATTACTGTAGTCTATCATTATAGGCAAGTTCAGAGATGTTGAGGATCAAATTGGCTACAGGGTGGATGAAATCCTTTGCCACAAGATATCTGAAAGGTTACTTGCTATTGAGGAGTACTTGTGTTACTTGGATTCATGAAAAAGGGCACCCATATCTTTGATAATTACATATCATTGAATTATTCAAGAGCTGTGTATGTGTATGTGTGTGTGTGTGTGTGTGTGTGTGTGTGTGTGAGTATATTAGTATAGACTAGTGATTGCACAGGAACTGTAATGTCACACTTGGAGTCAGGAAGTGTTGAGTTCAGATCTGACTTCATACTTACTAGTTTTGGGAGTGAGGCAAGTAATTTATCCTTGTTCAGACTCAGTTCATTCTCTTTTCATCATGTGGTGAAAGAATCACATATATTAGATAAAAATTCATGAAGGAAATAAAATGAAGAATGGTATACATCAATCTACATTCAGATTCCATCATTTCCTTTTAAGGCAATGGATATGCAGATTACCACTTGTAAAATGATGATACTAATAGTACCCAAGTGGCCTTGTATACATTACTATGTATATAACTCAAAGCAAGTTATTTAACCATGTTTTCCTCAGTTTCCTTATTTCTAAAATAAGCTGAAGAAAGAAATGCTAGTGCTCCATTATCTTTGCCAAGAAAACCACAAATGAAGTCATGAAGAGTCAGATATGACTAAAAACAACTGAACAGTGGCACAAATGTTGTTGGAATCAATGAGATAATATATGTGCTATGCTACTTTTCTCCATAGAAGTTGTCCAAGGTCAAGGGCTTTTTAAAAATTTCACTTTGTACTTGTGGATTGAGGTTCCTTCATGTTGGTGGCCATTGCTGTGCTTGTTTTTTTTCTCTGAATTATCTCGACTTCTTAGCCAGAAGCCTGAGTGAGGCAGGCAGGCAATTTTTGGTATAGTGACTTAGGAGTCTTGCCCTGAGACAATTTTTCCAGTCTCCTTTGTGTCTGCCAGCACCAGCCCGGGTCTATGTGGCCCATCCTTATTTTTAAGGAATTATTTTCTTTCATGAAGTTTTGAATCTCCTTTTCATTTGTCCAATTCTTCTGTTATTTTCTTATTAAATACTTTCATTTCTCTTCCCCATTTTCCTCTGCCTCTCAATTGATTTTTGAAATCCCTTTTTGATCTTTTTCAGAACCTGAGACCAATTCATATTTTTCTTTAAAGTTTTGTGCATATTTGCTTTACTCTCACTGTATCCTTCTGTGTCTATATCTTCCTCTTTCCTTGTATCCATAAAATTTTTCTATTGTTCAGTTTTTTTTGTTTGCTCATTTTCCCAACCTTTTTCTTGACTTTTACTTTTATCTTAAAGGTGAGCTCTATTCTTGGGGTAAAGAAGGCACTCTCTTAAACTTCAGTTTTTCCTTGCTTCTATCCTTAGCTCTGTTTCTAGCTCTCTTCAAATTTCAGGTCTTCTGCAATGGTGTGATGGCCTGTGGTCTGGTAGCTCACCCCCTAACACTGCTGATGACTTGCAAAGTTGAGAGAACCCTGAGCTACTCTGTGCTGGAGCTCAGAGTGTAATCCCAGGCTTGAGTGGGGACTTTGGTCTCACTCTGGTTTTGATGAGGTCAGTCAAACTGTGGACTGACTTTCCCTGAGTCTTACAACTTCCCCTTGAGCTTTGGAAGGGGCCAGCTAAGGGACTTGGTTTCAGTTTACACTGATCAGGAAGCTGTAGATTGTCTTGTGCTGTTGTTCAGGGCCTCAATTTGGGCTTGCATAAAGAGGGGTACCCTGTAGTGCTTTGTGCTAGGGTTAAAATCTAAAAGCCTGGATTATGGCTTCTGTTCTTACTTTGGTCTTACACAGATCAGTCCTGCAAACCAACCTTACTGTGGGGTTGGGCTGTGGCTTGGAACTTTAAGGACTATATGTGGAGTTGCGCTGCTATTGGCTTAGGCAGGTTTTCAGGCTTGGCATGGGTCTAAGTTCAGAACCTTGGACAGTAGATGTGTGGAAGGTGGCTTGTTGTTGACTTATGCAGATCCTCCTTGATACAGCTTCCTATAGGCTATATTCCCCTCTCTGGCTACTTTTCAGGTTGTTCTCTGCAGGAAAGCTGCTTCACTCCATCTCCTTTTGGTTCTTTCACTCCAGCATTTGTTTTGAGGTAATATTTTAAGGTTGGTTGAAGATGATTCTCATAGTGGTTTGAGCTTTCCTTGCTTCTACTCTGCCATCTTGGCTGTGCCCCGTGAAAGTCCCTGGTGGTACTCTAGTTTTGACCCTACTATTAACTTTCTGTTTTACTAACTCTTCCTCTTTATCCCTACTTTTCCCCAATACTTTCTTTATAGATGACTAGAGCACCATCTTCAGCATAAAGTCATATCTAATCCCCTCAATTACTAGTTTTGCTCTTTTCCAAACAATCTTAAAATGTGCCGTGGATATATTAATTTTATAATTATTCTGTACATATATATATATACACATATTTATATTTGTTGTCATCTCCTATTAGAATGTAAGTTTCTTGTGAGTAGGGATGTTCCATTCATTGTACTTCTATCCATCATACTCATCACAATGCCTGTCACGAAAGAGATACTTAATACTTGCTGATTATAACCCTTCACATGTAATTCATCTCATTTGACTTTTATTTCCTCATCTATTTAATAAAGTGTTTCTAGATAATGTTCCCCAGGTCTTTTCTGCTTTGTTGTGTCTTAGGTCCCTTTTAGCCCTAAAGTTGTATGATTCTGGTAGAAATTTTAGTAAGAGCAAACATGGACATATAGTTAGGAAATAGTTATCCTAATCCTTTAGCAAGACCTAGTGACCCCTATGATAGCATCTAGATTATCCAGCCAAGTGACTACTCACTGTTTGTATTAATTACTCCATCCAAGTTGTCAATGTAACATTTAGAGGAAATAACTGCAAGAACAGTACATTCTTGGTCTCAGTGTAATTTCCTTCCAGCCCCATCCTTCAGCACAACAGAATGTTTAGAAACTAGCTACAAACTTTCCTGACATTGCCATGAGGGAACATAATTTTATTTTGTATTGGCCTTGACCTTGTGACTATCTCAGAGGTCTGTGTCTGTTTCATCTCTGTTGATGTTAAGTTCACGGGTTTTTTTTTCTGTGTTTATGCCATGCGTCTTTGTAAACTAGTTTTTTTTTTTTAATTTTCTCTGATGCCACCAGTGGGGGGGGGGCGGGAAGAATCATCCCATAGTTTCAAAAATTCTCTCTGAATATCCTTCCCGGTATTTTGGTCCATTAGAGTAATAACTATGGAGGGGGCAACTGGGGAGTTTTTCCAGGGTGGTGATATTTAGAGTATGATGACAGTTCTTGTGTTCTTTTGGCAGGTGGAAACAGCTAAGTGTTGCACAGAATTAATGAATAATGAGTTAAAGTAGGAAGCAGCCAAAGGGAGTGCTTTCTTTTCTTACTGAACTTCCCTCTGTGCTTTAGACTCAATAAGACTTCATACCCATAATTTAGTTGCCTTTTTACTCCAGAATTTTCCTTGGTGTCTGGGACCTTTTTACATTGGCACATTCTTTTATCATGCTGCACACCTTCCCATTGCCAAGTTTCTTCTAGGGGTCACCATTTAGCAGGTGGTTTACAGCTGGCCTTGCATCACTTTCCTCCTGTCTGTGCTTCTGATTCTCCTGGACTTTGCCACTTTGCTCCAAACATGGTACCTCTCCTCCCTTATTGCCTGCTTTCAGTATCCCCTTATGCCTTATCTTCTCCCAATTAGAATGTAATTTTCTTGATGAAAAGGGAATTTCTTTTTCATCTTATTTGAATCCTCAGCACTTAGCACAGCTCACAAAGTATGAATTAAATAAATGCTTGTTGCCTGCCCAACATTTATTGGACTCCTTTACTCAAAGCCATAAGATATGCCTGTATCTCTGACTCCCCACAACAAAGTGTTCTGGGATTTCTTCTGTGTGACCTGGAGTTAAAAATTCTGAGTTCTTTCCTTATCTCCTCATCCCATGATTGAAACTGTCATTAAGAGTTGATTAGAGGTAAAATTCCATAATGCTTGTTCCAGGGATATCATATAGTTTTTGTCCTCTATTTTTTAATTGATCATTACAATTCTGACAATGGTCAGGCACAAATGGATCTTGTCTTTACCAGGTGTAGACACTCATATTATACCACTAGGTTCCTCTAAGTAGATAAGTGTGTTTAATAAATCCTCTTGAGACATCAATTGCATTGCAATATTTTATTAGACTAGAACCAACTAATGACCATATTTTCAATAATTACAATTTTGAATAATAAGAATTAGAACAAACATGACCACTTCACACGAGTCATCAGAACTACTGGGAACATAGTATAACTTGAAATTTTCAAGTATTTTGAGGGAAACTCACTAAAAGGATTGCACTAAGCTTCCTTCAAAAAGAGAAATATCCTTTGTTAGATGTAAAGATTATATGTGCTGTATGGTTACTTGTTAATGTGCTTATGGGATAGAGTAAACTGAGAATTTATCATATAATAATTGTTGTTAAATCTTTGAAATGTTAAAAAATATGGCAGTCAAAGTAAGGGCTCAAGAATTGAGTGGTAAAGTCTAAGGCAAATTTAAGTTTGGTGGAAGGAAGAACTTCATAATAATGCTATCTCAGAGAGGAAAAGGCCATCTTTGGGTGGTAATTAATTCCTCTTTCCTGAAGGTCTTTAAAAAACCGGTGCATGTCCATTTACTAGATATATTTGAGAGGTGATTTTTTTTTCAGGTAGAACTAGATGGTTACTGTGTTCCCATGCAACTCTGAAATTCTACAATTCTTTGAGGAGCATCAAATGGGGTATTGGTTGACTTTACCAGGGAAAGGATACATCAAAATCTTCTCACATGATAAAAGTCCAGAATCACACAATAAATGTGCCTGGTACTAGATTTAATGGGATAGAATGTTGTACAATCTATGAAAAACCATTTCAGAACTCATTATTATTTATTTTATTTGATCACATTTGAAAGTATATCTCCCATTGCTGTTTCAAGGCACAGGTATCAAAATGTAAATGAAATATACATTTCAGGGAAAAAAATTAGAGAAGTTTGAGTAAAAATTGTGTGGATAATAGGAATTAATGTGAAATAAATCTAGAAAGGTAGCTTGAATGTCAGACACTGTGATTAGCACTGGGATTACACACACACAAAAACCACACAAAATAAATAAACAAATTAACCAAACACATAAAAACAAATGAAAAATAGAAAACCAACACAAAATAATGGCTGTTGTCAACAGGCTCACAATCTAATGCAGGAGATAACATTCATATAAATATGAATAAGCAAGATATATATTTCTATGCATACACACATGTAAAATATGTAAATGTATATTTAAGTATATATTTTATATATGTATATACACATATGTGTATAATATCCATATAAATAAGAATTCATGATAAGTTGGTATGAAGAGAAAGAAAGCACTAGCATTAAGGAGGATAAGGGAAAACTTCTGTAGAAGATAGAATTTTACATGTGACTTGAAGAAAGCTAAGGATACCAGTAGAGAGAAATAAGGAAGGAGAGAATTCCATACAAGGGGGGACAGTCAATGAAAATTCATGGTGCTGGGTGATAGAATATTAGACAGAGGACTTTAAATGAAAAGCTAGCAAATGTGTTTTTTTTTTATTTTAGAGACAATGGGAGTCAGTGAATATTTTTGAGCAGTGGAATAATGTGGCTAGATATTCATAATAAAGATTATTTTGGTAGCTATTTATATAATACAGATTTAAGAAGGAAGAGGTAAAATTTAGATATGCCAATAATGAAGTCTATTTCCATCATCTGACTGAGAGGGAATGAGGAATTGAATTTAGAAAATAAAAGTATGAATGGAGAGAAGTAGGTCCTTGTGAAAATTGTGAAGGGAGAACTCAAAAAGACTTAGAACTTGACCATTCTGGAGGGCAATTTGGGACTATGCACAAAGAGCTTTAAATGAATGTTTACACTTTGGTCCAGCCATAGTCCTGCTGGGTTTGTACCTCAAAGAAATAATAAGGAAAAAGACTTGTATAAAAATATTCACAGGCACTTCTGAGTAAACATGGCTGCAATCTAGACATGAATCACTTCCTCTCCCCAGCACTGAACAAAATAGACTACCTCAAAAGAGCATAAAAATCATCCTTGGAAGAATGGAGGGACTTTTCAGTATGACACAGTAATGAAGGTACGTGGGGAGTGAACATTTCCACACTATACAAAGGAGGAAAAGCTTACACAAAAATGTGAACTGAGCTACACTTCCTCCCCCACCCCCCAACCTCCCCCAGGGAACCAGAGTAGGGGCACAGAGGGCTCACCAAGGATAGCAAGTGAGTGAGGAACATTTCTGTCTGGGGGGGCACACCAGGGTCCTTGCGATTAAGGAGGACTACTAGGAGGCTGGGAAGAACTAGTCTGAGGCAACTTAACAGAAAACCCACCCATAACACCCAGACCTCTGACCAAAAAGGAAAGGGTAAACCACTGAAGGGATGGCTCACACTGCCCAAGATCAACCTTCCAAGAAGAAAGGGAAAAAAGTGACTATTGATAACTTTTATGGAAGGAGAACCCAGGGGACATATGAGAAAGAGGATGAAATTGAAACAAAATCAAAACATGTCCCCCCCAAAATAGAAATTATCCACAAGCTCTGGAAGAACTCAAAATGGAGCTTATCCAAAAGATGGAAACCTTCTGGCAAGAAAAATGGGAAAAAATTCAGAAAGAGGTCAGCAGCCTGACAGACAAGACCTCACAATTGAAGGAAGAGCTGGAGGCCACAAACAGAAGGGCAGACCAAACTGAAAAGCAAAACCAGACCTTAAAGACCAGAATTAAGCAACTGGAAGACAGTGATCTTGGAAAACAGCAAGAAATAATAAAACAAAGTCAAAAAATTAATTAATTAGAAGAAAACATAAAATATCTCGCTGACAAGGTGACAGACCAGGAAAACAGAGGAAGGAGAGACAACTTGAGAATTATTAGTCTACCCGAAAAACCAGAGATAAACAAAAGTCTCAATGCCATACTACAAGAAATCATCGAAGAAAACTTCCCTAATGTTTTTGAGCAAGGGGGCAAAATAGAAATAGAAAGGGTTCATAGAACATCCTTTATACTAAATCTCCAAAAGACAACCCCCAGGAATGTAATCGCCAAATTCAAGAGCTTTCAAGCTAAGGAGAAAATCTTACAAGAAGCCAAGAAGAGGAACTTCAGATATAGAAGAGCACCCATAAATATCACACATGACTTAGCAGCAAACATGCTAAGAGACCACAAAGCATGGAACACAATATTCAGAAAGGCAAGAGAAATGGGTCTCCAACCAAGAATCAGCTACCCATAAAAACTGACTATATACTTCCAGGGGAAAGTATGGGCATTCAATAAAATAGATTTCCAAATATTTGCAAAGAAAAGACCAGAACTCAGTGGAAAGTTTGACATCCAAACATAAAGAGCAAGAGAAACATGAAAAGGTAAATATGAAAGAAAGGGCAAAGGAGAAAATTGTTATCTATTTCTTTTATTCAAATTCTCTTCTATGAGGACTACATTTATATGAAATTATATATATTAACATGTGGGGAAAATGTAATGTGTAACTCTCAAAAATTTTATGCATAATTAGAGTAGTTAGAAGAATTATGCATAGGGAAAGATTAGGGCATCAAGACAATATGGAGAAGGGGGGGAGAAGGAAAAAGGGAGGGGGGAATAGTTGATGGTACTAAGATATACTTCAAGAAATAAAAAAAAACAGAATATTCTTTCTCACACAAAGATACATATGGGAAGGGTAGGAGAAGAATTCTCCTTTAAGAAGGAGAGGAAGAGAGTGCAAATTGGTATTACTTAAACCTTACTCTCAGTGAAATCAACTCTGAGAGGTAAGAATATCTAGATCCATTGGTATCTTGAATTCTATCTTATCCAACAGGGTAAGAGAGAAGGGGAAATTAAGGAGCAGGAGGGGGGAGGGAGAATAAAAAGGGAGGGAAGGAGAAGGGGGGAGGGCAAGGGAACAAAAAGGGAGGATCTAGAAAGGGAAGCATACCAAGGGAGGAGATTAGGGAGACTGACCTAAAGTAAATCAATGGTTTAAAATGTTAAAGCTAAAGAAGAAAGGTCAGAATTAGAGGAGGATATCAAAATGCCAGGGAATCCACAAGTGACAATCATAACTTTGAACATGAATGGGATGAACTCACCCATAAAACATAGACGAATAGCAGAATGGATTAGAATCTAAAACCCTACCATATGTTGTCTTCAAGTATCACACATGAGGCGGGTTGATACTCACAAGGTCAGAATTAAAGGACGGAGTAAGACCTATTGCGCCTCAACTGACAGAAAGAAGGCAGGAGTTGCATTCATGATATCTGACAAAGCCAAAGCAAAAATAGACCTGATTAAAAGGGATAGGGAAGGTAAATATATTCTGTTAAAAGGGAGTATAGACAATGAGGAATTATCACTAATCAACAGATATGCAACAAATGGTATAGCATCCAAATTTCTAATGGAGAAACTAGGAGAATTGAAGGAGGAAATAGATAGTAAAACCATATTAGTGGGAGACTTGAACCAACCACTATCAAATTTAGATAAATCAAATAAAAAATAAACAAGAAAGAGGTAAAAGAGGTGAATGAAATCTTAGAAAAATTAGTTAATAGACATATGGAGAAAAATAAATATGAACAAAAATGAATACACTTTTTTCTCAGGACCATATGGCACATTCACAAAAATAGATCATACACTAGGTCACAGAAACATGGCATACAAATGCAGAAAGCAGAAATAATAATACAACCTTTTCAGATAATAAGGCAATAAAAATAATGATCAGTAAGGGTACAGGGAAAGCCAAATCAAAAATTAATTGGAAATTAAATAATATGATACCCCCAAACCAGTTGTTAGAGAACCAACCATAGAAATGATTAATAATTTCATAATTGAGGAAAATGACAATGGTGAGACATCTTTTCAAACCTTATGGGATGCAGCCAAAGCAGTACTTAGAGTAAAATTCATATCCCTGAGTGCTTATATTAACAAAATAGGGAGATCAGAGATCAATGAATTGGAATGCAAATAAAAAACATGAAAGTGAACAAATTAAAACCCCCCCAAAATAAACCAAACTAGAGATTCAAAAAGTTAAGGGAGCAATTAATAAAATTGAAAATGATAGAACTATTGAACTAATGAATAAGACTAGAAGCTGGTACTTTGAGAAAACAAACAAAATAGACAAAGTACTGGTCAATCTAATTAAAAAAAGGAAAGAAAAAAAGCAAATTAACAGCATCAAGGATGAAAAGGGGGACCTCACTTCCAATGAAGAGGAAATTAAGGCAATCATTAAAAACTACTTTGCCTAATTATATGGCAATAAATATACAAATATAGGCAATATGGATGAATATTTATAAAACTATAAATTGCCTAGACTATTAAAAGAAGAAATAGAATTCTTAAATAATCCCATATCAGGAAAAGAAATTGAACAGGCCATCAAAGAACTCTGTAAGAAAAAATCCCCAGGAACTGATGGATTCACAAGTGAATTCTATCAAACATTCAAAGAAGAGCTAATCCCAATACTATATAAACTATTTGACATAATAAGCAAAGAGGGAGTTCTACCAAACTCCTTTTACGACACAAACATGGTACTGATTCCAAAGCCAAGCATGTCAAAAACAGAGAAAGAAAACTATAGACCAATATCCCTAATGAATATAGATGTAAAAATCTTAAATAGGATACTAGCAAAGACTCCAGCAAGTGATCAGGAGGGTCATTCACTATGATTAAGTAGGATTTATACAAGGAATGCAAGGCTGGTTCAATATTAGGAAAACCAACTACACAATTGACCATATCAACAAGCAAACCAACAAAATTCACATGATTATCTCAATAGATGCAGAAAAATCCTTTGATAAAATACAACACACATTCCTATTGAAAACAGTAGAAAGCATAGGAATAGAAGGGTCGTTCCTAAAAATAATAAACAGTATATATTTAAAACCATCAACTAACATTATCTGCAATGGGGATAAATTCGATGCATTCCCAATAAGATCAGGAGTGAAACAAGGATGCCCATTATCACCTCTATTTAACATTGTACTAGCAACACTAGCAGTAGCAATTAGAAAAGAAAAAAGAAATTGAAGGCATTAAAATATGCAAGGAGGAGACCAAGTTATTGCTCTTTGTGGATAATATGATGGTCTACTTAAAGAATACTAGAGAATCAACCAAAAAGCTAGTCGAAATAATCAACAACTTTAGCAAAGTTGCAGGATACAAAATAAACCCGCATAATTCAGCAGCATTTCTATATATTTCCAGCACAGCTCAGCAGCAAGAATTAGAAAGAGAAATCCTATTCAAAATCACCTTAGACAAAATAAAATACTTAGGAATATATCTTTAGAGACAAAGACAGGAACTGTATGAACACAACTACAAAACACTCTCCACACAACTAAAACTAGACTTGAGCAATTGGAAAAACATTAATTGCTCATGGGTAGGACGAGCCAATATAATAAATATGACCATCCTACCCAAACTCATCTATCTATTTAGTGCCATACCATTGAACTTCCAAAATTTTTTTTTACTGATTTAGAAAAAAATGTAACAAAGTTTATTTGGAAGAACAAAGGATCAAGGATATCCAGGGAAATAATGAAACAAAAATACAAAGGAAGGTGGCCTTGCAGTCCCAGATGTCAAACTTTATTATAAAGCTGTGGTCATCAACACAATTTGGTACTGGCTAAGAGACAGAAAGGAGGATCAGTGGAATAGAATTGTGGTAAGTGACCTCAGCAAGACAGTATATGATAAACCCAAAGACCCCAGCTTCTGGGACAAAAACCCACTATTTGACAAAAAACTGCTGGGAAAACTGGAAGACAGTGTAGGAGTGATTAGGTTTGGATCAACACCTCACACCCATCACCAAGATAAACTCAGAATGGGTGAATGACTTGAACATAATGAAGGAAATTATAAGTAAATTAGGTGAACACAGAATAGTATACATGTCAGATCTGTTGGAAGGGAAAGACTTTAAAACCAAGCAAAACATAGAAAGAGTCCCAAAATGTAAAATAAACAATTTTGATTACATCAAATTAAAAAGTTTTTGTACAAACAAAACCAACAAAACCAAAATGAGAAGGGGAGCAATAAATTGGGAAACAATTTTCATAACATAAACCTCTGACAAAGGTCTAATTACTCAAATTTATAAAGAGCTAAATCAATTGTACAAAAAATCAAGCCATTCTCCAACTGATAAATGGGCAAGGGACATGAATAGGAAGTTTTCAGTTAAAGAAATCAAAACTATTAATAAGCACATGAAAAAGTGCTCTAAATCTCTTATAATCAGAGAGATGCAAATCAAAACAAATCTGAGGTATCACCTCACTCTTAGCAGATTGGCTAACATGACAGGAAAGAAAATTAATGAATGCTGGAGGGGATGTGGCAAAGTAGGGACAATAATTCATTGCTGGTGGAGTTGTGAATTGATCCAACCATTGTGGAGGGCAATTTGTAACTATGCCCAAAGAGTGCTAAAAGACTGTCTGCCCTTTGATACAGCCATAGCATGGCTGGGTTTGTACCTCAAAGAGACAATAAGGAAAATACATGTATAAGAATATTCATAGCTGTACTCTTTGTGGTGGCCAAATTTGGAAAATGAGGGGATGCCCTTCAATTGGGGAATGGCTGAACAAATTGTGGTATATGTTGGTGATGGAATACTATTGTGCTAAAAGGAATAATAAAGTAGAGGAATTCCATGGAGACTGGAACAACCTCCAGGAAGTGATGCAGAGCGAAAGGAGCAGAACCAGAAAAATATTGTACACAGAGCCTGAAATACTGTGGTACAATCGAACGTAATGGACTTCTCCATTAGTGTCAATGCAACATCCCTGAACATTTTGCAGGGATCTAGGAGAAAAAACACTATCCACAAGCAGAGGACAAATTGTGGGAGTAAAAACACCAAAGAAAAGCAACTGCTTGACTACAGGGGTGGAGGGGACATTAAGGAGGAGAGACTCTAAATGAACACCCTAATGCAAATACCAACAACATGGAAAAGGGTTCGAATCAAGGCATCATGTGATACCCAATGGAATCAAACATCGGCTATGGGAGGGGCTGTGGGGGGGGAGAAAATAATCTTTGTTACTAAAGAATAATGTTTGAAAATGACCACATAAAAATAATTCATTAAAAATAAAAAAAATAAAAAAGGCATTTGAAAAAAATATTCACAGCTGAGCTTTTTGGGGTGACAAAATTGGAAAATGAGAAAGGTGTCCATCAATTGAGGAATGGCTGAACAAATTGTGGTATATGTTTGTGATGGAATACTATTGTGCTCAAAGGAATAATAAAGTGGAGGAATTCCATGGGGACTGGAACAACCTCCAGGAATTGATGCAAAGCAAAAGGAGCAAAACAAGAACATTGTACACAGAGACTGATATGTTACCGCACAATTGAATGTAATGGTCTTTTCTAACAGCAGGAATGCAATGTCCCAGGATAATTCAGAGGAATTTAGGAGAAAGAATGGTATCCACATCCAGAGAAAGGACTGTGGAACCAGAAATGCATTATAAAGATATATAATTGACAACCTAGTGCAATATGGATGCGATTAGCATTTTGATGTTAAAGAATTGCTCTACTGCAAATATGAATAACATGACAATAGGTGTTGAAAAATGATACATGTATAACTCAGTGGAATTGCTTGTTGGCTTTGGGAGGGGGGAGGAGAGAGTGGGGCAGGGGGAATCATGAATCATGTAACCATAGAAAAATATTCTAAATTAAGATGAAAAAAAGTCTTAGAACTTGATTAGAAATATGAAAATGGAGGAGTGAAGGGTAGCTCCAAGGTTATAAACATGTGTCACTAGAAGGATGTTAGTATAATAAATAGAAATAATGGTATTTAAAGTAAGGATAGATTTTGTAGGGAAGGTCATCTATTTTGTTTTGGACTCTTTCAGTTTTGTATGGCCATGATGTGTCCAGGTGGAAATATCTAATATTAAAAATTTAATGTAGAGTAACAGTTAAAATTTAGGGGAGAGTATGGCAGGTAGAAATTAGTTTCTCTCTGTAAGGAGTATTATATTTTTTTAGAGGTTTATTAAGGATTTAGGATTAAAGAAAATACAGGATAAGAAACACGTGGTGCCTAGGCCACAGAGGCCTAGATAAGACCTCACCTACATTATGGAAAGAGCCACATCTGCTCAAAATGGAAGTCCAAGAGTGAGAGAGCCTCAAAAGCCTTTGCAATCAGCTTAAATACATTCTTGATCTTGCCCACCTCAGAATTCTGTGAGATTACAAAGCATTTTGGGGAAGTGGAGCAAGGACTTGTGGGGATTGAAGTCCAGAGTTCAAATGTCAATTTTACAATATATATATACATATAATTTAAGTAAATTTGTTAATCACTCAAGAAAACTTAACTCTTCAGTAGACTCCCTCCACACCCAAGAACTCCAATGGGACAAAACATGGGGAGAGAAAGAGAGAAAGAGAGAGAGAGAGATAGAGAGACAGAGACAGAAAGAGGCAGACAGACAGATAGAGGAAAAAGAGTGAGCAACTGGTGGGCAGGAAAGCTGGGTGAGTGAGCAAACAAGAGTATATCCAGGACAGACAAAAGAGAACAACTTCCTGTAGCACAAGCTAATATATATCCCCTGTCATGTCACATCTCACTCTCTCACCAGGACATATATGCCTGGAAAACCGTCAGACAGGAAATGGACTCAGAAACATCAATTCCTCCCTAACACAGCAAGAGGAGTGATCAAGGATCCAATAGACCCAGAAAATGCCAACACATTTTGCCATATGGCTAGGCCACTGCTGTCCCAAATGGCTGCCTAGCATTTGGCTTCTAGAGCTTGTTGTCTTCATTCAAGAGAATTCTTGTTTACAGATAAACAAGGAGCTGGTCTCTACCTTGCCACCAGCAAGAGTCAGTCCAGTGAGATGCCCTTAGGTCTGAGAGTAAATTACTTTAACTTAGAAGCTGACTCACCTTCTAAAGAGTTTTAGAAAAATTTTAAATGAAAATTATTATACTTCAATATTATTTTCCACAATTGGACGTGATTGAAACAATCAATTGACAACAATGTTATTTTCATCATCGTGATCTTTTCTCTTTATTCAATAGATTATAAAATATATGGAATTTGATTATTGTTTAGAATTTTTTCTCAAAATTTCCAGAAGTGGAATCTAGTTGCCTTTCCTTGATATCCTAGAAAGCCCCCAAAGAATTGAGAATAATTTATCTTTCAACATCTGGCTCAAGTAGACTTTTAAGTTAAAATTTAAGACCATTAACTAACATTGGTAAGTATACATTACAAATGTTATTTAGGCAGACAAATTTATTTATTTGTCAAAATTTGAGCAAAAGTTAAATTGATTAGCTTTTTTTACTAGGAGTGGTTTGTTTTTTTGGTGCTACTTAGCATTAAATATAATATCATTCATTCATTCAAACCTGCCAATTATATGTAACCATATTAGGCAATATGAGAGCAGAAAAAGTACAAAAAGAAACTCTCTACTTTCAAGAAACTAAAAACCCAATAGACTTGAGAGGAAAAAGACGTACACAAATAATTACAAATAAAATATGCAAATGTATGTCTATATGCAATTTATCTTTACACATATAAATTAGAAAGTTTGTGACTTACTATTTGTACTTACCTATTTTTGTGTACATAAATGTGTATACCTGCATAGATTTTTATTTGTATCTGTGCTTTTTTGGTATAAGGACCTTAAGAGTAAAGGACACACACACACACACACACACACACACATATACACATATATATACATACACATTCTACCAGGAACTACTAAGGACCCTAACACAGTTGCTTTGGATCAGAAAAGAAATTGAGGCAAGTAGAGCCCAGGGACATACAGCTGTTAAATATCTGAGGCCAACTCTCTGTCCACTGTCCACACACCTTGCTCTCCTGGTATAAATATATATTTATATGGTATAAATGAACCCTTTATTTAGAATTTACTAAATCATTTAACATTAATTTAGTAATTTAACAGTAATTTTTCAGTAAAATGCAGCTTGAACTATTTAGTAGAAACAAGCTTTTGTATGGCTTATTTAAAAACAGTCCATCCCAAATGTCTTCTTTTCTTTAACACTGGATGGCAACAATGTTCCATTTTCATTTAGAAATCATAACATTATAGTTAATTTTAATAATTATATCCAGAAAAGTCAGCTGGTATTTTGTTGTTAATGAAGAAAACAATCATCTCTTTCCTTCCCACAACATAATATGGTATGAGTAATTCACCAAAGTGTCCTTATGGCTCCCATTTTAAAATATTCCTGATGAAGATACAATAAGCATGTAAACTTTACAAATGATGATCCTAAGTCTCTCATCTATATTGAATAAAGTGCACATGCTTAGGATACTTTGGTTTTCTTCTCTTTCCCAGGATGTCTTCTATAATCTACTAACTCCACATTTTACAAAGGCAGAAGAGTTATTGGTGGTACTGCCAGAAGGGGATCAATAATTATCCCACTCCTCTGACTGCTGAACTGAGATGTAATTCCCCATGGAGTTGACACATTTCATTTATTAACTTGAAAGTGTTACATACATATTAGTTAAAATGAGAGAGGCAGCATAGTGGACTGACTAGAGTTGGCTTCAGAAACCAAGTCTTAGTACCCCCTTGCAAGTATGGAAGAGTCATCAACCTGCACTGTTGGGGAGAGTTTTAGAATAGAAACTTACAAAGAAAAAATCTTCTTTACTGACTATCAGTCACCAGTGAACCCAGAAATGTGACAATCTTGCTTATATAGTCTGGTCTTGGTTATTTGCCTTTTACCTTAAAGATGTGTGCAAGAAACTATGCAATGGGCTTTTAGGGACTATCAAGGGACGAGACTTGATGGAATCATAGAATGACAGAATGTTTGTACTATCAGGCATCATAGACTTCTTTATGAATAGGTTAATAGAAATCAGGGCCTAGCCATTGTTAAGAATTCTAAAGCAAAACATAAAAGGAGCACTGGGGAATTAAGATCAGCTTTTTTTTTTTTCTGGATAGTGTCAAGAATTCTAATGTTAGAATATAGGTAGAAGCCAGGATGGGGTGGGGTGCAGCTGGGTCGCTCAGTAGATTGAGGGCCAGGCCTAGAGATGGGCAGTCCTATGTCCAAATCTGGCCTCAGACACTTCCTTGTGTGACCCTGGGCAAGTCACTTATCGCCCACTGCCTGGTCCTTACTGCTCTTCTGTCATAGAACCAATGGTTCTAAGACAGAGGATAAGGGTTTTTTAAAGAGCCAGGACAGGAATCCAGGTGCTTAGAATTAGAAGGAATAGAAGAACCCTACAGATTTGAAGATAGTAGATCCATAAAGGTAGAGACAATACACAAATTTTAGAGTGAGAGAAATTGGCTTCAAATTCTGGCACTACTATTTATTAGTGACATGACACTGGGTAGTTTCCTCATCTGTAAAACGTACAGGTTGAGTTAGATGATATCTAAGATCTCTTCCCATTGTTTAGTCTTTGACACTACACAGACAACAGGGAATGGGACTGAGAGTTCCATATGCTCATACACAGTGAGTTTTTGTTTGAAAATATGTAAAATAAAGGCAATTGATAAACAATATAGTTATTATTTGGCATTTCCAGTTTAGAAAAGCTCATGAATGTTAATGAAAGCTTGATATACATCATATATTTTTATGAGTAGTCTATACTCATTGTTTTAAAAAGAATATTTACTTTAGTCCCAGTGAGGAGAATTGGATCAGGCTAAGGAATATATAATAACAAAGGAGACTGATGTTGATGATATGTGGAGGTAAAAATGGGAGTATCTCTGTACATCCATAGGAAGTACATAATATCATATCACTGATGAAGCTTGATTCCAATAAGGTTAGGCATGGAACTGGTTAGACACATATGGTTAATGGCCTCATGTTGTATGCTCAAGAACACTTTATATATACATATACATACATATCCATCCATCCATCCATCTGTCCATCTATCCATTCATCTAACTATTTATCTATCTATCCATCCATCCATCTATCTATCTATTCATTTATCCATCTATCTATCTATCTATCTATCTATCTATCTATCTATCTATCTATCTATCTATCTATCTATCTTTGCCTTAATTGCCCTCTGAATCTAAGGCTACAGCTATAGGAGGCAAGAACTATCAGAAAATTCAACCTACTGTGTCACAGAACTGTGTTATTCCCTGAAGATGCAAATAATAACTACCAGTGAATAGGATTCTGAAATTTGTCAAAGTATTTTAATTAATATTATTAAAATATTAAAAGAATGCCCTGAGAGAAAAGTGCACTATTATACTTAATTTAGAGTTGAGAAAATTGAGGCACAGAAAAAGTAACTTGCCTGTAGTACTATTACTAGTAAATGGCAGAACCAGGACTGAACTTTTACTTCTGTTGTTTCTACATCACTCTTATCTGACTCTGTTGAACTGAAACTCTCCTAGTCATTCCTTTAAGATACATATTAAATTTTATACAAACTTTGTTTGAGGCGTACCTATTAGTTTATGATCTTATAATAATTTGTGCTGTATACCTCATAGAAAATATGCTATTTTTGAAATTGGAAAGGAGTTGTTTATCACTCTCTTTCATATTAATGAATGCATTTCATTTTTATGATCATATAATTTCAAAATATGGAGGGTTTGGGGATATCATCAAAAAATTTAATCCAGCAAATTTTTATTTATAGCTTTCTATGTTCTGGGTACTAAAATAGATTCCAGGATTACAAAAATAAAACAGAAGGCCAATCCTTTCCTCAAGAAGCTTACATTTTGCTATAATCTAATCCAATGTCATCATTTTATAGATGAGGAAACAGAGTCCCAGAAAGGTAAACTACTTTTTCCAAGGTCACATGTTGTAAAAATGAGAGTAAGAATCTGTACCCAGATTATCTGATTCCAGATGTTCATTTCACTGCATCATGAGGTTTCTTTCACATGATTTTATCTATTTATCTAACTAATTTTAAGAGCAACTCTAAGTCTGTTGAGCTTCTTAAGAAGTTTCTTTTAAGCCCATGTCTTGGGAAGTTGTGTTCTGCCAAGAATAAACAAACCAAAACACCAAAAAAAATTCAGATTTTATTCAAAACTTCAGAACCATGAATTTCTTGTGGTCTCTTAGCTTGAGAAAATGTTTTCTTTCCATTTTAATACCAAATTGCATTTGAAAGAACAAGAATCTCAATCCAGAATCCATTCTTAAGAGCCATTCACATGGCTATCTCTTTAGTTGCATGGGGGTATTTGAAATTATGTTCTGGAAAATTCTCTTCTACCAAGCATAGTTAATTACATTTACATTTCCTTTGTTTTACAATTATTTTATTTAATGCTCATAATTCTCATTACACATTAGATAAGAACTGAAAATGCTTTTTTAAAATTTTGTCATGCTTTGTTTATTTTTTATCCCTATTCTTTTAAATTCCCCAGTTTGATCATTTTTGCTGTCACATTGAATTATTCTTCTTGCTTTGTGACTATTTTGTTTGCTTCTTTCAATGGCTCCTTTCCCAATTTTCCTTTTAATTGCTTTAAAAAAGAATCTGTGGATCTCATTCCCAGTAGCATCCATGATATCCTGTTTCCGGTGCTTTTAAATTTATTAGAGGTCTTGTTGAGCATTTCTTTCTTTTAACTTTTTATCCATTTCTGTCTCTCATCCAACACTGGCTCAGCCAAGATCTTGCAGTCCTCTTCCATCTCTCTGTTCAGCTTTTGCAACTGTGTGTCATACTTCAGTCCAAAAGCATTTATTTTGTTTCCTTGTTAATAATTTTCAGCAGTTTCTGAACAAAGGTCCAGTTTCAGAAACATTCAACCATCTGAAAACCCTTTCAGTTAAAAGAAAAGAAAAGAAAAAGGATATCCTGGATGATTCTTTTCCTCTACTTCTACTCAATTGCATTTATATTGTCACATCAAGGCCTTCTAACATGGCTGTCTGCTGACTATTCCCTGATCTACTGTCACCAAGAGGGTATTCAGTTTTCTTAATTCCTAGTTTATAAATCCAATTTCCACTGATTCTCCTTTCAAAACAGAAAGAAATATGAAAATATATAAAATGTAAAAGAAATACAAAATAACTTTCATTTAAAACAGAAAGTAAGTAGCTAAATGCACAATAAACCATTATACAAAATACCACCTTCCCAAGCCCTACAGATTAGAAGATATGACTTCATTTTCATTACTGACATTATTCCTTATCATGGTGCTACAAACCTGGGAATAGAAAGGGAACTTAGAAATGCTGTATGGTAACAGAAATCTCAAGGTCTGTCTGCCCTTAGGCACCTTTATATTTCTTGTGGAAATGCTAATATATGCATGATCTATACACATTTAGGAAAATTCTGATTTGGGAAAGTAGTCAAAAAAGAGATGTACCTTCCATTTTCTTTTTCTTGTGGTTCTGCCCTCTGGTTGCCTATGACATATTCTAATATAAGATCTCTGACCTTGTTTCTTGAACCAGGCATGAAATAAGGGTTCCTATCTAAGAGAACAACTGGATAACCAGATGAATAATTCATGTCTTAAGGGAAATGAAATTCAGAGATTCTTGTATCCTTTTGTAACTATGCGATCAAAATGTATGCTTCCTTTAATTTCTTGATTCTGGTTCTTATCATTGGACATCTTAACACATCTTGGGTTTTATCATCTTCTAGAAGAATGGAAATGAGGGCAATTGTAAAGTGTATTTTACTGAATCAAGCAGTGCCATTTTCCCAGTGCTAGCTGATGACATTTATAGAAGCCTAAGGATGAGTTGGATGTGTTATAGAAATTGAACTTATTAATGATATATATATTTTTAAAAACCTACTCTCTCTACAAAGTACTAAAGAGAGAATTGAATTTTGCTTCTGAAATAAAGTCTGATTTTTGAAAAAAACATGGATCAAGTTTTAATGTGTTTTAAAATAATATTGGCAAGAATATCACTAACATACTTGAAGAAACATTATATAGGCATGGGGTCCCTTTTTGGAGATTTGAGTCTGATTGGTCAGAGAATGAAACATCTATTCTTCTTAATCTCTTATTATGAAAAAAGTATATTTGCTATAGCCAGAAATCTCCTTTTATTCCTTATTTTCATCACTGGGTATGGTATACCTGGGAGTCAAATAAGTAATTATATTTATAGCATATGTATCTATATAATATAGATCAAAATCTATATCTATACTTATATGTAAAAGATGTAGAAAAAAGAAGTCATAAAATCACAGATGATCTGAAGGATTACATAATTAGTATGTCAATCACAGCATATTACCTGTAATTCGTTGTCTGTGAGAAGTGGAACAAATGGAATCTCTCAGCCTATGTAAGATTAGAAGTGGGGGAAGGATCATTATAGAATATCATTGTATTAGATTGTAGCAAGAATAAAAAAAAAGTAACTGATTAAAAGCCCAAAGGCTTCAATAGTGTTTGTAAATATATAATTAAAGATATCTATATTAAGCCTTTCAGAATAGAGTAGAGCGTCAGTGGAAGCTCTATGTAGGAACATGAAAAGTAGAGGATCAAAAATATTGTTGTACCGTAGAAATTGGCTCTGGAAACAGAAGACATGGATTTAAATCCTGACTCTTCCACCTCTCTAGCCTTCACTTTCCTTGCTTGTAACAATTAGGGAGCTGGACTAGAGGGCCTCTGTGGTTTCTTTTAGCTCTAGATGTAAGATCCTATCAATCCCTAAAAAGCTTTGATAGATTGTGTCTTGCCTTGATGGAAGGAGTATACCCTTAGATAGAATGTTAGATTTGGAATCAGAAATACTTGGGTTTTCTTGGACTTCCTGGCTGTTGATACCTATTCTTTCAAAATTACTTGATATTCATTTTGTATATAGATTTTTTTTATGAACAGCTTGTATCTCCTACTTGAATTTGAGTTTCTTGAGGATATGAACTACTTTACATGTATTTTTTTTTATTTGTAATGTTTAGAAATAGTGCCTGGTACATAACCGAAATTTAATGACTATTGATTAATTGGAACCTAGGAAACAAAGAAAAAAATGCCTTAAAATACTGGGTACCTCCTTTTACTGTAGCAACGCAAATGGTAAAGGGCAGAATGGAGCAAATAGTGCTGAGAATTACATCTATTATGCCATCCATATACATTGATACAGTCTTTGGTGTTGCACACAAGAGAATCTTAACCAATTACCAATGCTGAATTGCATCAATCTTTGTTTAAGTGAAACCAGATGGAAAAAGAGAGACAAGAAAGATGGAAGGGTACATCACAGATTGTTCTCAAGAAGCAAATTAAGAAGTAGACAAATTGATTTTTTCTGTCTGAAGGTAAAAAGAAACATCATTTCATGACATATCTCATTATCTTGTATTGAAGTTCTCATGATAAAGTCTGTCCAAAAGAATTAAAAGTTCATGGTAGTAATTAAAGCTTATTTGCTAATGACTATTGTAGAGGATGAAGAGATTGAGAAATTCTATGACTAAGTCAATAAGAACCTCCAGATTAAATCAACACATACTTTGCTGCAGAATGCTGGACTTGGAGGGAGGAGGACGGGTTCAAATTCTGCTTCAGACACTTTCTACCTGGATGATCTTGAGTAAGTAATTTTAGGTCTGTATCTATCAGGTTCCATATCTATAAAATGATGATAATACTAGTGCTTATCTCCAACACTTTTTTGTGAGGATGAAATGAGATAGTATTTGTAAATTGCTTTGAAAATTTAAAAGCATGATATAAATGTTGTTCTTTTATTGATGATAACATCATTTTACTACAACTATCACTACAATAACTGTTTCTACTAAGACATGCAAAGGTAGACACAGATATGGATGATAAAATGCAATTTGGAAAAATCTGGGAAAGGAGCAAGGAAGGATAGAGACATAGCATTGTAGACAACAGAGAAACATTGCACCTATTCACCAGAAATATTTATCTAGGAAGAAAAATGGAAGTTGCCAGAAATAGTGAGAGCACAATAGTGTTATTAAACCTGAAAATAAGGAATAGATAGAGGGAAGGACATTTATAAAAATTTTCTAATGAAGTTTAACTCATGTAATTCAATCTCTACAATGAGAAGACCCGAAGAGCCCCAAGACCACCTTATCCAGAAAACAGCAGGTTTCCTTGCCAAGTAGAGAGATGTGGCAGCCAAGGACAACACCAGTTTAGAAAACAAACTCACTTATGAAGTCTTGCAGAGAAAGATGGTCTAAGACTATGAGCAGAATTGCCTCATAAAACAGTGAGAAACTGTGGAGGGGGAAAAATCTTGGCAAGAGACTCAAACAAGCAAAGTCATCCCAAGGGCATTAAAAGATGAAACTAAATAGAGAACAACAGATGAAGGGTGGGAAAAATCTATTAAATTAACTCTTTTTCTTTTAAATTACAAACTCTTTGCACCACCAAGGAAAATGGAGTCACCACATTTGGGCTGTAATGTCAACATTCTGTTTGTATTTTTAGAGAAGGTAAAAGAGACATTGAAGTGAAAAATCCCCCACAAAAGGTTGGAAAAGTTGATGGACTAGATCAAGATATACAAAGGAGGTCTGTGTTGTTGGCAAATACCATTTTGAAGGTATTGAGGGATCAGTTATCTTGAGTTATCCAAAGGAAGGAAAATTCTGAAAGGATGGAAAAATCAACTAACAACGTATTATCTTTTTAAAGTTTTAATGAGGTTGAATAACCAGGACCATATGAACTACATTTTCTGAGGATAAAAGAATTTACTATGCCCATGATTTTTTTAACCCTTACCTTCCATCTTGGAATCAATACTATGTATTGGCTCCAAGGCAGAAGAGTGGTAAGGGCTGTGCAATGGGGGTTAAGTGACTTGCCCAGGGTCACAGAGCTGAGAAGTGTCTGAGGCCATATTTGAACCTAGGACCACCTGTCTCTAGGCCTGGCTCTCAATCCACTGAGCTACCCAGCTGCCCCCTACCCATGATCTTTGAAAAAATATTGGAAAACTGGACAGGTACCATAGGATTGGAGAAAGACAAATAATTCATTTTCAATAAAACTACTACTTAATGGAAAATGTCTCCAAAACTTCTTGAAAGTTGGTAAAATAATTCAAATCCTGTTCTAGAACCAAAATATTTCAACTTCCCTATACCACATGGATCAATTGCAAGCTTCATTCTTGAGCTGTGTTGACAAACCTATGGCATATGTGCCAGAGCATGCCAGAAGGGGCTGCTCCCTTCCCCCTTTCCACGTGCACCTGAGAACATTTCTTATGTCATCTGCCCCTCTGCCCAGCAGTCCAACGGGAGTGCTTCCTCTCTCACCTGTCTGGTGTAAGGCAGGGGCTTCACATGTAGCAGTTTGGACACTTGGTCTCTAAAAGGTTCACCATTACTGATCTCAAGTCTAAGTTTTTGAGCTCTTCTGAGAACAGGAGATGCTCAATCAGTTCTTTGACTAGGTGACATGTATAAAGCTTAGAATTAAAAAAAAAGTAAATGTCCTTATGGGAAGAAGTGAGGGTAGAATTGGAATTTTTTTGCCCTCCTTTTAAAGACAATAGCCTGCAATCAATGTTCTTAAGAAATTCTTGTTCCATAAGAAAAAAGTTAATAGCACAACAAGAAAAAGAAAAATAAACTTTAGTCTGTGGAGTTGTTTCAGAGACTGTAAGAAGTTATCATGTAGACAGTGAGTTCAGCTTTTATTGCCCCTCCTTTTAACTGCTCACTCCAAAACTTTTGCTGAACATTAATATTATAATTAGAATTTTCATAATTAAAGTTAATGAAGCCAATTACAGTTTGTTATAATTTAGAAATTTGACTGTGAAGATAATCTTTCATTTTCAGTTTATTCCAAAATGGCAATGGGCAGAAGAGTAATGGGCACAAATAGGTTCAAATCCTGCCTCAGGGAATCAATAGTTCTGTGACTTGAGGGAAGTCACTTTACTTCTCAGGATCTCTAACAGCTTTCTAAAACCATGATTTAGATTTATGGATCTTAACCCATGAAGGGAGATTGTCCTCTGGAACTTGCTTACATTGTTAAAATCATGAATCAGAAATTGGAAGAAAAAAGAATTTATAAATGAAGTACATTATCATTTCCTAAAATTAGTAAGAAATTGAGAAATATTTCACCAAGCACAATGTCATGGCTGCAATGTGTTACTGACTCATTTATTCCTCCACAACTAAACCTTATTTATTTATATTAGACAACCTAAAACTGTTTTTGAATTTGTTTGTTGTGTCTTGTCAGACTTTTATCTATGAAACCCATTATTCATGACAACGGAAGGTGGATTCATTTTTTCAGGATTCTTTAATCTTGTGAGAATGCAGGCCAAACTCCACCAAAGGATGTTTTCAGTAGCAACCAACTTGAGATTAAGGAGAAAAACTAAATTGTTAACTAATCTTATAGTACATTTCATATAGTATCTCATTTGATATGAGGCAGGTAATAACATTTTTATTTATCTCCTGCTATAGCTGAGGAAATTTACTTTTAGAATATCATTAACTTGCCCATGATTACACAGTAGAGACTGGACTTGCCCATAACATTTTTCTGATTTTGTCTAATATTCTTTCCTTTCCTACTATAATGTTCTCCAAAAGAAGATACTACCAATTTTCTCAAGTTTAAAGCAGCCTGATACCCAACCAATATATTTTGACCCTAACTTATTATTCAGTATTTATACCAATATATAATATATCTATTTCTACATTTAGGTATAACTATGAATATTTAAGCCTATAGATAGGTGTGGATTTTTAGATATTTTATAGGTATATGTGTATTGCTAGATAAAGTTAACTAGTAGGTCTAGTGGATAGAGTATCAGGCCTGGTCTCAGGAAGACCAGGGTTCAAATGTGACCTTAGTTGCTTATTACCTATGTGATCCTGGCCAAGTTATCTAATTCTATTTGCTTCAGTTTCCTCCTATGAAAAATGAGTTAGAAAAGGAAATGGCAGACCACTCCAGGATCATCAAGAAAAACCCAAATGGTGTTATAAAGTGTTTGGACAAGAGTGAAAAACAATAAGCTAGATAAAGATAAGTGTGTGTGTATGTGTGTGTATGTGTACATTTATATATGTTTGTAGACTTAGTCATCAGGGTGCTCCATGCAGCTGAATGTCATAGTCTTGGCATCATGCATTAAAAAATATATTTTGTCTTTATTTTATTTTTAATAACAAATTTCCACCTAAGTTTTCCAAAGTTATATGATTCATGTTGTGTTCCATCTTTTTTCCCCTCCCCCCTCCCAGAGCTGACAAGCAATTCCACTGGGTTAAACATGTATTATCACAAAAATATGTTTCCATATTATGCATTTTTGTAAACTAAATAACAAAACCCCCCAAATCATATACCCAAATAAACAAGTGATAATTTCCGCATTTCTATTCCAATAGTCCTGTCTCTTGGAGATGAAAAGCATTCTTTTTCATAAGTCACTCAGTTCTCTTCAATGAAATTATTAATAGTTTTTATGATTTGTTCTTTAACCAACAAAATTTGGAAAATTCTATTATTTAATTTCCAATTAATTTTTTTATTTGCTTCTCCATGGGAACTAGAATGACCTCCAGTATTGTACACAGAGACTGATACATTATGGCACAATCAAATGTAATGGGCATTTCTACCAGTAGCAATGCAATGACCCAGGACAATCCAAAGGAACTTAGGAACTTATTTCCCTCTTATTTTTTTAAGATCTATTAAATTACCTCCACCCTCTTTTTCCCTCCCTTTTGGTAATCTCCATCCCACAACCCACCTTACTTTTTCCTTCTCAGCTTCCCTGTAGGGTAAGATATAATTCTATACACCAATGGATCTAGATACTCTTCCCTCCCAGAATTGATTCCACTGAGAGTAAAGTTGAAATATTACCTATTACCATTCCCTTTCTCTCCTTCTTATACTACTATTCTTCCCCTCCTCCTCCCATGCATCTCTTTATGTGGTATAATTTATCCTATTTTTCTTCTTCCTTCAAGTTTCTCTTGGTGCCAACTTCTATCCCCCTCCTTTATTTTACATATCATCTTAAACTACTTAGTACCCCAAATTCTACCTAAGAATAAATAATTCTTCTATCTACTACAATAGTGAAAACAATTTTAGAGAGTTACGAATATAATTTTCCATATAGGAATATAAGCAATTTGACCTTAATGAAGTCCTTAAAATTTCCCCCTCTTTCTTATTTATCATTTCATGTTTCTCTTGAATTTTGTATTTGGACATCAAAATTGTCCATTTAGTTCTGGTCCTTTCTTTAGGAATACTTGGAAATCTTTTTTTTTATGTTTTTATTTTTAATTAACTCCAACAAAAGATATTCCATGCATAATAGAGTTTGTTTCCAACCGATAGAGGACTGGACTTGGAGTTGGGAAGACCTGAATTTTAATCCAGCCTTATACACTTATTAGCTTTGTGTCCCTGAATAAATAATTTAACCTCTCTGCCAAAGTTTTCCATTTTGGAATCTTAAAAAAACAAAAGGAAAAAAAACCCTTACCTTCCATATTATTTTTTTTTTTTACTGATAACTTCATCATTTTGCCTCTGATGTCATATCAGAGGTTCACCCTTCCTTTTTTTATTTATTAAATTTAGAACATTATTCCTTGGTTACAATAATGACATTATTTCCTTCCTTCCCCTCCACCCACTCTTCCCACAGCCAACATGCAATTTCATTGGGTATTACATGTGTCCTTGATCAGAACCCATTTCCATGTTGTTATTTACACTAGGATGTTCATTTAGAGTCTACATCCCCAACAATATGCCTTCAACCCATGTATTCAAGCAGTTGTTTTTCTTTGGTATTTTTACTCCCACAGTGTTTCCTCTAGATGTAGATAGTGGTTTTTCTCATAGGTTTCTCCGAGTTGTTCAGGGTCATTGCATTGCCACTAATGGAGAAGTCCATTACATTCGATTGTACCACAGTGTATCACTCTCTGTGTACAATGTTCTCCTGGTTCTACTCCTATCATTCTGCATCAATTCTGGAGGTTGTTCCAGTCCCCATGGAATTCCTCCACTTTATTATTCCTTTGAGCACAATAGTATTCCATCACCAACATATGCCACAATTTATTCAGCCGTTCCCCAAGTGAAGGGCATCCCCTCATTTTCCAATTTTTTGCCACCACAAAGAGCACTGCTATGAATATTTTCATACATGTCCTTTTCCTTATTATCTCTTTGGGGTACAAACCCAGCAGTGCTATGGCTGGATCAAAAAGCAGACAGTCTTTTATCACCCTTTGGGCATAGTTCCAAATTGCCCTCCAGAATGGTTGGATCAATTCACAACTCCACCAGCAATGCATTAATGTCCCAACTTTGCCACATCCCCTCCAACATTCATTACTTTCCTTTGCTGTCATGTTAGCTAATCTGCTAGGTGTGAGGTGATACCTCAGAGTTGTTTTTATTTGCATCTCTTTGATTATAAGAGATTTAGAACACTTTTTCATATGCTTATTAATAGTTTTGATTTCTTTAACTGAAAACTTCCTATTCATGTCCCTTGCCCATTTTCCAGTTGGAGAATGGCTTGATTTTTTGTACAACAGGTTTAGCTCTTTATTAATTGGAGTAATTAGACCTTTGTCAGAGATTCTTATAATGAATATTGTATCCCAATTTGTTGCTTCCCTTCTATTTTTGGATGCATTAGTTTTGTTTGTACAAAATCTTTTTAATTTGATATAATCAAAATTATTGATTTTACATTTTGTGATTTTTTTTCTAGCTCTTGCTTGGTTTTAAAGTCATTCCTTTCCCAAAGATCTGACAAGTATACTATTCTGTGTTTGCCTAATTTGCTTATAGTTTCCTTCTTTATATTCAGGTCATTCACCCATTCTGAGTTTATCTTGGTGTAGGGTGTGAGATGTTGATCCAAACCTAATCTCTCCCATGCTGTCTTCCAGTTTTCCCAGCAGTTTTTATCAAAAGGTGGATTTTGGTTCCAAATACTGGGATCTTTGGGTTTATCATAGACTGTCCTGCAGAAGTCATTTACCCCAAGTCTATTCCACTGATCCTCCTTTCTGTCTTTTAGCCAGTACCAAACTGTTTTGATAACCACTGCTTTATAGTATAGTTTGAGATCTGGGACTGCAAGACCTCCTTCCTTTGCATTTTTTTTTCATCATTTCCCTGGATATCCTTGATCTTTTGTTCTTCCAAATGAACTTTGTTATGTTTTTTTTTTCTAATTCTGTAAAGAAGTTTTTTGATAGTTCAATTGGTATGGTAATAAATAAGTAAATTAATTTGCGTAGGATTGTAATTTTTATTATGTTAGCTCATCCCACCTATGAGCAATCAATGTTTTTCCAATTGTTTAGATCTAGTTTTAGTTGTGTGGTGAGTGTTTTGTAGTTGTGTTCATATAGTTCCTGTGTTTGTCTCGGCAGATAGATTCCTAAGTATTTTATATTGTCTAGAGTGATTTTGAATGGAATTTCTATTTCTAATTCCTGCTGCTGAGATGTGTTGGAGATATATAGAAATGCTGCTGACTTATGTGGGTTTATTTTGTATCCTGCAACTTTGCTAAACTTGTTGATTATTTTGATTAGCTTTTTGGTTGATTCTCTTGGATTCTTTAAGTATACCGTTATATCATCTGCAAAAAGTGATAGCTGGGTCTCCTCATTGCCAATTTTTATACCTTCAATTTCTTTTTCTTCTCTAATTGCTACTGCTAGTGTTTCTAGTACAATGTCAAATAGTAGAGGTGATAATGGGCATCCTTGTTTCACTCCTGATCTTATTGGGAAGGTTTCTAGTTTATCCCCATTGCAGATGATATTAGTTGATGGTTTCAGATATATACTGTTTATTATTTTTAGGAAAGGTCCTTCTATTTCTATACTTTCTAGTGTTTTCAGTAGGAATGGGTGTTGTATTTTATCAAAGGCTTTTTCTGCATCTATTTATATAATCATGTGATTTTGGTCAGTTTGCTTATTAATATGGTCAATTAGTTTTCCTAATGTTGAACCATCCTTGTATTCCTGGTATGAATCCTATCTGATCATAGTGGATAACCCTTGGAATGACTTGCTGGAGTCTTTTTTGCTAGTATCCTATTTAAGATTTTTGCATCTATATTCATTAGGGGGATTAGTCTTTGGAAATATTCTCTTTTGTTAAATGCCTATACTTTCCCTTGTAAGTATGTAGTCATTTTTTTAAACCCTTACCTTCCATCTTGGAATCAATACTGTGTATTGGTTTCAAGGCAGAAGAGTAGTAAGGGCTAGGCAATGGGCATGAAATGACTTACCCAGGGTCATACAGCTGGAAAGTGTCTGAGGCCAGATTTGAACCTAGGACCTTCTGTCTCTAGGCCTGACTCTCAATTCACTGAGCTATCCAGTTGCCCCCTATGTAGTCAGTTTTGATGGATAGGTGATCCTTGGTTGTAGACCCAATTCTCATGCCTTTCTGAATATCATATTTCAAGCCTTGTGGCCTTTTAATATGGAAGCTGCCAGATCCTGTGTAATTCTGACTAGGAGTCCTTGATATCTGAATTGTCTCTTTTTGGTTTCTTGCAATATTTTCTTGTTGGCTTGGAAGCTCTTGAATTTGGCATTTGCATGTCTAGGTATTGTCTTTTGAGGATTTAGTGTAGAGGATCATCTATATATTCTTTCAATGTCTATTTTGCCCTATTGTTCAAGAATATCAGGGTAGATTTCTTGGATAATTTCTTATAATATGATGTCAAGATTTTTTTTCCTGGGTTTTTAGGTTGACCAAGGATTTTCAAATTGTCTCTCCTGGACCTGTTTTCCAGTTCTGTTGTCTTTTCAATGAGATATTTCATGTTTCCTTCTATTTTTTCATTCTTTTGATTTTGCTTTAATAATTCTTGTTTTCTTGTGAGATCATTAGCTTCTACTTGCCCAATTCTAGTCTTTAAGGACTTGCTTTCAGCTATAATCTTTTGATTTTCCTTTTCAGTTTGGTCTATCCTGCTTTTCATGGCTTCCACCAGTCAATTCCAGCCTCCAATTTGCTTATTACTTTGCGTGATTTCTGTGCTTCTTTTTTTTAGGTGGGGTATTCTTTTTAAACTGTTCTTTTCTTTTTGAATTACCTGCATTTGTATTTCCAACTTTTCTTCACATTTTTCTTTTATATTTCTCACTTGGTTTTTGAACTCCTTTTTGAGTTTCTCAAGAGCTTGTGACCAATTTCCATTTTTTTGGAAAGTTTGGATGTATTTGATTGTTTATAAGTCTTGCTTCTGTACTCTGCTCTTTTTCCTCCATAGAAGTTATCCAGTCAGAGGCTTTCTCAATTGTATCTTATTTCTTTTGGTACTTGTGGATTGTAGTTCTTGGGTTTAGCGATGGGTGGCCATTGCTGCGTTAGCTTTATCTTCCCTTTACAGCCAGAAGTCTGAGTGAAAAGGGAAGGCAGCTCTTGGTATAGGGAGCTGTACTGTTTTTGTCCTGAGGCTATTTTTCTAATCTCTGCAGGGTCTGCTGTGGGTAGCTTGTCTCTGGGCTTGTTTCTGCTCCTTCACTCCATGCTCCTCAGCCTTTAGTACCAAGTTTAGCTGTCAAGGCATTGTATTACACTCACCAGTAAGACTGTGGTGCCCTTAGACACCTTTAGAGCTTGCCCTGGCCCTTGCTCTGACTCCGACTCAGCCTGGGAGAGGGTTGATCAGCTGGTACTTTGGTAGGTATAATTTTACCCCTTACACCATGGAAATGCCCAAATCCTGCCTACCTTCTAGGCTGCACCCCTTGGCAGAGCCCTTTCCCTTTTCTCATTTTGATTTTTGTCCTTTTTGATTGTTGTAATTGGTAGTAGGGAGAGTCATATAGTTCCTTCTACTCTGCACCCGTCTTATCGTGGAAGTGACACCATGGATTTTAATTGACTTTTTTTTTTCATTTTGGAGAGTTAGATGAATTTCATCTGCATTCTTAAGGTTTTCATTAAGAATTATTTCTGTAAAGAATATACTGTCATATTATAATAGGATCTTTCCAGCAAGTAAAATCATTTTTCTCTGACATCTGCTTTCTGTATTAGAGAAATTTTATGACTGGATAATTTTGTAGATGAGCTTTGCTTTAAATTTTACCTATTGTCTTTATCAGTGAATTGCTGGACAATGCTGCTGCATTTATGTGGAAGAAAGTTCTCCAGGCCATATTTTGTTCCCCCTACCAAAGGCTTAACAATAATTCCTAAACAGTAGTCACAGTGGAGTACAAATTTCTAGATTTCAATCAATTACAACATAACCACAGAGAAATGGTATGATGTAGAAAAATTTTGGCAAAGGCCTTCTCGTTCCTTCTCATGTTTTAAGTAATGATAGCCATATTTCCAACCTGCATGAGATAGAGTGACCTTGTATAAAAACAAAGCAAAAAGATATTCTAAATGCATGTGTGCAATCACAGCTTAAATATCTTCTTTCCCAGTTTATTAAATGGACAGTTACTGTTCATTTAAGGGAAGTAATATGAAATCTTGTGGTATGAATATTAGCTGTCATCTTTTAGGAGTGTGAGAGGACTTGGAGTTACTAAGAGAAAATTCTTTCCTGAGGACATTGTGAGAGAATGAGTTTATAAGAAACTGAGAGAATTACAATTACAAATACAAGACATCTTTTGGAGAGACTGGGGACAATTGAATAGAAATTCGTTTAACTCTTATTTTGTTGAGAAGACAAATTGAAAAGAATTCCAGAGATTCCAAAACTAGAGTCATGAGAAATGAGCTCCTTTATGGACTCTCTCAAGAAAAAAATAGGGGCTACTTTTGCATTTAAATTCTTCATGGCTCCTGGTTGTATTTATAAAGGAAAAAAGTTTCAGTATGAAAGTTTTGTCTTTAGTAGAGCATCAACTTGCTAGTAAATGTATTAAAACATATTGATGATTAAATGAATATTTATAGATTAAGAATTTTTTACTTTCTGTCATTTTAGCATTGTCATTGCAGAGTTGTAAAGGAATTATATGGAACAAGAAACATTTAGCATTATTTAATGTTTAATGTAGTTTTGGTGAATATACACATATATACATAAATAAATTTTATATCATCGTCATCTCCCTAGTAATGAACCTTTGGGTACTTTATTTAATTGCTCACTGGAGATAAAGGCAAGGTCGTGCTATGGGGACAAAAAGTTTCAGAGTCAGAGACTCTTGATTAGATTCCTGGTTTTGCCATTTGCTACCCATGTGGTCTTGGCAAAGTCAACCCTTTAAACTTAAGGCTTTATTTATTGTTGTTTTTTAATGAAGGAATTGAGTTAAATGACTTCTAAAATACCTTACAGCTTCATTTTAGGATTCTATAAATCCAAATCAGATATGTAATCTGTTGCAATCCCCAAACTCCATTTTTGTCACTGTTGGTAGGATCATTGAGCCATTGCACTTTGATGGAATTATCTTCCCTACAAAACTTTGGTCATTTTATTGTTATGAAAGAACATATGAGGAGAACTTGGAGAGCCTAATCATGGTCAAAACAAAGCCAGATATCAGATATGATATTATCAATCAAATAAACCAAGACCTTGAATCAAGACTATTAGACTCTCATGACTACTTCTTTTAACTGCAGCTTATCTGAGTCATTGATGATTTTTACTCTGGTAAAATGCAATGCATTGTCAGATCGATTATTAGAGTCTAAAGTCTATGATAAAATGTAATGCATTAGAAAAAGCACTGTCTTTGGTTTAAAGATGAAGTACCATACTCCTGTCCCATAAAATCATTGACTGCAAATAACTAACATTTACATAGCACTCACTATGTGGCAGGTGTTATGCCAAGAACTTTACAAATACCATCTCATTTGATCAACCACAATCATGAGAGATGGGTGTTGTTATTATCATCATTTTACAGGTCAGGAAAACAGAGGCTAAGTGATTTGCTCCAGGTCACAGAACCAATAAATAAATTTGGGTCTTTTTGACTCTGAGCACCACTTTATCCATTATAGTCATCCTTTGATATATCACAGCTTTCCTGTATTGCTGTTTTTAAAAAAAATCTAATTCTGTATTGTGGAGTTTTCACTATATTATGGGATTTTACAGATGGATGTCATACTTTTGAACGAAATTGTACATAGCTAAGCACAAAGCAGGTTTTCCTATATTGGCCAGTGGAATGAAAGGCAACTGACCACACTCTGTATCCTGGGTGCTGATTGGCTCAGATTTTATGAGTGTGGGAAAGGTTAATAAGAGTGTGGAAAAAGTTTATAGGAGAGTGGGAAGGGTTTATGAAGCCATATGGCTTCCCACTCTCCTTTAACAAATATGATGCCGTTACTTTGTGGCTTTTCACTTACCATGGGGGTCTCTGGAATGTAACTCCCAAGATAGGTGAAGGATCACTGTGTACCACCTACATGCTAGTTGAATTCTCCTCCTTAAATTCTTGAAGGAAGAAAATACATGCCAATGCACCTTAGTACATTCCTTTTTTCACCCCCCAAACACAGGGTTCTTTTAGTCTTGTTCCTTACCATTTTTATTTTTTTGCTCCTTTGAAAGTAGTTACATTGTGCACAGTTCTGATCTGAATAAAGACAGGAACATCTCTTCTGTCAAACAGATATTTATTTACCAAGGACCTATAGGCTACAAAGTAATTGAAAGCATAATAAAGCAATTATTAGAGTGATCAGAATTTTATCCAAAGCATATTGCAATGAAAGTCTGTTTTTAAATTAAATTTTCACACCTTTACTTCCATCTCATCCCATTAACATCCTACTGCACTACCTTGCCATAAGACCCAGCAGCTACTTGGCAAAGCTACCATTTCTATATTATCATAACAGCAAAGTGGTACAGTAGATAAGGCACTGATCTTAAAGTCCAGGAGATCTGAGCTCAGCTACTTGCTCACTATGTGAACCTGGGTAAATCAATTAACCTGTGTTTGCCTCAATTTCCTCAACTGTAAAATGGGGATAATAAAAGAACTTTCTTTGTAGGGTTGTTGTGAGGATCAAATGAGGTAGTATTTATAAAGTAATTAGCTTTGTACCTGGCATAGAGTAGGCACAATATAATCACTTCCCTTTGCCCTGATTATGTAATGAATTTGCATAGAAAACTGTTAGCCCCAAATATCATATTTCCAGAGGTGGAGGTATGGTGAGAGGTAATAGTCAGAGCAGCTCATGTCTACTTTTTAGTTGAGTACTTTTTAATAGTTTGATAATGCAGAGTGAGTCTAATCTGATGAATATAACATGCTATAGTCAGTACTTAATGAATGCTCCCCCCCCAATACATTTGTTCAAGTCTTTCCTTTAACACATCTGGCTGTTGACCCTGGACAAATTAATTAATGTCTAACTCCTCTAGGCTGCTCTCAAAGACTGTGTAGGTGGCAGAGAAAGTGCCCACATAGGAATCTTCTTACTAAGATCTCCCTTTTCCAGTGAAATCACAAGCTCAGTCATAGTTCCAATCTTTGGCCTTCTTATAATATTTTCTTGTATATATTGTTAGTGAATTGTGATATTTATGTAGTTATCTATAGATTAATCACATCCATCCAATGTTATTAAGTTATAAATTATATGAGGATGGGAACCATTTTATTTTGTTTTTTTCTATCCTTCCCTAACGTTTTAAATAATTATTAGGGACCTATATGTTTATCACACAACCATATACTTATATTTGATCCTTGTTACCTCATAATTACTAAAATAGGAGGAGGACTTCTTTTTTTCCTTTTCTCTGCTCTTCGCTTCCAAGAATAACAGGTCTCAGAAAAGTGAATCCTAATGAATTATTTCAATGTTAATTACATTTCTGTATTTGTGGGACTGAATCACCTTGACTTGAAGCATTTTCCTTCAAAAAGGAAAGAGAATTTCTATTAGCTTTAATATCTGGCAGTTCGTAATCAACACAGTCCTCAAGGATCAACAAGAAATGTGCATAGTTTTAGTAGGAAAGAAGTGTAGCCTGATGAAAAATGAAGAGATAGTTGGCCAGGAGGTCCTCTTAAATGGAGGTTATGGAAAAAAAAGAAATCCAGGCAGAAAGAGGTATGAATTCTGGGACTGAAATAATATTCAAGGATGAAGAGGTTTCTGGGGAATGTTGGTGAATCCAGGAGTAATGTATCATGATGGTAAATATACCAGCCTAATGATACTGATATGTTATTATAAAATACATATTTAAATTAAAAATGATAAGAAAAATGAATATCTCAGAATATTTAGCAATTTATTAATGATAAACATTATTAAAAATTTAATTAGAACAGTGTAATTGAATATACTTTATTATTTTTAAATTACTTAGTTCCATAATGATTTAAAGATATGGTGTTCAATTAGTTTTTTTCAATACTGGCTTTTAAGAATTATGATAGCTGAAAAATACATATTGTAAAAGTATGTAGATCTGAACTGAAGAAATAAATCATTGTTTGTGATCAATAAATCATTCATCAGTCCATTCCATTAATTATACTATGATTTTAGTTGAAATTAGACTGGTATCTTCCTATATTCCCCCATATCAAACAATTCATCTGGAAAAATAATCAGAAAATGTTCTACTTTTATAATTTTCACAAATTATTCATAACCCTTTGAAAGTCTTTAAAAGAATTTGAAACAGGTAAGAAAACTGTATTCAACTTTTAAAAATATACATATTATTTAATAATTAAGCTTATACATGACCTATATTTTTTCAATAAAACCTTAGTTTTTAAATATTTTGCCAATTGTGATGACTTCAAAATATCATTAACTAATATTTCAAAGTATAAGATACACTTAATTGTGAACTCTATCATTAATAATGATAGGTATTTCTAATTGTCTTCTTAGTAATTATGTATCATTTGAATAACAATTCAAATATTATTATTGATCATTTTGAATTGCCAGAAATGGTTAGGTAATTTTTTTAGGTCACTATAAGATTGACAAAGAGTTCCTTCTAGGTGTTAAGTTATTTACCCAATTCTTTCTTTTCTTTCTTTCTTTTTTTAAAGTTTATGCTTATATTATTCAAACTATTCAATATTGGCTAAAGTGGTATTCTCTTCAATACCAGGTTTTCCCTAAGTAATATTTTTAAGGCTCTTGACCATTTTGTGAGGGTTAGTTTTATTGAACTTATATGACACAAAACATGAATTCACTTAACTTCTCATAATTTTCTCATGTCATAGTCAAAATATGTTGAACAAATGCAGAAGGTCACCTCTAAAATATGCATAATTCTTTCTCTTTCCTCAGGATACCATATCACAAAAGTGACTGTCAGACATACAGACTGAATAAGGGCATCTGTGTACTTTGCTACATTCTAAATGCAAAACAACCAAGATATTGTCTCTCACCTGTCAGATGGGCTAAAATGATAAGGACAAAATGATAAAAGCTGGAGATGTAGAAAAATGGGGACACTAATATATTATTGGTCAAACTATAAACTCATCTAGTCATTTTGGAGAGCAATCTGGAGTTATACTCAGAGTTAAAAAATGATGTATACATTTTGACTCAGCAATACCACTATTATGTTTATTTCCTAAGGTGATAAAGGAAAAAGGAATAGAAAGTATATGATCTAAAATGTGAGCAACTCTTTTTGTGGTGGCAAAGAACTGGAAACTGAAGGAATATTCACTGTTGGTGAAAGGCTGGAGAAGTTGTGGTTTATGATTGTAATAAAATACTATTTTGCCTTAAGATACGACAAATAAGATCACAAAAAAAAAAAAACCTTTAAAGACTCATATGAAGTGATGCAAAGCAAAATGAGCAGAACCAGGAGATGATGTATTATATATGATATAATATATATTAATAATATAATATATTATTATGATACAATATGATATCATATATATGATGATATGATGATATCATATATATGAGATAATATATATATTATCAACAATAATATTTGATGGTCGACTTTGAATGATTTGACTGTTATCAACCAGGTAAGGATCAACAACTCCAAGAAACTCATCATAAAAAAAAGATTTCTACCACTTGTGAATCTTAAAAATTCTCTGACCCTACTTCAGAACACTTGGTTAAGATCATTTCCCCATTTTAAACACTGAAGGGACTTAGTCAGGAATGTGAGAACTCTACTCCACCCACACTTAAGCATACTTTAGGGGAAGATAAAGTTGTAAACTCTTTACTGAACAATGAAAAAGTACTTAACTCATAGTGAAGCAAAAGCCTTAAGCTAAGTCTATTTTTAGGAAGGTGCTAAATACCTATGAAGGTCAAGCAACTTGCAAACTTGTAAGGGACAAGCCTTAACAAAAGAGGTGTGAGGTTTTAGTCTACTCAGGTGTGAATTACTCAAAAGTTTAATCTACTCAGGTGTGAATTAAGAATGGCCTGTCCTTTGGAAAATGTCTACTGTGATTGGTAGATGTGAGAACTTAGGGGAGGTGACATAGGAGAAAATTCTCTTTAAAAAGAGGTCAGAAGCTGAGAGAAGAGGAACTCTGTCTGAAGATGTGAGCTAGAAAAAGCTGAGTTGAAGGCCTCTGAGGGAGAATTCAGCCTTGGAAGTTGAAGTGGAGCTCAGGAGCTGAACTGATGGGTCTCTCTGAACACTAGAATCTTGCTTGGGACAAATCTTGTGGGGAGTGGATTAAAGACTGACTGATCTCTCTCTTAAGGCTTGAGCCTAGGCTGGCCTACCCCTTTTCTCATTATTTCCTCTTACTCTCTCTCTCCCTTTCATTAATTCCTTAATTTGTATTAATTAACATCTCCATAAAAACCCAGCTGACTTGGGTATTTCATATTTGGGAATTTTCCCATGGTGACCACTATATTTCTGACTTGAAACCATATTTCCATGGTCACAGTTTAAGGCAACCACTCTTTTAACTGTTACACACCATAGAAGGAGCAGATGAATCTGAAAGTAGATTAAATCATGCCATTATTCACTTTATTTCCTCCATGATTTTTTCTCTAGTGTAAGCAATATGTATTATTTTATAAGATGATGAATAATAACAATGAACAGGGAAATATTTATCATATGATAATACATACACAAATTATATACTATTACCTGCCTTCTTAGGGAGGAGGAAGGAGTTAGAGTAAAGGGGTGGTAGTCAGGGAACACATTATCTAGGGAAAAAAAGTTAAAAACTGAATCAACTAGATAGTATATATTAATTTCTTCTTTGTAATTGTAGCCACAGCATCCAGCTCTGGTCAATAGAAAATAAATAATAATACTATTTCTTAATGGATTTTAAATGTTAATGAATTATTTTTCCTTTTTAAAAATGTTAATCAATGTTTATTATCTTGTCAGCTCAATGAATCAATTTATGCATCCCATTTTGGAGATCACTGGGCTAAAACATGGAGTATTTAGAGAGAAGTAATTTGAAATGAGGCCAGAAACATGGTGGCACCAAATTTTCTAGGATTTTCATGCTAGGGAAAGGAATTGTAACTTTATACAGCAGACCTTAGGGTATCAATGAAAGTTTTTGAGCAAAAGGATGGCATAATCTTTGCATAAGTACAATTATTCTGAGAGAAAAATAATGAGTAAATTGGAAGGAAGTGTCAGAAAAAAGAAACAAGAAGACCTGGTGAAGCAGAAGTGTCAAACATGAAGTCCACAGTACACCCAAATGTTGTTTGAACCATACAATAAATTAAAAATTAAAAATATTTACAAAATTTTTAAAAAAGATAGTAAAACATAAATAAATATATATGATTTTCTAAGTCAACGTGTAGCACATAGAAATATTTGTGTTTGTTTTAATGATGTTCTTTCAGCTTTTCTATTTAACAACACTATCTTTAGAAGGTTCTTAAAATACCCTTTAATAGCCCTTTCACAGTAAAAATGAAGAGAAGGAGGAAACAACAATTGTTTTAGAGATGAATGTATGTAATAGGTAAAGGAAAGAGGAGTCAAAGGTAGTTAAAAATTTCAAACCTTGGAGACAGAATGGCTGATTCACAGGAAGAAATAATCAGTGTCTAAGTAAGAAAAGGAGTGGGAAAGAGAAAATGTTCAGTTTTAGACATGTTGAATTTGATATGCTAATAGCACATCCAGGTCCAATTGTTAATTAGAACTGTCACAGTTTATCTCAGAAGAAAAAAGTGAGGCAGGAGGTAGATGTGGAATTTGTTTTCACAGGATTGATTGTTGATGTCACATGGAAGAGAGAATATTGAGAGAAAAGAATATCTGACTTGTGGAAAAAACCTTGGGGAACACTGATGAGAAGAGATCATGATGATGAACAGCTGAAGGAGGAAACAGAGGAAGAGTAGTTAGAAACTTAAGAGATGAACTAGCAGAATGTGGTACCTCTGCAGCCAAAAGAGGAAAACTTATTTAGTTTTTAGGGATATTTAATATGGTTAGAAGCTGCAGAAATATCAAGTAGGGAAAGGACCAAAATTAGGTGATTGAATTTAGCAAGTATAATAAGAAGTCATTGGTAATTATAGAGAGAAAAGAATTTTCAGTTGTGTGGTAGGGTTGTAGTGGATACTACAAAAATAAGATTCTGAGGAATGTTTAAGTAGTGAGAACATAGAAATATCTAGGAACAAAATTAACAAAGTGGTTGAAGGATAAGTATTTATATTACAATGTCAGGTTTACAGCTTAAAGACTTTTTGGTTCAGGGAAACAGTCTTGGCTCACTGTTCTAGTATCTCTCATCAGGGTTGGAAAGAGATTAAAATGGAAACAAATTCTCAAACATTGACAGCTAAGCTTAACACCGAGAGCCCAGAGGAGGTAGAAAAAAGGTTATATATAAGAAGGAAGCTGGGAAAGAAGCAGCTGGGTGAGAGTTGTGGAGGCATTGGGTGTTGAAATAAGCTTTTCCTTCTCTCAGTCTCATCCTTAGTCAACCAATGGCATTCATGAGGGCACTGCTAATTCCTCCTTTAATTTTGCCCTTTGTCTATTCAGACTGAGGCTGTCAAAACTTTGTGAAATTGGATCTCCAAGGAAATAACTGGTTGATGTTCCCAAAGTTCTGGAAGAAACTCTGCAGGCTATTTAATTTTTTTTTCAGAATGGAGGGGGGAGAGTATATTTGTTAGTGTGGAGAACTATGTGAGGAAAGTATTTTGTTGATTTTTCTTTGTAAAATTAGAAGTAGGGTATGAAAAATAATAAGTTGGGTTCATTTTGGAGTAGAAATGACACATCTTTGTATTGCTCCTTTTTTGTAATTTGTTAATCTCTACCAGTACATGTTACAAGATGATTAAAAATGATTAATTACATAAAATAGAAATGGCTTAAACATCTTTTTACTGCTTTTGTGTATAACAAGGATCGACTCATGTACAGCATGACTATATCAGTGTTTCCCTATGTGGAAGAAGCTATGGCTGGTTTCCAGGACAGTTGTGATGCCATGTTATGGAAGTGCCTTGAAGAAACTGTAGAACATGATGTAGAACCTTCTAGTAAATTATTTCAGTCTTCTTGTTTAGAAGAAGGTTTTTCAATTGGCTGTATAACCCAAACTAGGAACATATTTTTTAAAAAAAGGCGTGAATTGGTCTTGGACATATTTGATTCAACAACTTGCTCTTGGTTTGACTTCTTTGATGACAAGAATAAGAGAAAATGCAGAAAGACATTTGGGCCATCCCCCTCCTGTGGGTGAAAATGGGGTATCATTAAGAGAGTGGTATTCTGGGAGCCAGCACAACATTAGTTCTCTGAGGAGCAAAGAGGAACCTTGATGAAGAAATCTAACAGTATCTTGGGCAATGATTCATATGACAGTGATATCTCATTTGGATATAAATTTGGTTGGACAGATGCCATATAGAAAGTATGCTAAGAGAGAAACCATTCTCCAATAAGGTTGATATGGTATGGAAAGTAATGTCCCTTTTAGGGGTTGGGGCAAAATATTTCAATGTTTATTCTTCTTATGTCTTTAAATATCACTTTGTAAAATCAAACTTACATAAGTTGTTGAATGAAAATTTAGGTGCTAGTTACTGGCACCTAAAAATGAAGAGGAAAATATATGATTAAAATGAGTAAAGGGCTATAGAATACTTAGCCTAACTCTTTGAGATAACGCAAGAACCATTGTGTGTGTGTGTGTGTGTGTGTGTGTGTGTGTGTGTGTAATCAAGTAGGTCTCATTCTGGAAGAAAGGAATCCATTATTACCTCATATATATATATATTAATATAGATCATATAATTAATATCAAACACAAATTCTAGCTAAAAAGATAGCATATAGTAAAGTTCATGATCTTGGAAAATAAGAAGTCTGTGTTATTTTTATTTTAAGAATTAATCATCAGTTTTATGAAAGCATTAAAGAAGTATAAACATTTTTAACATAGTAGCCCTGTGTATATGTAGTTTAAAAACTGAACCTTTAACCCCAAGTATTTGTCAAGGAATTGTGATCAAATGTTTAGATATTCTGGAAAGAGGAGAATTAGAGGAAAATATTCTGCCCAAATGGCCACATCCAATGTTTCTCTTCCTGTCTCATCTCCAAAGAATCTCAATCTTCTTACACCAACACAAGACTAGAAGAAATCTCGTTTTCCTCATTGGAAGATTGTTAGCTCCCCTGAAGAGAACTTTCTCAAGTTTCTATTCAACAACTTTATACATACCACAATGAGTACTTCATAAATATATGTTGAAATAGTAGCATAGGACCGTAGATTTGGATGTGAGGGAATTTATAGGTGACCTAGTCTAATGCCCCTCATTTTACAGAGAATATTTTGAGATTGTGTAATTTGCAAAGGGCCACAAATATAATAAATAGCAGGGATTCGTACCCAGGTACTCTTCCTCCAAATGTAATCTTTTTCTTGCTCTACGGCACTGAATTTTTCAAACCATATCAATGTTCCAAATGAATCAAAATAAGACAAAAATACCCTTTTTTCAAGGAGCTCACTGATAGTCTAGTGGTAAGGTTAAGAGGAAAATACAATTTTCATCTCATCTGAATGAAAAAGGCACAGACAGTATGAACGACAGATATCCTTAGAGGGAGGACACTAGCATTAAAGGAGATGATGAGGAAAGGCTTCTTGCGAAAGGTGTGCTTTTAGCTAGGACGAGAAGAAACCACACATAGGAAAGTGAAGAGATGCAGGGTAGGAAAGGGAGAATTCCAGGGAGGTTGGGATATCCCATGAAAATGCATTTGTGGGCAGCTAGGTGACTCAGTGGTTTGAGAGCCAGACCTAGAGATGGGAGGTCCTGGGTTGAAATCTGGCCTCACTTATCTCTTTGCTGTGTGACCCCGGGCAAGTCAGTTAACCCCTAATACTTAGTCCTTACTGCTCCTTTGCCTTAGAACTAATACACAGTATTGATTCCAAGACAGAAGGTAAGTGTTTAAAAGAAAAGAAAATGTATTCAGTTGGAAGATGAAGAATGAGATGAGAATAAGCAAAAAAAGACAGTGTCACTGAACTTGAATTATTACTAAACTCTGTGATATAAACACATTCATATAGCTATATATTAAATGAATGTTTACAATATGATATTTTATAATTATTTCATACTGAGAAGTGATATTTTATAATTTCTCTTTCCCCACAAAATATTTACAACAAAAAGAAACATTATTAGTTATCCCCCCCCTCAGGGATCTTTTCCCCCTACTTCTCATTCCCAGCTTCAGGCACATGAACTGAGATAAACTATACTCAATATAATACAATTTACAGCTTTCATCTTTGATGATGCTCATGAATATGCCTCATGATGAAGTACTAGCATGAGCAAGCCATAACTCTGACCAAAATATATACCGGTGTGCACTTCCCTACACCCAGTAGACAGTAAGGCGTGAGGGTGATGGGGGGAAGGCTTTGTTTTTGCCTATTTTCCTCACATTATTCTCTATATTCTCTAGGCATTCTCTATATTTTCTCATACCAAGTCATGTCATTTGCTGTGGCTATTGACTCTCCTATCATGGTAAAGCACTTATAGCAATAAGGCTGGTGGCTTTTCTACATGTTACTGGAAATTAACAATCTGTCTTCTTCTTTGAACCCCAATATCTATCAAGGGATTGTGATCAATTTCTCCCCTCCCTTAGATTTTCTGCAAAAGAAAAAAGAGAGACAGACAGACAGACAGACAGGCAGACAGACAGAGACAGAAACACCGAGACAGAGAAAAAGAGAGAGACAGAGAAAGAGAAACAGAGGCAGAAAGATAGAGACAGAGATGGAGACAGAGACAGAGAGGGAGAGACAAAGAGACAGAGGCAGACAGAAACAGAAGGAGAGGGAGAGAGATAGAAATGAAGACAGACAGAGACAGAAACAGAGACATAGAAGGAGAAAGAGAGAGTTGAAGGGGGAAATAAACTGTACAAATGGCCTATCTCTTCCCTTTCCACCTCCAAGGAATCTTAATTTTCTCACCAACAAAAGGTTCAAGAAATAATTCAGTGTACAAACTGATACATGGAGAAAAGTCACCTCATCCGTTACTATAAATACATCAGTCATAAGTACCTTTGTAACAACTGTGCTTCACTTTTTTGTTTTCTCCCTGGGTAAACATTATCTTACTATATCTGACCTCTATTACTGGTTCAGAAATTCTATGCAGTGACTTTTCAGATGATTGAGTTTAGAAAAATTGTTAACAAGGTCCATAGGATTTGCAACCTAGTATTATATTTAATATGATTTCCCTTGGGAAGGCAGAGATAGCTCTGATTGTGTTTTTGGAATCCCAGATAATTTGCTTACACTCATCTAGTACCTTCTGTGAATAAACTGGGGACTTTTCTATCCCTTATCTGTTGCTATTCAAAGAAATTTGAACTGGTATCAAGATTTACTGAAGCCTGGGTTACCCTGGGCATAAATGGATTCCATTAAATGACCACTCCAAGCAATGATGATCAGAGAACCTTGGTAGTCTGGGGAAATGATGATAGAACATAGGAGTCCAGGTGTCGATGATGTTTGGAAGGCGCTTACAGCAAAGACTGTGGCATTATGATATGCTGAGAGTAGTGATGTTATGGAACTTTGGGCTAATGTGATTTTTCCATTGTGGAGTAGCTATTGGTGAATAGCTTTCCTTTGAACAATACACTTTTGATGAATTGTTATGGATTCTATTTCAGTAGGAAAATTGATGCTAATCATATGGTATCTCATAAATTCATTTTCCCTGCTTTGTGTTCTGGATTAGTATTTAAAGGGGCAAAAGAAATTTTACACATCTCATTTAAAAGGCAATCCAGGCCTCATGCTACATAAATTCCTGATGCACCAATGTGTTAAATTTACAGAAAAGCTCTGCCAAAGATGAGTGAATATCATGCTTAAGATGGAAAGGATCTCAGAGGTCACTAGTCCAAATCTGTAACCAGAGGAAAGAACTGAGGTCCAGCTAACACTCAGAGTGGTAGGTGTTGGAGGTATAATTTGAATCAAGGTCATCTGACTTCAGAGCCATTGCCTTTTCCATTGGGACCCATCTCATCACATATTGGGTAATTAGTGCCATTGTCACTTAAGCTATATCCATTCAAAGGAAATTACTTCTTTTAAAAAAATATTGATTTAATTAATTTTGAAGATTTTCCCATGCTTAAATGATTCATATTCTTTCCCTCCCCTCCCTTCTACCTCCTCCAGTAGTAGCCAAACAACAATTCCATTGGGTTTTACATGTATCATTGATCAAGACCTATTTCCATATTATTAATATTTGCATTAGAGTGATCATTTAGAGTCTACATCCCCAATAATATCCCCATCTAAACCAACAAAATATTTTCTTCCTGTGTTTCCCCCACAGTTCTTTCACTAGATGTGGGTAGTGTTTTTTCTCATAAGACCCTCAGAATTGCCCTGTATCATTGCATCGATACTAGTAGAGAAGTCAATTGCTTTATATTGTACCACAGTTTATCACTGTCTGTGTACAATGTTGTCCTTGTTCTGCACCTTTCACTCTGCATCACTTCCTGGAGGTCATTCCAGTTCACATGGAAGCACAATAATATTCCATCACCAATAGATGCCACAATTTGTTCAGCCATTCCCCAGTCAAAGGACATCCCCTCATTTCTCAATTTTTTGCCACCACAAAGAGCGCAGCTATAAATATTTTTACAAGTATTTTCTTTATTATCTCTTTGGGGTATAAACCCAGCAGTGGTATGACTGGATCAAAGGGCAGACAGTCTTTTAAAGCCCTTTGGGCATAGTTCCAAATTGCTTTCCAGAATCGTTGGATCAATTCACAACTGCACCAACAATGCATTAGTGTCCCAATTTTGCTACATCTTTTCCAACATTTATTATGTTCCTTTGTTATCATATTAGTCAACCTGCTAGATGTGGGGCAGTATAGTTGTTTTGATTTACATTTATCTAATTATAAGAGATTTAGAACTGCTGTGGATTTGGGGCTTGCCCTGTCCACGGCTTTGGGTACCCTTGACAAGGTATGGTGGCAAAGGTGTAAGTGAATGATGAGAAGACAGTTGAGAGTGTCAGCCTGAAGCCAGGCCTAACAAGGAAATACCCCACCTTTTTCTGGCTTTGTTTTTATTTTTATACTCTCTGGTTACACATACTTTGATTCCATGTATTCTAACAACAAATGCAAAGCTTTTGCAAAATAAGGGTGTTTTTTCTCATCATAGGCAGCAGAGTAGGGGTCAGTTCCATATTAACCCATGAGGCTCAGACATATGGTTAATCCAAGAATAAGTATTCATTACTTTAATCAAATATACAATCAATCAAATTTCTAAGGAGACAATCAAAACACACCAATGCTGTCAAGTATACATTAATCAATATATCCCAGATTTAAGTAATTTTCCAATACCAGGATTTCATTTTCTAATATTTCATGAAGGTATCCAAGATATGTTTTAGTTTTTCCACCTAGGTTTTAGTTAGCAAAACAAATTAGTGAAGTAGAACATGCCAACCTCTCCCTGAGAGGTAATTAATATACCTGTCCCTAGCCTGTACATGAGGGTGGGGGAATCCAAGCACAGTTTTGTTTGGAGTTTTTGTACTTGAAAATAGGGTCTAATTAAAGTGGGTACATGAGAATCCTTAGGTTTAATTTTGCAAGTATGATCGCTTGGTGATATTCTGGGGGAATATTAACCTTGCAGGCATATTTTTTTGACTTTTTAAACATTATTTTATTTGGTTATTTACAAACATTATTCATGGGAAACAATGATCATTATCTTTTCCTTCCCCCTCCCCCCTCCCACCACTTCTCCCATAGCCAGTGCACAATTCCACTGGGTTTCACATGTGTTCCTGATTCAAACCCATTTCTATGTTGTTGGTATTTGCACTAGAGTGTTCATTTAGAGTCTCTCCACAGTCATTTCCTCTCAGCCCCTGTAGTCAAGCAGTTGCTTTTCCTTGGTGTTTTTACTCCCACAGTTTATCCTCTGCTTGTGGATAGTGTTTTTTAGATCCCTGCAGATTATTCAGAGACATTGCATTGTCCCTAGTGGAGGAGTCCATTACCTTCGATTGTACCACAGTGTATCAGTCTCTGTGTACAATGTTTTCCTGGTTCTGCTCTTTTCGCTCTGCATCACTTCCTGGAGATTGTTTCAGTCTCCATGGAATTCCTCCACTTTATTATTCCTTTGAGCACAATAGTATTCCATCACCAACATATACCACAATATGTTCAGCCATTCCCCAATTGAAGGGCATCCCCTCATTTTCAATTTTTGGCCACCACAAAGAGTGCAGCTATGAATATTCTTGTACAAGTCTTTTTCCTTATTATATCTTTGGGGTACAAACCCAGCAGTGCTATGGCTGGATCAAAGGGCAGTCTTTTATCGCCCTTTGGGCATAGTTCCAAATTGCCCTCCAGAATGGTTGGATCAGTTCCCAACTCCAGCAGCAATGAATTAATGTCCCTACTTTGCCACATTCCATCCAGCATTCATTATTTTCCTTTGCTGTCATGTTCGCCAACTTGCTAGGTGTGAGGTGATACCTCAGAGTTGTTTTGATTTGCATCTCTCTGATTATAAGAGATGTAGAGGACTTTTTCATGTGCTTATTAATAGTTTTGATTTCTTTGGCTGAGAACTGCCTCTTCATGTCCCTTGCTCATTTATCAATTGGAGAATGGCTTGATTTTTTGTACAATTGATTTAGCTCTTTGTAAATTTGAGTAATTAAACCTTTGTCAGAGGTTTTTATGAAGATTGCTTCCCAATTTGTTGCTTTCCTTCTGATTTTAGTTATATTGGTTTTGTTTGTACAAAAGCTTTTTAATTTGATGTAGTCAAAATGATTTATTTTACATTGTGACTCTTCCTAATTTTTGCTTGGTTTTAAAGACTTTCCCTTCCCAAAGGTCTGACATGTATACTATTTTGTGTTTACCTAATTTACTTATAGTTTCCTTCTTTATGTTCATGTCAGTCACCCATTCTGAATTTATCTTGGTGTAGGGTGTGAGGTGTTGATCAATTCCTAATCTCTCCCACACTGTCTTCCAGTTTTCCTAGCAGTTTTTATCGAATAGTGGATTTTTGACCTAAAAGCTGGGATCTTTAGGTTTATCATATATTGTCTTGCTGAGGTCATTTACCCCAAGTCTATTCCACTGATCCTCCTTTCTGTCTCTTAGCCAGTACTAAATTGTTTTGATGACTGCTGCTTTGTAATATAGTTTGAGATCTGGGACTGCAAGGCCCCCTTCCTTTGTATTTATTTTTCATTATTTCCCTGGATATCCTTGATCCTTTGTTATTCCAAATGAACTTTGTTATATTTTTTTCTAAATCAATAAAGAAATTTATTGGAAGTTCTATGGGTCTGGCACTAAATAGATAGATAAGTTTGGGTAGGAGGGTCATTTTTACTATATTGGCTCTTCCTACCCATGAGCAGTTAATGTTTTTCCAATTGCTCAAGTCTAGTTTTAGTTGTATGGAGAGTGTTTTGTAATTGTGTTCATATAGTTCCTGTCTTTGTCTCGGGAGATAGATTCATAGGTATTTTATTTTGTCTAAGGTGATTTTGAATAGGATTTCTCTTTCTAGTTTTTGCTGCTGAACTTTGTTGGAGATGTATAGAAATGCTGATGACTTATGCGGGTTTATTTTGTATCCTGCAACTTTGCTAAAGTTGTTGATTATTTCAATTAGCTTTTTGGTTGAATCTCTAGGATTCTTTAAGTAGACCATCATGTCATCTGCAAAGAGCAATAGCTTAGTCTCCTCCTTGCCTATTTTGATGCCTTCAATTTCTTTTTCTTCTCTAATTGCAACTGCTAGTGTTTCTATTGCAATGTCAAATACTAGAGGTGATAATGGGCATCCTTGTTTCACTCCTGATCTTATTGGGAATGCATCTAGTTTATCCCCATTGCAGATGATATTGGCTGATGGTTTTAGATATATACTGTTTATTATTTTTAGGAACAACCCTCCTATTCCTATGTTTTCTAGTGTTTTCAGTAGGAATGGATGTTGTATTTTATCAAAGGCTTTTTCTGCGTCTATTGAAATAATCATGTGATTTTTGTTGGTTTGCTTGTTGATATGGTCGATTATATGGATAGTTTTCCTAATATTGAACCAGCCCTTCATCCCTGATATAAATCCTACTTGATCATGGTGGATGACCCTTCTGATCACTTGCTGGAGTCTTTTTGCTAGTATCCTATTTAAGATTTTTGCATCTATATTCATTAGGAAGATTGGTCTATAATTTTCTTTCTCTGTTTTTGATCTGCCTGGTTTTGGAATCAGTACCATGTTTGTGTCATAAAAGGAGTTTGGTAGAATTTCCTCTTTGCTTATTATGTCAAATAGTTTGTATAGTATTGGCATTAACTGTTCTCTGAATGTTTGATAGAATCCACTTGTGAATCCGTCGGGCCCTGGGGATTTTTTCTTAGGGAGTTCTTTGATGGCCTGTTGGATTTCATTTTCTGATATGGGATTATTTAAGAATTATATTTCTTCTTCTATTAGTCTAGGCAGTTTGTATTTTTCTATATATTCATCCATATCGCCTAGATTGCTGTATTTATTGCCATATAATTGGGCAAAGTAATTTTTAATGACTGTCTTGATTTCCTCTTCATTGAAGGTGCTGTCCCCCTTTTCATCTTTGATGCTGTTAATTTGCTTTCCTTCTTTCCTTTTTTTAATTAGATTGACCAGTACTTTGTTTATTTTGTTTATTTTTTCAAAGTACCAGCTACTTGTCTTATTCATTAAATCAATAGTTCTATCACTTTCTATTTTATTAATTTCTCCCTTAATATTTAAGATTTCTAGTTTGGTTTTCTGCTGAGGGTTTTTAATTTGATCTCTTTCAAGTTTTTTATTTGCATTTCCAATTGATTGATTTCTGCTCTCCCTAATTTGTTAATATATGCACTCAGGGATATGAATTTACCTCTGATTACTGCTTTGGCTGCATCCCAAAAGGTGTGAAAAGATGGCTCACCGTTGTCATTTTCCTTGATGAAATTATTAATTGTTTCTGTGATTTCTTCTCTAACTAAACGATTTTGGAGTATCATATTGTTTAATTTCCAATTAAATTTTGATTTGGTTTTCCATGTACCATTACTGATCATTATTTTTATTGCCTTGTGTTATGAAAAGGCTGTATTTATTATTTCTGCTTTTCTGCATTTGTATGCCAAGTTTCTGTGACCTAGTGTATGGTCAATCTTTGTGAATGTGCCATGTAGTGCTGAGAAGAAGGTGTATTCCTTTTTGTCGCTATTTATTTTCTCCATATGTCTATTAACTCTAATTTTCTAAGATTTCATTCACTTATTTTAATTTTTTCTTATTTATTTTTTCATTTGATTTATCTAAATATGATAATGGTTGGTTCAAATCTCCCACTAATATTGTTTTACTGTCTATTTCTTCCTTCAATTCTCCTAGTTTCTCCATTAGAAATTTGGGTGCTATATTATTTGGTGCATACATGTTGATTTGTGATATTTCCTCATTATCTAAAGTCCCTTTTAACAAAATATAATTACCTTCCCTATCCCTTTTAATCAGGTCTATATTTGCTTTGGCTTTATCAGATATTATGATTGCACTCCTGCCTTCTTTCTGTCAGTTGAGGCCAAGAAGGTCTTACTCCATCCTTTAATTCTGACCTTGTGGGTATCTACCCACCTCATGTGTGTTTCTTGAAGACAACATATGGTAGGGTTTTGGATTCTAACCCATTCTGTGATTCGTCTACATTTTATGGGTGACTTCATCCCATTCACGTTCAAAGTTATGATTGTGACTTGTGAATTCTCTGGCATTTTTGATATCCTTCCCTAATTCTAATGTTTCTTCTTTAGCTCTAACCTTTTAATCTAGTGATTTACTCTAAATCAGTCCCCCTTGTCCCCTCCCTCGATATGATTCCCTTTCTAGCCCCTCCTTTTTTGTTTCCTCCCCCTCCCCCCTCTCCTTTCCTCCCCTTTTGTTTTCCCTCTCCCCACCCCCTTGGTTTTCCCTTCTCCCTACCCTTGTTGGGTAAGATAGAATCCAAGATCCCAATGGATCTGGATGTTTTTCCCTCTCAGAATTGATTTCCCTGAGAGTAAGGTTTAAGTAAAAACTCTCTTCCTCTCCTTCTTATAGGAGTTTTCTTCCCCTCCCCCTTCCCGTGTGAATATTTGTGTGAGAAAGATTATTCTATTTGATTTTTCTTTTCCCCCTATTTACATATTACATTTTCCATATATTATTATATATAGATTGATATAAATGTAGTACTTATAGAAGAGAGTTTGAATAAAAGAAAATGATAACAATTTTCTCCTTTCCCTTTCCATCATATTTACCTTTTCAGGTATTCCATGCTCTTTGTTTTTCGATATCGAACTTTCCACAGAGCTCTGGTCTTTTGTTTGCAAAAAGTTGGAAATCTTCTATTTTGTTGAATGCCCATACTTTCCCTTGGACATATATAGTCAGTTTTGCTGGATAGCTGATTCTTGATTGAAGACCCAGCTCTCTTGCCTTTCTGAAAAATCATGTTCCATGCCTTACAATCATTCAGAGTGGAACTTGCAAGGTCTTGTGTTACCCTGATTGGCATTCCTTTAAATCTAAATTGTCTTTTTCTGTCTTCTTGTAGGATCTTGTAGGATTTTTTTCTTTTGCTTGAAAGCTTTGGAATTTGGCAATTACATTCCTGTGAGTTGTCTTTTGGGTATTTAGTGGAGAGGGTGTTCTGTGAGCTCTTTCAGTGGCTGTATTGCCCCCTTGTTCTAGAATCCCTGGGCAATTTTCTTTGATTATATCTTGTATTACAATGTAGAGTTTGCTGTTTATTTCTGGATTTTCTGGTAGTCCAATTATTCTCAAATTGTCTCTTCTCCCTCTATTTTCCAAGTCTGTCACCTCTGAGGGCTGGTGATAGGATTAACCTCAGACTGAATATGCCCTGAGGCAGAGAACTTTGGTGAGACTCACATGGAAGGATCTGGTCAGGGGGCTACAGGCTCCTCCAGTCTCTCTCTGTTTCCCTGCTGTCTGGGTGCCCCCGCAACTGGCTCAGGTTGTTTTCAGGGTGCGGCCTTCAGAATAGCTGGCTCCCGAGGCCCTTTTGCCTGCCCTGAGGTTCCTGATGCTACCTCGGATTCAGCACTTTGGGTTGGGGGGGATGGGTCCTGGGAACTTCCTTTTGCCTACCCCTTAGATCCGAGTGATCTCGGGTTCTGATTTTTGGGGGGCTGTACCTTTTGATCCCGGTCCAGGAAGAGTGTTCCCGGGGTCTATTCTGTTGTTTGTTTTGAATTCCGGTGCCCTAGGAGCATTCAGTTTGAGATCAGTAAGGAAGGGTTTCTGGAGCTCTGAACTTTAGCTTTCTCTAAGCTGACATCTTGACAGGAAGTCTGCAGTCATATTCTAATAATAAGGGATGTCATTGAAAGTATTTACACAGAAGGGGTCTAAGTGGATGTTTCCATCCTTCCTGGGGATACTTTGCAACCCCTAGTTTCCATGCATGACCATGTCAAACAGTGTGGGTATGATGATTCCTAGCATAGAACAATTTTTTATGTGTTTTATTGATAGCTTTGATTTCTTTATCTGAAAACTGCCTATTTATGTCCCTTGCCCATTTTATCTATTGGGGAATTTTTTTGGGTACAATTGATTTAGTTTCTTATATATTTGAGAAATTAGACCTTTGTCAGAAGTTTTTCTCATAAGTATTTTTCCCAATTTGTTATTTTTTATGTGTTGCTTTTTTGTACAAAACCTTTTAAATTTAATGTAATCAGAATTATTCATATTACATTTTGTGATACTCTATATTTCTAGCTTGGTCTTAAATTCTTTTCTAGATCTACAGGTATACTATTCTATGTTCACCTAATTTACTTATAGTTTCCTTCTTTATATTTAAGTCATTTACCCATTCTGAATTTATCTTGGTATTGGGTGTGAGACCTTGATCTAAACCTAATCTCTCCCATAGAGTTTTCTAATTTTTCCAAGCAGTTTTTGTCAAATAGTGGGTTCTTGTCCCCAAAGCTGGGATCTTTGGGTTTGTTGTATACTATCTTGCAGAGGACATTTACCTCAAGTCTATTCCATTAATCCTCCCTTCTGTATCTTAGTCAGTACCATATTGTTTTGATGACCAGTGTTTTATAGTACAGTTTAAGATCTGGTACTGCTAGGCTCCCATCCTTTATATATTTTTTTTTCATTATTTCCCTTGACATTCTTGATCTTTTGTTCTTCCAAATGAACTTTGTTATATATTTTTTCTAATTCAATCAAAAAGGTTTCTTGGTAGTTTGATAGGTATGGCACTGAATAAGTAAATTAATTTGAGTAGGATTGTCGTTTTTATTATGTTAGCTTATCCAACCCATGAACAATTAATGTTTTTCCAATTATTTAGATCTAATTTTAATTGTGTGGAGAGTGTTTTGTAGTTCTTCATATAATTTCTGTGTTTGTCTTGGCAAATAGATTCCTAAATATTTTATATTGTCTTGGGTGATTTTGAATGGATTTTTTTTCTTTCTAACTCTTGCTGCTGAGTTGTGTTGGAAATATATAGAAATGCTGATGATCTATGTGGATTGATTTTGTATCCTTCAACTTTGCTATATTTCTTGATTATTTCCACTAGCTTTTTAGTTGAGTCTCTAGGATTCTTTAAGTAGACTATTTCAACTGCAAAGAGTGACAGTTTAATCTCCTCATTGGGTATTTTAATACCTTTGATTTCTTTTTCTTCTCTAATTCCTACTGTTCACGTTTCTAGTACAACATTAAATAATAGAGGTGATAATGAGCATCCTTGCTTCACTCCTTATCTTATTGGAAAAGCTTCCAATATATCCCCATTGCAGATGATGCTTGCTAATGGTTTTAAATATATACTGCTTATTATTTTTAGGAAAGGCCCTCAAAGGAAGTTACTTCTTGTATGAGTTCCTCAAGTAAAAGCTAAAAGATCACTTGCAGTCTACAATGTAGAAGAGATACTTGTTCAGGTAAGATTGAGTCAAGGGGACCTCTGAGATCCTTTCCAATTTGGATTCTGCGCCTCTGTGATAATGCTGATTAAGTTCTGCTTCTATGATTCTTCCAGTTTCTCTTTCACTAGGTACATGTAGGTCTATTCTTGTTTTATTTTTTTAATTTATAGCAGTCTCTTGTCTTATTAAATAAATTGGTAGTAGTCAGATGAAATATGATAAGGTGATTATATGTTAACATTTGAAAAGATTAATGGGTAAAGCTTTAAGGCATGGGAACTGGGATGACAGTATGAAAAAGAGAAAGGTGAGAAGGTCACTCAAGCATTTTCAAGATTCCCTTATATTGAGAATGAAACCAGCTGTTTGTTCACCCCACTGTATTTGAGACTCAACTACAATTATCTGGATTAGATATGAGAAAAAATATCCTTTAAGAAAAGACCATTAAACTTGGTAATGTATTGTCAAGGGGAATTATAAATATCATTTTTCTGGAGATTTTAAATAAAAGGAGAGATTCTCATCTGCCTGTGGAGATAACTTAAAATATTCTTGCCAAAAGAAGGAAGGTCTCTTTGATGACTCCTTGTGGTTCCTTCTAGTTCTTTTATTCTAAGATTGGAATAATTTATGTGCTTTCTTTTGCCAGTACCAGAAAACCACATAATTCCTTTTCCCAATTCTTGTTAAAGTCTCGGTAGGATGGGTATAAATATTTGATTAATCTTTTGGCAACAAGTATTTATCAGCTCAGACTTACTTTAGCCAACTTTGTAACCGACAGTTCCAGGATTCACCTAAGCTTTAGTTATAGACAGAATGTTTGAATTAATTTTCCCATGAGTTCTAATCAAATTTGAAATAATGAAATGGTGATGACAATAATAATAAGAATGTCTAATATATATTTCTTCAGAAAGTTTTGCAAAATCACACACACACACACACACACACACACACACACACACATATATATAAATAATCTCATTTCCACTTAAATAGCTGACTGTGCAATTTAATCCTACCTGAGGCAGAAATTGCTTTTGCTTTATATCTCTTTGTAATCAAATAACTGGTCAGTTGTCCTTCCTGGTTATGGGCTGAACTTACCTAGGACTCTGAGTACATTTCTAGTCCTAAGAGAGAGACTTATGTAGAATCTCTAATCCTTACCCACCCACATCAATATCAAAGTTTATAGTACCTGCTGATTCCTTGGGCTCGTGTCCTTGCTTTGATCTTGACCTTTATTATACCCTAAAATCTGCAGACTGGTTTCATGAGTGCATTTGTTTTGAGATCTCTGGTTGTATATACTTGAAATTTTGTTCTTTTATCAACTAGCCTGAAACCTCGAAATCATATTTTATTGTAATCTGATATCCTTCCCTACCCAGATTTCATTTATATATCTTCCCATTCTTCCTTGCCTTCACTGATCTTTTCACAAACTTGACTACTTTTCTCTTTAGACTTGAGAACATGACTACTCCCTTCTGTTTCTCTCACCTTCTCTAGACTTGATCTCTAGTTCACTTGATTCCTCACTGTCAGTTTCCTTTATCTCTCTACCACTCAGATATCCTCTTAACTTTGATGACTAGCAGTGATACATGACATTTCAGGAATAAGAAATTCTATTTCAAACATTCAGTAAGTAAGGGAGTTTAGAAAAATGCTGATTAAATATATTTTATTTGAGGTGACATTGTGTATCATCATTTCTAAGGGAAATATTTGGTTATCCTAATCAGAAAATTATTGGCTTTTCCATTTTCAAACCTTTTAAAAATGTAACTCAAATTTTCATGCAGTAAGGGCTTGTCATTTATAAAAAGTTCTAATTTGAAAATAATGTTCTCCTTGCTTGTAAGGATCTTTAGGTATCATTTTGGGAAGTCAGTTGTACTTTTATTATTCATAAAATGTACTTACATATTGGTTTTTGTTATAAAAGAATATTAATATAAAACCAAATCCCCCAAATAAAATTACACATAAACTAAGTGAAAAACAGTATGCTTTAATCTACATTGTGATTCTAGCAGTTCTTTTTCTGGAGGTAGATAGCATTCTTTGTCATAAGTCCTTCAGAATTGTCCTGTATCATTGTATTGGTAAGAGTAGTTAAATCTTTCACAATCATATAATGTTGCTATTAGTGTGTACATTGTTCTCTTGGTTCTGCTTATTTCATTCTGTATCAGTTCAAATAGGTCTTTCCAACTTTTTCTCTGAAATCATCCTGGTTATCATGTCTTATAGCCCAAAAGTATTCCATCACCATTGTATACCACAATTTGCTCAGCCATTCCCCAATTGATGGACATTCTCTCAATTTATAATTCTTTGCCACTGCTCAAAGAGCTGCTATAAATATTTTTGTACAAATAAGTCCTCCCGCCCTCTTTTATTTTATTGGGATATGGATTTAGTAGTAGTATTTTTGGATCAAAGAGTATGCACAGTTTGATAGCCCTTTGGGCATAGTTCTAAATTGCCTTCTGGAAAGGGTGATTCAGTTCACAACTCCACCAACAATGCCTTTGTGTCCAAATTTTACCACATCCCTTACAATATTTATAATTTTAATCTATTGTCATGTTGGTCAAAATGATAGGTATGAGGTATTTTCTCAGAGTTGTTTTAATTTGCATTACTTTAATCAAGAGTGATTTAGAATTTCTTTTATGTGATTATTGATAGCTTTGATTTCTTCATCATCTGCTTGTTCATATCCTTTGACCATTTTGTCAATTGGAGAATGCCTTGTAATCACATAAATTTTGCTTAGTTTTCTATGTATGTGAAAAATGAGATCTTTATTAGATAAATCCACTATAAAATTCCCACTCATCCAGTTTGTTTTCCCTCTAAACTTGGTTACATTTGTTTTGATTGTCCAAAAATTTTTTAATTTAATATAATAAAATTATTTATTTTGCATCTCATAATGTTCTCTATCTCTTGTTCAGAAATAAATTCTTCCATTCTCTAGAGACTGGATAGGTAAATGATTGCTCCCCTAATTTGTTTATGGTATCACCCTTTATTTCTAAATCATATATTCATTTTGATCTTAGTTTAGGGTTGGTTTTTGGTAGTTTTATTGATATGGCACTGAATAAATAATTTAAGTGCAATTGTCAATTTTATATTAGTTTGGCCTATTCATGAGCAACTAATATTTGATCTTTAGATATCTTTGAGTTTGATAGGCAAGAGGTCCAATTTCCAAGGATTTGGTAAGCAATAAGAAACATGGGAACTGGCTTATCTCAAATGCAAAAAAATCACAACACAAAGATACAAAGGAAAGGATGGCATGAATAAAGGTATAGAGGCAAATAAACATTTAAGGAATGAATGGTCCAGTTACTTAGATTAGAGGAAGAGAGGGATAAAACATGGTCAGACAAGTGGGTTACTGTCAATTGAAAAGAGGTCTTTGGTTCATGGAAACAACTTCAGCCCTTTGATTTGGTGGGCAATAAGGAGATGATCAAGGCTTTTGAAAAGGGTCATGTGATGAGATCAAATATCGGTATCTAGGTCTTATATCTTATTTCTCATAACTATCATTATCTGCCTGTGAATTCTTGTATGTTTTCTAGGAAAGGGGGTAGAAGTCTAATAGATGTGGCATTAGATTTGGTGTCAGATATACAAAGTTAAGTCTTATCTTGTCACAAATTATGCATGTTATCCCAGTAAAGTGACCTTTAATTCTAGGTTTTTCTTTCCCTACTGAATATGTGATAATATAGGGGACAAAGAGAAATCAACACCTGTGGCTCAATACATAGTTCTTCAATGTGGTGATTATTTCAGGAAACCAGGAAGACCTGATAACACCATGTTGCCTATTCCTTGCTTATCATCTGAAAAATCGCAAATTTAGTGCATGTTTTTGGCAATTCTCATTCCAGATTTCCCTACATCTGTCTTTAATGTTCACCACCTGCTTAGCACTGCTTTTGTGGTAGGAATAACTCAAATGTTGCTGAATTGTAAATAGAAACTGGATTCCACTGCCCTATTTGTTTCAGGTATTAAATTAAGTGCTAATGGAGGTATATGATATGTGCATTACCAGCATGTCACCCAGTTGGTACTGAAGTCAACTCATTATTTGTTAACACTTCTCATGAAAGAGTTAATAAGGCAGAAATTTGGATAAAGTCATTTCTATTTCAATTGTACATTTGACTTGTTTTTCTTTATGAAGTATACAGGGTATTGCAGTTTGGGTTACTTTGCAATGCAAATTCCAGGGTTTTTTTCTCCTCAATTTTGTTCTTGAGTCATTTTTCATGGCATCTGAGGGCAGTATGGTGCAAGGTGTTGAAAGAAATTCTCTTACCTTACTTTCACTCCACTCTTACATTTGATTAGAGTTGTCCACAATACAATGTAATGGACTTTGTTAATACAAGGCAATCCCAAAAGACTTGTGAGAAAGAATGCCATCCATAAAAAGAGAAAAAACTGTGGGAATAGAAACACAGAGGAAAAACAAATGACTTATCTGTTTATATGGATTTATGATTTGGGGTTTTGTTTTTAAAAGATTGCTGTATTGCAAAAATGAATAATATGGAAATAGGTATAAGTGATAACATTTTATATAGTGAAAATCCTTATTGCATCAGGGAGGGGTGAAGGGTGGGAAAGAAAATGAAATACATAAACATGGAAAACATTTTAAAATTAAAAGAAAAAATAAATAGAGTCATCCCAGGTGCTTTAAACAGATACATGTTAGTGACCCAATAATATGAAAAAAAAGTTTAAATAATTTCTACCCATGGCACAGCTAAAAATTTGTACTAAGGGACTCTGAGATGAAACAGGAGAAAATTTATTGAAAAGACATCCTGAGGACTTCTTCTGATTTTACTGACTTTCTAAATATCTCCTTATATGAGAAAGGTTTTATATTAGGTACAATCCAGCAGTGAAAGATCTTTAACTTAAAACAGAGAGTAGCAGTGGAGAATGGGGATACCTGGCTAAAGGCAGTATGGAAAAGAGGAGAGAACAGTGGAGAGAGGGTTCCAGCTCAGTAGAGAATGTGACCATCCTGGTGACATCAATATGTGCTATCTATCTATGGTTCTATAGCATTAGAGACATGTATTGTATTGGCCATGTATGTTCCTTGGAGATATCCACACATACTTCTTTTTTATGTACTTCCCTTCAAACATGATTTCCGACCACACTTGTTTCCTATGTGTGAGCCCCTTGTGTATGTTCCCATGTCAAGCATATTTCCTGATTTTATATGACTTCCTGTTAGTGGTGTGTTAGTCTGTGGCAAAGTGTGTCCTTGTGTCAGTGACTGATTTTTTCATCTCATATAATCTTGCACAATTAAATGTCATTTTCATCCCTGGATGGGAATGGCCTCCATTGTTTGCACATTATTGCTAGATTAACCTTCTTAAAACAATACTTCCATAGTTACTTATTGTTTTGTTGTTCTTCAGTCATGTCTGAATTTTTATGAACCCATTCATTTACGCTGTTTCCATGACACTGGCTATCTTGAATTCTGCTGTCTTCTCCTTTTGCCTTCAGTCTTTGTAACATCAAGGTCATTTCCAGTGAATCCTGTCTTCTTACTATGTGGCCAAATATCTAAGCTTCAGTTTCAGCATTTGAACTTCCAGTGAATATTCTGATTTAATTTTGTGGGCATTGACTGATTATATCTCCTTGCTGTCCAAGGAATTCTCAAAAATCTTCTGCAGCACCACATTTTGAAATCGTTAATTCTATGGTGCTCAGTTTTCCTTATAATTCAACTCTCATAGGCATACATTGCTAGTGGGAAAAAAATTATAGTTTTAACTAAATGGACCTTTATCAGAAATGTAATCATCAGTAAACATCTTTTCTAAGGGCGTTCAAAATCTTGTATAATATAACCATGATCCATCCTTTTTGTCTTAATTCCTGCTCCTTTTTCTTCTTTTGTTATTTTATATTCTACCACAACTAATGTATTCAATTAATTGTCTTTCAAACACAATTTGTATATTCTGGTACATTTGCATCACCTTAGAATTGCCTTATTCCTTTTTCTGCATATAAAAATCCTTTCCATCCTCCAAAGTTCAGTGTAAATATCACTTTTCTTCTTTGAAGCCATCTTTACAGAGGCAAGACACAGATTGTTGCCTTCTTCTTGAAGTAGTTACCATAAGTCTGTATACATTCATTGGTACCTATGACTTACTTTTTATTGTACACATCTGTGTCTCCCCTTGCTGAATTTTACTACAAAGTCCTTCAAGTAGAGAATTATGTTTTATTCATGTTTTTATACTCTAACATATCTAACAAAATTCTCTGCATGTTCTAGGTTCTTCAAGAGACATTATAACGTAACAGATAGAGAGGTGGACTTTCAAGCATGGAAGACCTAAGTTGCAGACCTGCCAATAATATATTCTTTGATCCTAGTCAAATCACTTTACTTCTTAGTGTCAATATATAGTATATGACTATATATTGCACATTTTAGTACATCAGTTTAACATTTTCATTCTGGGAGGTTCCTGAATGGACATAATAACAGGTTTGTACCAAAAATAGGTTATACAAATATTTGTTTGATTCTGATGTCTGAGAAATTCCTGAATTAATTTAAATGTAATACTTATATTTTAAGATATTTCCTACTATAAGCTTCACTTCTTAAATCTCAATAGGATCAAAGTACTGATACTATAATTTAAGTAAATATAATTGAGAGAATGGGTACATTTCTGGCAAATATCCAAAAAGAATGCACTTGACTCTTAGCCCAGGACATTCTATGTAATCTAACACCAGGAAACACATTCAAGTTGCAATTGTTATAACCAACCAGAGCATATCTTGTTCCAAAATTCCTCAAGTCAATCAACCCAGTATCATTTTGTAACTAAGTCAAAATATGTAATTTCATCTTATAACTAGCCTCATTTTACTTTTTAAACTATTTTCAGGTTGTTAGGTAGACATGGAGATAGTTCTTATCTTCTAAAAACAAAATATTGGAAAAGGAGAGATGAGATTTAGTGTTGGAAGAGAGTAGAGAAATCAGTTCACTTCTTTAATAGATAAAGGAATTGAGCCTTCAGGGTTTCTTAAAAATAAAAGTTCTTTAAGATATGTGAAGAAATCCCTACTGCACCCTTTATTCCAGAGGTGAGAGGTCTATGGGTATGGTACCTTGAATATATTTTCAGACTCTTTGATGTATTGATCTTGGATTTCATGATTAATATGGATGAAATAATAAGAATCATATTGGAAAATATTAGACTTGGAAGAGACCCTTGAGATTAGCTAGCTCAAACGTCCTTTTGATATTTACTAATTTTGTTTCAAATAGTCTAGTTACTTGAATAAGTATTGGATTAACATGGCTTGTCTGCCATGAGGTAAGCTGTGTGAAGGAAATTATTGAGGAGACATTGATCATGAGGATAGAATCAAAACTCTGGTGCTCCTTGTAGTCAGCAGGAGAAGTTAGCAATTGAGACAGGAGACAATGAAGCAGGCTGGATATTCTCTGGGTGAATGTCCCCTGGGCAGCCGCTTCAGAGACTTGGGCATGGGAGAAAAGACAACAGTTGGATCACAAGGCATGATGTGTGAGAGTCAGTGGGCAGAGAGAAAGTATGATAAACTAAAGCCAGACTGCATTGCAATCTCTTGACTTCCATGTTGGTGCTGGCTGGGGAGTCCACATGGCTTCGGTGGAACACCAAACTAGATTAGGGCAAATTTTCCCTAAAAGCAATTATCCATTCTCTCTTTCATCCTTCTCCCTTCTGCCTTTTTGATTAATAAAGATTACAAGTCTATGACCAGTATCTCCATTTTTAATCTTAACAAAGACTTTCTCTACTTGAAAGTCTAAAAACATATACATTTAAAGGCATAACTGGGAGTTTTTACACAGAGGGAATTGGAGAGGCCACATGAGGGAAATTTACCTGGGAACATTTGCTATTGGGGGAACCTCACCCTAGGGTCTTGAGAAATCTTTAACCTTGTGAAAGAAAGGCTGCTGCTAGGAATGAGAGTAGGGGTGGAGAGGAAAAATGGGTTCCAAGACAACAACCACTAGAAGAGAGGCTAAAATTATAGCCCAAGCCAGTGCTGTAAATAGCCTATAAATTTTGGTACCCTTGGAAAAAGCCTGTTACTCTACTCTAGATGAATTCTCTTTTTACTTCTTGTGGGAGCACAGTAGAGATTTATGAGGTAGAGCATTTTATATCAGGAAGATTTAACTTTCATCATATCCCTGGAGTTTAGATATGACAATTAATTGACAAAAGTCTACCTGTTAATAAAATTGATAGAATGCATTTGTTATCACTTCTTTGCAAAAGGGTGCAAAAAAGACTTTGTAATGGGTGAAAGGATGCATAATTTGGTACATTTCTTCGAGTCTTAGGGGTGATACTAACTATTCATAGGTGAGAAAAGTCCCTCTTTACCCCACTTGCTTGCCACAATAAACCCATCAAGAGTTGCCAGGTCTTGGATCAGTTGATTCTATATTATGAGGGTAGAATCAGTATCATTATTTGTTTGTGAAAGTTCTCTTCCAGCTATTGTGCAATGCAGCTTTCAGATAGCTGTTTGTGTAAAGCAAGGCTATTTCAAATTTGAAGTAAAGACAGAACACCACTAAAAGCTGTAGTCTTCTTCCTCTTCCTCTTCCTCTTATCATTCCCCTCCTCCTCCTCCTCATCCTTCTCCTCCTCCTCATCCTTCTCCTCCTCCTCCTCTTCTTCCTCTTCTTCCTCTTCTTCCTCTTCTTCTTCTTCTTCTTCTTCTTCTTCTTCTTCTTCTTCTTCTTCTTCTTCTTCTTCTTCTTCTTCTTCTTCTTCTTCTTCTTCTTCTTCTTCTTCTTCTTCTTCTTCTTCTTCTTCTTCTTCTTCTTCTTCTTCTTCTTCTTCTTCTTCTTCTTCTTCTTCTTCTTCTTCTTCTTCTTCTTCTTCTTCTTCTTCTTCTTCTTCTTCTTCTTCTTCTTCTTCTTCTTCTTCTTCTTCTTCTTCTTCTTTCTGATTTTGATTTTTGTCCTTTTGAGATGCTTTGTTGTGATTGGTAGTAGGAAGAGTTATGAAGTTCCTTCTACACGAAAGCCATCTTAGCCTGGAACCATCCTAGATTTTTGAGAAGCAGTGTGATATCGTCAAAAGAATGTTAGATTTGCAACATAACTAGTATCACATTCTGCCTCAAATACCAGCCTTATGATGATAGGCAATTTTTGAAACTCTTAGAGGTTCAGGTTTTTTTTTTCAACTGTCAAATGGAAAGATTAATACCCTATCTTCCTCATATATAAAGATAATACCTTATCTACCAGGTTAGTTAGTTGGTGCTTCATATAAAGGACTGGGCTTGCAATCAGGTATATCTGAGTTCAATTCTGTCTTTAAACTCATACTAACTGTGTGATCCTGGGCAAGTCACATAATCCTTATTTGCCTTATTTCTTCACCTATAAAATGGGGGAAACATTGGAGAAAGAAATGGCAAATAACTCCAGTATTTTTGCTAAGATTATCCACTTTTCTACAGGAACATAAAGAATTTGGACACAACTGAACAACAACAACAAATTTATTGCAAAGGGCTATTATTAATAATGTGCATTTCATGATTATATAGATTACAGGCAGATATTGAACTGGGCTTAGAAACAAAAAAGAAAAGATTTGAAAGGTTTGATTTTTAAAAAATGATGTGCTTTTAATCATGCTAAGTTGCTTCCTGAGACAAAGGGCTGTCTTTTTAACAGCAGTATTCTTATGGTGATTATAAATGGTTTGTGAGCCATGGAATGATCCTATGTGCATGGGGGTCATGCAATACCTCAGTCTCTGAAAAGATGAAGTGATTGGTCTTCTAAACATCAAGGAAGAATGGCATCATTCTAATTTATAGGTGATAACATTTTTTTAGTAAGAATTTGAATAGAAGGAAGAAATGAATAAAAAGAAAATGTATGTCTGGAAAAGGAGGTGGGCTCTTTAGATGGAAAATGAGGAAAAAATGAAAGACATAAAGAAACTTTGAGGGAATAGATTGGGCGATTTATGGGAGGATACACACAAAATCTTAACCCAGAAGATTTGGTTGTGTGATAGTGTCAATTAAATCTCAGATCCACTCAAGTATATGTTTACATTAAATTCATTCTTCTTTCCTTATGCAGATTTTAAGAGAGTTTGGAGTGGAGTAATATTGAGCACCTATGCGTATGACTTTATCAATGCAGGTAGAAAAAGGAGGGCAAGATAATTGATTTAAGAGTTGAAACTGTCCCTGGTGAACATTGAGTATAGCACCAAAATAGGAAAGGCACTACAGATTTCATTAGGAAAGAAATTAGTAATTAAAATTAAAAATTTAATTAACTTAAAAAGTAATTAATTAGCACTGTGTGGTTCAGAGAATAACAAATGATTGTGAATTAAGATTCAAATTGCAATAGATTTGACCAAAACTTAATCAACTCACCTGTTTTTATCCATGTTTCATCTTGGCTTCTATTCTATATATAACTTTGGCATGTTATATTTTGTTCCCTTAATCCTATTTTGGAAATTTATTATGTATTCATTCTCTCTCTTCCTACCATTTCCTTTCTCTTTTCATTTCTCCTCCTCACCCCTCCTTACTTTCTGGTTTTCCCCTTCTTTCTCTCTTTTTACTATCTCTATCATTTATTCATTGTCTCCTTTCCTATCACATTTTATTGTTTCTTTAAAATGGTGACATTGATCTGATTTGGACATGGTAACATGGCAAAACAAGTAGCGAATATGAGGGGAAAAAACAATCAAGTCTGTTGTTCAATATTACGTTGACAAAATATCACCCTGATTGCCACTTGTTTGGAAAAACTGAGGAGATTGCACAGCTGTTTCCATATTGTGTAGGATAGCTTCATAGTGTTAATTATGTCCAAGAACTGAATATTAGAGTTAGAAAAAATGATCCGATTTTAACTTGCTCCTGTTGGTTATGAGGAAACAGGCCTGGGGAAGTTGAATAATGTGACCTATTGTACATAGCTAGGTTGTGGCAAACTAGTTTGAGTTTATGATAATGCAAATAGAGGGACACATAAATTCATGCTTAGCACTTTTTAAAGACACCCAAATATGAGCAAAAGAATGACAGCATTGCCCTTAATGATTGTACGTTCCAATAGGGGAAGATAACATTCAAAATTAATCTGAAAAGGATTGGTGTTGTGCCTGGCTTGAGGGAAAGAAGTTTGTCTGGTCTTGGTCCTTCTCTAAAGAGGAGGCACTGGGAGAAACTCATCAATGGGAGAAGAGGGCTGGAGTCCCAGAAGAATGCTCTAGGATGAAAAGGAAAAAGAGTCAGATGGTTGTTGCAGAGTGGGAGGATCCAGGGTAGATGGAGTTGAGGCATGCTGTTGAAGGGCAGTAAACCAGAATTACAGCTGAGAGGAGAATTATAGAGAGCGTCTTGATTCCCAAACTAGTGCTTCTTCCTGTTATCTCAAAATCTAAAGGTTGACATATGAAATAAGAATGAAACCTTATGTTTTGTGATAAATGATACCGCTCTATGGTAAAAAAGGGAGGAGAGAAGGGAAAGGGAATCAACATTAAAATTAATGTCCTTAGGAATTAGAAGAAATGAAATAAATTTCATATTTTCTTTACTGCATAAACTTCGCTATAAGTTTAGGTCTAAAGCCTCAAAAAAAGCTTGTGAAAAAATATTATGTGGTAATTAAAAATGCTACAGAATAGTGGATAGAGTGGTTACTTTTGGCATCAAGGAGATGTGGGTTTAAATTCCACTCTGATGCATACTGGCTGTAGGACTCTGGGTAAATAAATGAACTTCACAATATCCCAGGCTAATCTCTAAGACTCTTGAGTTACAGAGAAGGTGCCAAACTGCATTGAGAGATGAAGTGCATCATGAAAATTTCCTTATATCATAAGTCTAAAAGAATCTCAAAAATACCTGAAGACTCATAGAGGATTATAAGGAAAGGAATTCTAGAAGTCACCTAAACTAAATTTCCTTGGGCATTTTCAATGTTTGAACAACTTGAGTTGTTTTATTGATTAGAAAAATCATTCCTATTATCTTTTTTTTTCTGTATCCTGATCTTACTTTTTCTCAGCAGAGCACATGAAGACAAATATGATATCTTTTCTAAATATTTGGCCTTGAATAATTTACAAAGGTTGATTACTAGCACTCCCTAGTACTATTTTTGTTATAAAATCTGTAGGCTCAACAATGCAAGGATTTGGGTTGATTCCCAGTGACTCATGAAGAAAAGAGCTATCAGCTGCCAGAGAAGGAACTGACAGTCTGAATGCAGATTGAAAAATATTATTCTTGCTTTATGTTCTCCATGAATTTATCTCAGGCATAAGTGATATATCTTCTTTTACAACATGACAAACATGGACATATGTACTATATGAAATACCTGTACAACCTATATCTTAATATCTGCTCTCTTGGGGATGGGGGGGATATTGGAATGGAGGGAGAGAACATGAGATAGCAAAATGTCAGAAAATGATTGTTGAAAACTGTGTCAACAAGAAAACCTGTAGGTTTGTACTCTATAGACCTTTATGTTCCATTGTCTGAGTTATGTGTATGTTAGCTGTCTCAAAGATAGCCCCGAGAGGAATGTAAGAATTAAAAATTAACATAAGTCATGGCTTTCTTTTTTTTTACTCTGTGTATAATAACCAAGAGTTTTAGATGTAGGAAAGAGATCTGCAAGGGAACCTGAGAAATCATCCAGTTAATTTCCTCTCTCCTTCATTTGACAAATGGATAACAATAGCTGGAATTTTTAGAGAGTCTTAAATTTTACAAAGAACTTTCCATGCCCTGCCTCATTCAAGTCCCAAACAACAGTGTAAAAGTATTACTATTCCCATTTAAAAAAATAAGGAAAATAAGGACACACAGAGCCTAAAGAATCCTTCCATTCATGTTTATATGGCATTTAGGTGTCATAGATGGGATTTGAATCAAGGTCTTTGATTTCTGACCGTACTTCACCAAGTGACCTCTTGGATAGATTACATGACTTCTCAGTGCATCAGAGGAGAATCCTGGTCTCCTGTTTCCAGTCCCACTACTCTTTCAAGTATTCCACAGAGTTTCTAGACTTGCTATAATCAAAGCCACAATCATGATACATAGATTGTATCACTTTATGTCTCTAAGAACCCATGTTAGGCCTAAAATGCTGATAAGATTCTTCTTAGGGAGCTCTCTTATTTCCTAAGTTTTTCTGTTACATATCTTCTGAGTGCAATACTAATGACCACTTAGAAGTACTTTGGGGATGGTTACCATGTGTTTCCCTCTAAAACAGAGAGACTTTTCTCCTGTGTAAACTTACAGCTGTTTGCTTGGCAGCAAAAATAGCTTATTTTATGTTTCATTTTGAGAAAACTCCAGAGAAACAAATAAGCCATAGAAATTTTATTATTTTTCTATTTAGTAAGCCCCCAAAGTACTTAGAGAAAGAGGCATGAGACAACTGAGATGAAAGAATTTAGAGTAATTCTTTGTTTTGGGGGGGGGGAATTCAGGTTTGGTATAAATTTTGATTGTTTCATGGAGGTCATGTTTTCTTAAAACTGCTTCAAATAAAAGGAATTCAAAATAGCTGCCTGGAGCTGAGAAAGTTTCCATTTCAATGCTGCTCCATTAGTACTTTCTCAAGTGACATCAGTCAAGGTTCTTAACTAGGCCTCTAGTCCATCATCTATAAAGCCTATGAGGCAATGGGAAAATAATTGCTTGACTCTTTTGGTTTCTTCATTCGTAAAATGAAAGGATTGGTCCAGATGATCTCTAAGACTAGTTTGAACTCTGCTACTCTGTAATGTTAAGGTTAAAACTTGGAAAAAGTCCGCTGCACATCAAGATGTTCTGTCCATACAATTCAAAAAGCTAGATATTTGGACCCTAAGATATTGACTTCATTTTTTCCATTTTCAGCTGCTACATAACTGTAATCTCTTTTTGGTTAGTGCCCCATGATAGATCAACAAAATGCCCATGAACACTCATCCATATAACTAGATATTAATAGTAAATTTAATATAACTGGCTTTATTGAACAAGAAAGACTTTATTCCAGACAACTGGATAGAATCTAATTTTCTTAAATTTTAATTTAACTTCATGTTGAGTTCCTTACACACACACACACACACACACACACACACACACACACACACACACACTACCACCACCACCACCACCACCACTACCAAAATAGCTTTCTTCGATTCTTCCATGATAGCTTTTTAATGGCTTTTAATTATGAACATGCATATTTAAGTTTTAGCTGTATATATGGTTTTGGGATACATAGAAAGGATAGGAACAAATATATGACACTAAAATTGTTGCCTAAAAATACAATTTGAGTTCTTAAAATGATATTTAGAGATAATGAGAAAAATAAGATTTTTAGTAGGTTATATAAAACATTTTACTCAGCAGGTTAGGATATATCTTGATGAATCAAATAGGATCATTGTTTTTTAGAACTGGAAAGGGAGCTTAGAGATAATACTAGGTCACATTTAGTGCTTTAAAGTTTGTATCATGCTTTGTACATGTTATCACATATGATCCTCATAACAACCCATGAGGTATATGATATTATTATTATTTTATTGCTGAGGAAATTCTCTCCAGGAAAGGTTACATAACCTATGCTTTGTCCTCATACAGATTGCTAATAACTCAGGCAATACTTTCATATTCCATTCCCTTTGTTCTGACTTCATTTTCCTCCCTTCACAATATCAATTCAAGAGAAGCCCATTTCAATTCTGTACTGTTCTCTGCTCTAGAATGACTTGTCCTTTTTTGCAGTATTACTTGATGGTCTCTAATCAATTTTCATTCTGGGATTATCTTAACATGTTTCTCCTCATTTCCCACATTGAAACTTTCCATACTTTCAATGAGCTTTCATTTTTTATGTAAGTTAATGGTGATTAAGGGGGGGTAGGAGGACATGTACATATTAAAAGATGTCCACAATGAATATAGAATTCTACATATTCAAAACTGAAATGATTATTTTCCGCCAAAAAATCACTTTCTGAACTTTTAAACTTCATTATATATGCTAAAGATACCACCATCCGCTTAATCTCTCACAACATTTTGGCATAATCCTCAACACTTTATTTTCTTTTACACCAAATATCCTGTTCTTTGCTGATTTTTGCCATGTCTATTTTCACTAAATTTCTTATCTAATTTAGTTCTCTCTATTTATATAGCCACTGCTTTATTTCTCATCCAGTTTAGTTCAAACTCATCATCACTCTTACTAAATTATTACAATAGTTTCAAATTTGGCCTCATTACCTTGTTTTCCCCTATCACCATATATCTACCCACTCTAGTCAAAATAATTTTCCTTTGGTGCAGCTATGATCACGTCTCCCCTACTCCTTCAACTTGAATGGCTTCCTAATGCCTCTGGAACTAAATATAAAACCTTTTTTTCAAATTTTAAAACTTTCCACTACCTGGCATGAAATTATAACCCCAACCAAGCTTTCTCTTTGTTCTTCATATGTAACATCCCACTCTGCCCCTTTTTTCACTAATCCTACTGCATGTCTGGAATAATTAGGCTCCTTGAGACTGTTTCATAGCTGAGCAACTAAGTGGCTCAATGGATAGGGAGCCAGGACTAGTTATGGGAGATCCTATGTTCAGATCTGATTTCAGACAATTCCTAGCTGTGTGAACCTGAACAAGTAACTTAAACCCAGTGACCAAGTCCTTATCACTCTTCTTACTTAAAAGGTAAGGGTTAAAAAAGATTTTCTTAGAGATTTTTTTCTTTAAGAAGATGTTCAAGAATCAACTTCTTCATGAAGCTTTTCTTGATTTCTTCTATCCCTGTTATTAATGCCTTAAAAATCAATTCTTTACAAAGAAGAGTGATAAATGTTGGAGAGGACATGGCAAAATTTAATTGGGACACTGATATACTGCTTGTGGAGTTGTGAATTAATGCAATCATTGTGGAGGGCAATTTGGAATTATGTACAAAGGGCTTTAAAGTAATGCTTGCCCTTAGATCCAGCCATACCACTGCTGGGTTTGTACTTCAAAGAGATAATAAAGAAAAATACATGTATGAGAATATTCATAGCTGCGCTCTTTGTGGTGGCAAAGAATTGGAAAATGAGGGGATGCCCTTCAATTGGGGAATGGCTGAACAAATTGTGGTACCTGTTAGTGACAGAATAATATTGTGCTGGAAGGAATGATGAACTGAAGAATTTCTATGTGACCTGGAATGACCTCCAGGAATTGTTGCAGAGTAAAAGGAGAAGAAACAGGAAAACATTGTACACAGACAGTGAGACGCTGTGGCACAATCAAATTTAATAGACTTTTCTACTAGCTGCAATGCAATGATCTAGGGCAATTCTGAGGGACTTATAGGAAAGAATGCTATCAACATCCAGAGAAAGAACTGTGGGAACAGAAATGCAAAAGAAAAACACATGATCAATCACATAGTTTGATGGGGATATGATTAGGGTTTTGATGCTAAAAGAGCACTCTATTGCAAATATGAATGACATGGAAATAGGTTTTGAAAACTGATACATATATAACCCAGTGGAATTATTTGAGAGCACAGGGATGGAGTAAGGAAGAGTGGTGGGAAAAATCATGAATCATATAAACATGGTAAAATATTCTAAATTAAAAAAATTAAAGCTTTAGATATTGAGGTTCCAGTTCTGTTTGCAATGAAGAGTTCCACCAAACTACCTTCTATTTAACTATTTTTTGTGTATTTGTATTCAATAACTTTATATTTATGCTTGAAGGAAACATGGCCATGTCTGCCCAATTTACAAATATGTATATACTCATTCAAACTTAAACTCTTTGTGAATAGGCATTTTTTTTATCTCTTTTACATAAATATCCACAGGGCCTGGGATATAGCAAGGACATAGTAAATACTTGTTGATTGATTGACTTTCCCTGGGTCAAATATCCAAGAAATGTCTGATATGTATTTGAACCCAGTTCTTCTTGACACCAAGCCCAGTACTCTAATCCTTTTGTCATGTTGCTTCTTCACTATTTCATGGTGCCTATTTGTCAGATTGCAAAGCCTGGTAATCTGTTCTAAGAATAACATTTTTAAATGCATACAATAAAATAAAAGAACCTAATTCTTTTTGGAATAGTTATCAAATACTAAAGAAAAAATATTCATGGACAACAGCTTAAGATCTGCTATGAGAATAATGTCAGCATTTAAACATATATAATAATTATATGTGGTATTTTGGAAAGAACACCGGACTTGGACTTGGGATTTGAATTTTCATTGGGACACGTAGCTATGTGATGTTGGACAAACAGCTTCACCTTCTAAATGTTTCATTATCTGTCAAAATTTAAATAATAATAATAATAATACTCATTGACATTCCTCTTCTGAGGAAAATACTTAGGGGAATAGAATAAGCATTTATTAACTACTAAGTATGTGCTACAAATTTTAAACACTTTACAACTATTATATTATTTGGTCCTCACAACAACCCTAGGACATAGGTCCTATTATTTCCCTGTTTTTATAGCTAAAGAATCTGAGGCAAATAGATCAGGGTGACAAGTTGTGAGTGTCTCTGGTCAAATTCAAACTCAGGTCTTCTCAATTATAGACACATAATGCACTACTAGATTCACTGATAAACTTCATGCATCACTTATGTGCTATTTTCATCCATTTCCCAAAGCCACATAGTAAGTTAATGATAGAACCTTAACTAGATCTAGTATTCATCCTAATCAATACAGCCTCACAGATATTGCATTTGTGGGGTTTTTATCTAATAAATTATGAGACTTTAGATCTAGAACTATTGAGATCCAAACTTTTATTACAAAAGGGGAAATTGAGACTCTTAAAATTATAGTTTCTCACCTCAGTAAAAAATTACTACAGAGTTTAGGTCTATAAAATGATACTAGAAAAAAAGTAAATCAAAGAAATGTTCATACATAAAAAGGGGCAAAATTTCTGATATCTCTAAAGTTCTAGATTTTTCATGTCCCTTATAAATGCCTATTTATGAGAGGGCAATAAGACATTTAGGTAGCTTACTATAATTGCATTAATGCAATTTTTGACAAAGATTATTATATTAATAATATTTAAATAAGTTGACATAAAACTTCAATATTTGTATTAGTAAGATAGCCTAGCAAAATAGCTTTCAAAATTTTATATGTGCTCTGTCAAGAAGTGATGTTTGTAACACATTATAAATGCATACACATAATCTTTATAAAATATAGGATTAAAAAATTCGCTTTTCTCATCCTCCCACTACTACCACCAAAATATTAAAGAGTAGGGCCTGTTTTAGATAATATGTCTCTTTCTTTGATTGATTATTTTCTCTTTCATTTGGGATAAAAAGGAAATATTTTTCAGAAGTGACCACTCAGTCTATTTAGTCAAAATATCAGTTGTGAACTAAAACAAAATTAACACGAGGGGAATAGAATAGTGCCCATTTGGTTCTTTTCTGAAACTTAGAACTCCAGGGATATTTGTTTCTCCCAACTTTTATCATTCAAAGCCTTTCTTTCCTTCAGATAAGCTGGAGGGTGCTCTAACAACTGAATAAAAACTCAGTATCTGACATCATTTTATTTTCATGATTTTATTCTCTTTCCTTCCATTCTACTGAAAGGAAGCATAAAGTGCAAACTAGAAACAGGCTGTTGACCCCCCTCAAAATAGAGGACGCAGTTGTGTGAGCTGAAGATTTAAAGGCATTGAAATATGGGCTCTCAATTCTAGTGGGAATTTATTTTATTAAACTCCAGTCAGTTTCATTTCATTGCCCAGCTTCAAGAGCAAAAAGACAATAAGAGATTTCAACTTAAGTGATTTTCTGCAGTTAAAATTGTTCTGGTATTTTAAAAAGCTGAATACATTGACATTTGCCAAATGTAAATGCATTTTCCATCAGTTCAGCCAAAAGGAGTTGGATGACTTTGTTAATTCCTCAAAGGAATTACAATTTGCTCCACTTTCACAAGCCTTAAAAATTGGGGTTCTAGGTCCATTTCTTACAATGAGAAGTACCAGTGGAATGGTGTATAGGCTTGTTTAAAATGAGTGGTGCCAAAGAAACACCTCAGACCCTGATGTTGGAGGAAGAAGTAAATGGAGAAATCAAAGGAAAGGCAAATAGAGAAATCTCAACAAACACATCTGGAATATTGTGTTCAGATTTATGTATCACATTTTAGTAAGAGAATTAACCTACACTGCATCTAGAGCAAGTTGACGAGTATGGTGAAGGAACTCAAAACCATGTCATTCCTATCTGTATCAGTTGAAGGAACTTAAGCTCTTTAAACTGGAAAAGGCAGTTGTGAGTAGGACATAGTAGTAATATTAAAATGTTTTATGAGTTATTGTGAAAATGGAGAATTAGACTTCTGCTTAATGCTAGAAGGCACAGTTATGTTAGAACAAAGGATCTATAGGTTACATAACACTAAATTTATGATCCTGTTGTTAAAGGGAACTCTTAATCCCTTTCTCTAATTAAATTGAGGACTTGGAGGTCCTTTTACCATAGAGATATATAAAGCTATACGAGCCCACAGTAAAAGGAAGTAGAAACCAGAGATACAGGAAGTGAGGTAAGAGGGTGACCAGTGTGAGGACTAAGAAGGAATTTTTTACCTTTTTTGGTTGACATGTGGTTGGTTGTTGGACCTTGAGGGGTTGGTCCTTGAGGGTTGGTTGCTGGTAGAGTGGGTTGGTGATTAGTTGGTGGTTGGGAGATATATGTATATATATTGCCTGGTGAGCTGAGCTGAAGGGTGATCAGCTTGATTTCTCTAATGACAGTTATAGGCAGTTTTAGGTAGTCATAGGGTCGCTATTTAGGTATTAGGCAATCTAACTCTTTCCTATATTTCTCTCCTTTATTTTATTCATTTTACTATATTCTTTTACTATCTCTTTTTTAATAAAACTAAATTATTAATTGTTCAAAGCTTCTAGAAGTTTGCTTTTCTCTGGCTTAAAGGATAATATTAATTTACAACTCTCCTATATTCTCATTAAAACTTAAGTTATTAAAAGCTGCTCTCTTATTTTGTCAAAACTCCTAATTTAACTCTATACTCTGTGAATTTACAAGAAAACTCTTCATCTTAATTTAAAGGAAAAAATCTTAAGAATTAGAGCATAGAGTAGAATGATCTACTTTTAGATATAAAAAGTATTCCCTTGTTAGAAATATTCAAGGAAAAGATTCTTGCTTCAGGTAAGATTGTGATTCCATAAAGGAGAGAGATTTTAAAAAATAATAGTTGTTATTGGTCAGGAAGTGGAATACCCTGCTTCAGAGTTCCCTCATTATTTCAACCTAGGTTATGCATTGACTTTCCCATTTCGGGCACGTTGAGCACATTTTCTTCTACATAAATGGAAATCCCATTTCACATCTGAAAACAATGATTTTTTTTTTTGGTCAATATGAATTAGCACTAATTCTGAATAAGACAAACCAAAACAAACCTCAAATTCCTAGATCTAGTGAAAATAGTGATGTGTAATTTTAATAGCATTGTGGTCCAAACAGAATGCGTTTAGTATTTCTCCTTATTCTGTATTTGGTTGGGGGGCTTTCATATCCTCTTTTATGATCAATTTTGGTGCAGGTACTAGGTACAATTGAGAAAAAAAAAAAAGGTATGTTCCTTTCAATTCCCATTCAGTTTTCTCCAGAGGTTTATCAAATCTAACTTTTCTAAAATTCTGTTCAACTCTTTAATTTTGGTTGTTTAGTTTTTGGTTTGATTTATCTAATTCTGAGTGGGGGAGATTGATGTCTCCTACTAATATTGTTTTATTGTCTCTTTATTCCCATAACTAATGTCTTGTTTAGGAATTTGGAAGTTGTGCCATTTGTTCCATATAAGCTTACTGCTGAAATTACTTTATCATCTATGGTTCTTTTAATTAATATGTAATTTCTTTTATTACCTTTTTTTAATACCTTCCATCATAGAATTAATACTGCCTATTAGTTTCAAGGCAGAAGAATAGTGAGATCCAGGTAATAGGGGTTTATTGATTTGTTGAAGTACATGTAGGTAGGAAGTTTCTGAGGTCAAATTTGAATCTAGGATCTCTCTTCTCTTGACTTGGCTCTCAATCAACCAAGCCACCTAGCTGCCACTTCTTATCTCTTTTAATTAGGTCAATTTTCATTTTTGTTTTGTGTGAGATCATAATTGTTACCCCTGATTTTTTAACTGTAGCTGAAGCATAGTAGATTTTGCTCCAGCCCTTTACCTTTATTCTGTGTGTGCTCCCTCCTTTAAATGAGCTTGTTGTAGACAGGATTCTAATTTAATACATTCTGTTATCTTCTTTTGTTTTATGGATAAATTCATCCCATTCACATTCAGAGTTATGATTATAAACTGTTTCCCTCTATTTTATTTTCCCCTGTTTATCCTTCTTTTTCTCTCCTTTTAGCCTTTCCCTGATTTCAAATGTTGGGTTTTTTTTGCTTCTTTTTGCCCAATTCCCTGAGTTCTCTTTCCCTTGTGTCTGTCTGTTCCCTTTTTGTTCCTTCATCTCTTTCTTACATATCTATTGGGTAAGATAGAGTCCTAGACCTTACTAAGTGTGGATGTCATGCCTACTTTGTGCCAATTCTGATAAGAGTAAAATTCAAACATAGCTCACCACCCCAATGCCCATTTGTCTTTCCACTGTACTGATTCTTACATAGCTCTTCATGTGAGATAACTTACCACAGACTTTATCTTTTTTTCTCTCTTTCCAGTGTAATGCTCTTATCTCTTGAAAAAATTTTTGAATGTCATCCCACCACCTTCAAATTAAACCTTTTTGTTTATATATGCTCCTATTCATTGCCCATTTAATCATAAAATTAAAAATCTTTAGCATCATAAGTAATTTAAATATATTAATTATTGCAAGTTTGAAAGATATCATATGCATCTTATTTATCACTTTCTTGCTATTAATGTAATGTTTAACCTCATTGTTTCTCATTATTACTTTAAGTATATTAAGTATTTTAGGTATCCCTTGTATTATAGAATTAAGTATTTACCATGCAAGAATACTATTAAATTAACCCTATTTATTTTAATTGAGTTTTTATTTTCTGTTTACATTTTTAAGTTTCTTTTGAGTGTTGAATTTGGTTTTTAATTTTTATTTTTAAATCTGGTCATTTTGTCATGAATGCCTGGAATTCCTCTGTTTCAATAAATAATCCATTTCTTTGCCTGAAGCATTATGCATAGTTACATTGGGTAGGTGATTTTTGATTATAGATCTAGATCTTTTGCCTTTGGAAATATATTCCAAGCTTTCTGATCCTTTAATGTAGAATCTGATATATCCTGTGTAATCCTTATTGTGTTTCCACAATATTTGATTTTTTTTTCTGGTTGCTTATTTCATTTTCTCCTTGGCTTAGGAATTTTAGAATTTGGCTATAATAGTCTGAGGATTTTAAAATTTGAAATTTCTTTCAAGGGAGAATTGGTGCAGTCTTTTTATTTCTATTTTACTTTCTTGCTCAAGAATATCAGGGGAGTTTTCCTAATAATTTCTTTCAATATATTGTCTATGTTCTTTATTTTTTTAAATCACAGTTATCAGGCAATTCAATGATTCTTAGATTATCTCTCCTGAATATATTTTCAGGCCAGTTTTTTTTTAACAGGGTAGATTGAAAAAAATGCTAGACCTAGACAAAATAGAATTAAAATGTGTTCATCATTTATTCATTTCTAACATTTTGTTGTACTTGTGGATAGCCTTTTGGATTGAGTTGGTAGAAAATTCCTGACTCAGTTTACAATGGCCTGGTACAATTAAGCTTCAACACCCAAATAGTTAACTAGAACAAAATTGGTATAATGTTGGAGAAAGATAGAATTCTGAGTTTAGAGTAGAATACTCTTTGGTTGCCTAGAGTTTTGGTGTGCAGGTGAACAATTGGGATGGTGGTGGTGGGTGCTATGTATTAAGCAAACCTTTGTGCAATGATCAGGATAGGGGAAGGATATGATTAGCTTATCATACAACTCCTTTTCTTCTTATGGTGTTTTTTTTGGACAAATAGATTTTCAAATCATTGGCAAAATGATGAAAATTTCCATCCTGAGAACCAATGAGATCATCAAATGAAATGATATATATAGAGAAGAGGGCTCAGACTTAGTCTTGGGACATACTCAGAGTTAGCAGAAATGATGTGGAAGAAAACATAACAAAAGAGACCAAGAAGTCATAATCCAATAGGTAGGAGGTAAATTAAGAGATAACAGTGTCAAAAACCTAGAGAATAGAGACTGCCAAGGGGCTGAGGGTGGTCAATAGTGTTAAGGGCTACAGAGAGCATAAGAGGATAAAGAATGAGTAAAGAGATTTATTTTGACAATTAAGTCATCACTGGGAACTTTGAGGGAAGCAATTTCAGTTGAATGAGGAGACTGAAAGCAAGATAGCAGAGAGTTAAGAAGAGGATAAGAGGAAATGAAGTGGAGGCACAGATTTCAGATATCTTTCTTAAGGAATTTAACAACAAGAGACATGTGAAATAGTAATTTATAGGGATGATGGATCAGGGGAACACTTTTTTTGAGGATGCAGGTATAGGAGGATATAAAAGCATATATTTAGGCAATAGGGAAGTAGCCAGTAGCCAGGAAGAGACTGAAGATTAGTGTGAGTGAAGATAATATCAGGGGAAAGCTTCTAGGGAAAACTGGGTAGTGTGAGATAATTTGAAAATGAGAACTCTGTTTTGTAAAGGTGAAAATTAATGGTTGGACAATAATTTAATGAAACTATGTGGTTGCCAATATTTACTCTATCTCAGTTCAAAAATTTATTTACAAAATAGAGAGAAAACATTAAAGTAGAGTCTCCTTCAAGACAGAAGCTAGTCTCTCCAAAACTAGGAAAAGAGTCAACCTTTCAAACTACTTCTTCACCTAGGCAGGCCTCTAATATAATATTATTGTGTATTTATTGATGCACATATATGTTGATATATAGATAGATTGATGCACATATATGTTGATATGTTGATAATAGAATGGAAGCTGCTTAATGATTGATACTGTTTCTTTCTGGTCTATGAATAGCTGGAACCTAATATATTACCTAAGACAAAGTAGGTATTTAATAAATGCCTTTTGATTTCTTGCTTGACTTCTGGTAGATCTTGTCCAGATAACCATCAAAAGTTGTAAAAAATAGATGACCAATTTTTTTTTCCAGTGAAACCAATGAGAGCCAAACCTTCTCAAATCCTTCTATGCATAAGATTAAAGTATATTATCTTTAGAGGTAGAACAAGTCTCAAAAATTATTAGTCTAATGTCTTCATTTTTTAATTTTAATTTTTTTTGAATTTTACTTACATTATCATGCAAAATACAATCCCATATTGGTCATGGATATAAGAACTCACTGATACAAAAGTAAATTCCAAAATAAAGCCATAAAAACACTGATATGAAAGATAGTTTCAACACTCATTCAACTCCAACACTTCATCCTCTGCAAGTGGTTAGCATTCTCTAACATAAATCTTTCAGGATTGTCCCAGATCATGGAATTGCTGAGAGGAGCCAAATTTTCACAGTTGATCACCGTACCATATTGCTATTACTATGTATAATATTCTCCCTGTTTTGATTATTTCACTCTGCATCATGCGTGCTTTCATTTGACAGATGAGGAGGTCCTGAGAAAGGGAATGACCTATCCAAGATTGCACAGGTAATTGATAGCAGAACCAAAATTCAAGTCCAGGTCTTTTGCTTCTATATCCTGTTTGGTAAAGTACCAGAGCTCTCATTTTTCCTCAATAGGAATTGCTTTCCTCCAAAAGGCCAAAATGCTCTACCTGGGTATTTTTTGGTCCATACGTATTTTTGGCAGCTTTCTGGTCATCTAAAGTCATAAAAATTTTGACTACTGCAAAAACAGGCCTCTCTGAGTTGGTAGACTTCTTAAGACCACGAGAGATATCATAATTTGCCCTTATTACCAGAAATGTTTCAGTAGAGAGGGGGGAAATGTGAAAAATGTGAAAAATGTGAAAAAAGTGTTATTTTACCTTTAGTAATTATGCTTGCTTTGTTGGAGAGTAAAACTCCTTTTAATATTAAATGACTTGTAAATACCTCTTTTTTTAATTCCAGGAATTAATAGAGTATTGCCCAAGTTCATGCCTAAAACCTCTATTCAGGTAGATTTTTTTTTTCCAAGTAGGCCTCTGAAGGTGTAAAGGGAGAAACCCTAAAAGATTTTTTGATTGAGACTTATAAGACTACATCATTCTCAAATGTCTTTTGTTGTGACCTGTTTTTCATTACAAGGACTTAGTAGCACAACATTAAATTAGTTCTGCCCTATCAAAAAAATGACAGCAGGAAGTTTAGCTGAACTTCATTCCAAGAGAGGGCATATGTGATTCATTTTTATTTTTTAATGGCTTCCATAAATGGTCCCAGATTGAATTAAGAAAACGAGTATAGGTTTTTTGATTTGGTTACATGTGGTATTTAGTTAAATATTGAAGGATAAAAATGGAAACCAACAATACCCAGAAAGACCACAAGTTTTCATTTATTTTATGAGCCACCAGGCACTATGAACCAATTGGACCTTGGAGTTTTTCTTTATCAAGATGTTACCCCTAGAATCTCCTCTGTCAAGAAATCAAATAAAAACTTGACAAAATTAAGCACATTAGTAGACATTTTTATCACACCCTTTTTCACTAATTGAAAAAGAAAATTAAAATGATAAAGATTGTCTTTTTTCTCTGAATTCAGTTAAGTACAGTTAGCTCAGCATAATATATATATATATATATATATATATATATATAAAGATATATACATATCTTTAGGCTTTGGGATTCCTAAAAGATTTTTCTTTGGTCTTATATGGTAGCTACCAAATTTACCATTTTCAGTAAAGAGGAAAAACTGATAAGACCAGTGAAAATAAGAAACTTATATAGTTTATTAGATTTTATTTTTTTACTACCTTGAATCAGACAGTGGCTCAATGAGATTGACAGATACTAATAGAATGAAATATTCACAAAGAAAAAGGGCGGGATTAGTTATGCTGGAATCTTGGAATAAGATGTGAATAGAAACATAGTGAATCTTAACACAGCAACTACTAAGGTGAGAAAATTGCCACCATATACCCATCTCAGACTATTGAATTTAGAGTACATATGCCAAAGAGTGGCTTAGTCACTCTTTTAAGTAAGAATGAACTTTGTGCACTAATCCCTGGTACTTTCAAAAAAAATTCATAATTACAATGCCATGGTTACTTACCTATGGATATTTTTAAGGAAACAGGAATAAAGTAAGTCTAACAATGTCTTGGCAGGTGACACAATGAATTCTTGAATAGAAAAAAGGGAATTCTTTTATAATCTCTGTCATCCAATTTTCTAGGATAACTTTAAAATTCTAAAATACCTTGTAAAATTTTTTTAAGTTATATCCTTTACCTTATTTGTTCTTCATAAAAGTTCTGATATTAATAGTATTATATAGCATATTTTTGCAGATGAAGAAACTGAGGATCATATAATTCAATTGACTTTATTTGACTCAGATTTTCAGTAAGTGGTAAAACTGAGAGTTGAATTCACATTTTCTAATGTTGTCTTCTTTCCATTATATTATAATGTCTTGGTATTTGGCACTATTGAATATGGCCCCAAATTTTGATGGATAGATTGATATTCCCCCAATTAGAAAATATCACAACACAAATATAGTTTCACATTCTGTGTGATGCTTGTTTATATCTGTCTACATAACCTCCAACTCCCTCTCTCCAGCTAATTACTCTTCTTCAAGTCAAGAAGCATTCATTAACACTATGTCCCAGGGAATGAGAAAACAAATACTTGGAAGATAAATCACTCTTGCCCTTGAGAAGCTTACATTCTGGCTAGAAAAGACAAAACATAAAAAGGAAATGGAAACAAGGTAGAAAGGTATGATTATAGAGGAGAGATGAAGGCATGTGCCCATTATATGAAAATAGTTGAATGTCCTTTAACAACTCAAGAGTAGATGTTAGAGAGCAGTGAAAACATGATTTGTCTGGAAATTCTTCCTAAAATGGCAATTCTTGGAGGAAACAATTAAGCAGAGAGAGGCAACAGCTGTGAAGGGAACTTTCAATATGAGAAATAGTCCAAGAGTTGAGAGAGCTTTAGAATGAAAAGTTTTCTAAGTTATGTTAGAGAAAGTCTGTAAAGTCTGGAAAAGGATGCAGTGAAATACAAATGTAGAGATTGGACTGTTGGTCAGTTATTCCTCATTCTCACAATGTAATCATTCTCTTTCCTTACATACTTTGCAATTTATGTCAGTAGAAATAATATATTAATAGTTCATCTGTACCCATTTTCGGTATTTCCAATGGATCACTTGTAATTTTGATCCTTTTGACATGGTCAGCTTCATTAATTATTGCCACTTCACATCACTGGTACATATACTGTTAAAAAGTTAGTCATTTGTGAAGTTAGCAGCTTGGAACAAGGAAAATATAATACAGGTTCTTAGATGAGGGCACCATGGACATCATGGATAGACTGTATACTTGGAGTCTGAATTCAAATATGACTTTATATAAATACTAGCTATGTAACTCTTGGTAAGACCTTTAAAATGCTATCTGTCTTAGTCCTCTCATTTACAAAATACAAATAATAATAGCACCTCCCTCCCAAGATTTTTTCTGAAGATAAAATGAAATATTTGCATAACATTAACAATGCCTGGCACAGAATATGCACTTAGTAAATACTTATTAAAAATATGATCCACAGAGATATCAAATTTAAATTCAAAAGTAAGATCAACTAATTATTTATGCTAATGGCTAACTTAATGAACTACACATTCAATGGGAGGTAATAATCAGGGCATCCCTTTTGTTTTTCCAAATGTAAGATAAGAGAAGAGAGATTTTACATATAGGAGAGAAGCCAATCTCTTGGAGGGACCAGATGAAGAGAGAGTGGAGGAGGGGCAAATAAAATCAGAGAGTTCTAAGGAGGAATCAGAACTCTGGAACCCAATTGACAGGTCACTTCCAGTCTGGGAAGTGAAGGAGAAAGGTGGATCTCCTGAAAACTGAGAAGAATCTCTTTCAGTTGAGACTTGCTTTCCTTTCTGAGACCTTGAAACATCTCCACTAAGATTCTCAACTACAGCTTTCTAAAATCCTCAAGAGGGATTGTGGATTTGGGCTTTTAAACAGAGCCAGACAGATCCTTTCCTGAGATAGTCTTCTTTCTTTCTCCCCCTCTCCCTTACTTGTCCCCGGACTTATATTTTCAAGGTCTAGTTAGTTTGAGAGTAGGGGCAAGAAAGTAGTTGGCAAAAAGAAAATGTCAGGGCTGAGAAGCTTTTGACCTCCAGCCCCTGAAGGGCTAACCTGCAAGAGAGAAAAACTTTAGGATTTCCTTTTACCCAGTTTCTTGCCTTATATCCCTGCCATTCTCTTCCTACTTTAACCTCTATAAATTGTTTGAAATTTAGGACTTTGGGTTTGGGCTGGTCTCTAAATAATATAACCAAGGGGATCAAGAATTGAAATCATTGAGGCAGGATTACAAGCTGAAATTCTGTTCTCTCTCCTGTGACCTCTCAAAGGTTTGGGAGGGTCACACTTCCCACCAAGAGAGGGCTTGACTTCTAGGCCACAGTGATTCAAGACTGTCTGACCAAGGAAACTGACATCTTTTCTTGGCAGTTGACCACTCCTAACCCCCTGAAAAGGCTGACATTTAATGTCCCTTTGGGAAGCAGGAGCATAAGAGATTATCTTGCCTCTCAAAGACAGCGTTGATCTCAGGAGTCCTGGGCTCCTCTGAGGGAGGCATCTTGCCATCTCACTGAGGCGATCTCACTCTAGTCTACTGTCCTCCATCTCCCAGATAATACCTCTGTGGAGCCATACTCTTTTTTTAAGGGGACAGGACCTGACTCATTTTCCCCCATAAGTAATGGAGGAGAGAAGCAATCCCTTCATTCCCTCACACCCCCTTTCCCTCCCCCCCATCTTCTCCTAGATGACTAGTTTGAATATATCTTTTGAATGATATCACATTTTATTGAGGTGGCCATGTAGCATTCCAGAGACTAATACATTCAAGTGTAAGACCAATCACAAAAATACAACTTCTGAAGAAACTGCACTGAGTCATCTCTTTTCTTGGACTTTGTTTAGGATGTCTTTCATGTCATTTGTAAACATTCTTGGTAAGAATATGCCTCCGTGCCTCTGTTTACGTCTTGATTGGTATTATTGCTTAGTGTATTGTTGAAAAACAAACTTAACATCATGCTCACATCTGACATGGAATTTTATTTGATTTTACAATATGCCTGGAAGGAACCTTATTTGAAGAAATTCTTTGTCTGTATTTTTATTTAACAGGTTCAAGGATGTTTTTTATATTGGGTAAAAGACTCAGTGGACACAATGGACTCGTATAGTATCCACATTTCTCACTTGGTTGTAGGATTGCCTGTTATATAAATCGCAAACTCTTTAGGTAGGCATTCAACTTCCTTCTTAATTCATAGATTCCACTCTTTTTGAGCTTTGGATTTCTTAGTACTCTATAGTCAGAATAGTATTATTACTGGTTCCCAAATTTTCCAGTAACTCCTGCATTTGCACTCTTTCACACCTATGTCTCAAACATATTTCCTATATTTTCAACTAATGAAATCTTTGTCTTCCTTCAAGATCTAGCTCCTCAATATGCCCTTATGACTCCAAACCTTGATAGCATAAGTTTTTCCTCATTTGAATGTCTCATGCCACACTATTTGTCCTTTCCTATAACCTTGATCACAATCCAATTTTTTAATAATAATTTTATATATGGCATACATACTAAGGGATTATAAGCTCCTTAATAGTATATCTTATGTTTCATTTTTGAAACTCGTACTTCTGGTGTAGTGACTAATATTGAGCATATTGGGCCATCAACAATTCATATAAAACTCTTTGTAATTTACTTAAGGTAGTAGCAGTTTCCCTAGATTAAGAGCAGGACATGTAAACTAAGAAGGAGAGGAATTAGAATATTCTACCTTAGACAAGGGAAAGCTAAGAGAAAATACTTGAACCAAAGAGATGTAGTGTCTTGTTTGTGGAACAGTCAGGAAGCCAGTATCATGGGATTAAAATATACATGTCTGAAAACAAGGAATAGAAAGCTACTTTACCTTTTTTGTTTCCTCATTTATAAAATGAAGTAGTTGGATCAGATGATCCCTAAGGTAAGTTTTATAATCACTTTTTACTTCACACCTGATTTACTGCAAAAATTTTTTATTTCACTGGCTTCATTTATTTTAATCCATCCCTACTTCAATTTAGATCACCATAAAAACAAAAAAAGAATATGATATCATTATATTAAACCCTAGTTTCTTTACCTGTTACAAATGAACCAGATGATATTTAATGTCTTCTAGCTTTTAATTTATGAGCCTTCTTTGACCTCTTATAAAGTGCTAGTCATAAAATTGATGCTTATCAAATGCTTGATGCTTGCTGTTCATTTTATTTTTTCTCAATTTCATGATATGGTTCAATCCATGAGGTTGTATTGTATGGGGCAAAAAAGCAAATAATACTCTCTAACTCTGCCCTTTTTGGTTAAAGTATATATTGACTAGAACTTTTCTTAGAAGTAAGACTGGTGAAAGTCTGGGGAAATTAAGTGCTTTCCCACAATGGAAAGAATTTCTTCTCACTCACATTCTTCCTGTGTGTGGGTGGAAAACCTTTCCTTTTGTTGAAAATACAAAGGATTGTTTTCTTTGCAAATTAGGGGTGTTTCTTTATTAAGAGGTAGTATATGTCTACTGTAGTCAGATTGAGAAGATGGGGTGAGAAACTGGAGTTTATGAGGTGATGACACAGAACCCTACTGTTCAGGCTCAAAAAGTTGGTATGTAGCTGTCTGAATGCCTTATAGTACATTTATGAACCTCATTTAACCTATTCTAGGAGAAATAATGGGTCCCCTCATATATCATCATGAGAGTTTAAATGACTGTATGTTTTCTTCCCTCTTTATGGGAAAGAAATATGCTGGCATGTCCTTTGTGTCTTCTTTTCCTTCCACTCTAAATTCATAGATTCATATATACATGGGATTTGACAGCAGTATACCAATTCATTTCTATCTCTTAGGAACTTTCATTTCCTTTAAAATTCAACTCAAATCCTGACTTCTGCAGAAAGATTTTCTTAGTCCTCCTAGTTCAATGATAGGGAAACTTTTAGAAACTGAGTACCCTAACTGTGATTCTAACACCCATGTGAATTGCCCCCTTACCCTAAACAGGGGAGGGAGAAAGTGCTCCTATTGTGTTGCTGGGCATAGGGGAAGGTGATGTGAAAATGTCCTCAGGTACAGGGGAAAGGGGAGGAGAGCAACCTCACCTTGCACTTGTGCCATAGGTTCACCACATGGCCCTAGGTGCTAGTGCCTCTCCTCTCCGATTTCCTCTCATTTATTTTGTTTATGATTTGTATGTATCTAATTAATTATGTTTTCCTTCACACTAAAATGGTTACATAATTTAACAGAATACCTAACATTCAATAAGTACTTAATATATGCTTATTGATGGTCTAACTAAATGACCAATTGAGGATTGATATATTTACCCAACCTGGTAGGAAAACTAACGACTTAGCCTTTTTTTTTTTTTGGTTATTTACTACACTGATAAAACCAAATAAAGAAGAATGTTAAAATAATACAAATTAGGTGGGGCAGAAAGAAAATTGAAATAATCCCCATCATATTTTGAAGGAGTTCTATGATTATTTAATCTTTTCATCCTTCCCTTACCCCTACCATTTGGGACTAGTGTTTCTCTAAACTTATTACTATGATTGGGAATATAGACTCTAAATGACCCTAGAGCAAATATCAATAATATGGAAACAAGTCTTGATCAATGACATGTGTAAAACTCAGTGGAATTGCATGTTGGCTATAGGAAGAGGGGGAGGGGAGGGAAAGAACATGAATCTAGAAAAATATTCTAAATTAATTAATTTAATAAAATTTAAAAAAGATAAAAGAAAATACAAAAAAGAACAAAGTCAGGCATCCCCTTTTCTTTTTGTGCTCTTAATGTTTTTGAGGAAGTCAGGTCAAGAAAAGCTCTTATTCCGGCCATTTTATGGACCCAGAATAAAGAATATCTTAAGGTTCTTTAAAAAAAATAAAAGTATTCTCAGAACATGAAGAAAAAACATAAAAAGGCAAAGGGATAGAGTATGTAAACTTTAGGCTTCTGGCTTTATTTTAATTCCTGGGAAATTTATAAAATAAAATGGTTAAAAGATCATTGATGATCATTTGGAAAATATGATTGCATATTTTATCACAAACAGATATAGAATTAGATGATTTGGATTTTCACAGATTTTTAAAAATATGTCATATTCATATGGAGAAATTGCAGCTAAATGTTAACATCATTAAATATGTAGTCAGGTTCAATGAGTAGTCAATGGTTCAAAGTGATTTAAATAGGCAATCATATTACTGAATATTTTCATCAGCAACATAGATATGGGCATAAATTATATGATTGCATGGTCCTCAAATCTGCAGGTGATATAAAACTGCAATAGAGAGCTTATTCATTTGATCAGTTTATCCAAAAGACCTTGAGAAGCTGGAGAATTGGGTTCATGTGGTGTAATACTATCCCATTCCATTTAAAATTTGCTCAGCCATTCCCCAACCACTGGGCTTCTACTTTGTTTCCAGTTCTTTGCCACAGCATCAAATGCTGCATTAAATTCTTTAAAATAAATTTATCAAACATCTTTCCTTCAACTTTTGACTTTTGTGGTTTATACCTATGAGTGGTATCACTGGATCATAGTTTTGTGAGTTTTTGATACAATTCTAAAAGCCCATATGTAAAACACCACATTTTTTTCTTTTGTGTTAAATGGTTATGAATCAGTGAACACCCAAATCTTAACCAAAAAATCTGAAGGTGAATAAAGCGACATTTAAAAAAGATCTACAAAGTATATGACTAAGATGTAGCATGTTAAAATGTTGATTTGTGCACTGGGAGTGACACATTAAGAAAACATTAAGGAGAGATATGATGGCTAAGGAGGTAGAAGTCACATACTGAGAAAAATGAATAACAAAGACCAAACATGTCCATACTTACAGTCATGTGATCTTAATAAAACATCTGATGTATTATTGGATGCTTCCTCTATGAAGTGCCTGTGGAATAATATGGATGAGTAATAGATATAAGACAAGTTGGATGTGTGGACTCCAGTTATTTTTCTATATGAAAGATCATCTCTTGCCTCCATATTTTTTACAGACTGTGTAGGGTATAAAGGTGTTCATGGAAGATTTTTGCAACTAGTGTTTGCTGAGCCCTTTCAGGGCTACTCTCTTCTGGTCTCTCATCTGTGGCTTCAAGAATCTATAGCATACCTTGGTAAACCATCTTGGCTGGCAGACTAAACCAGGTTTGGGACTCTGATGGGCCTTGAACCTGCTAGCAAGTTATTGGAGTGTTTGACTTAACTGTGTGAAGACTTCCTCTAGCAGATGTGGTGGATAAGAAAAATTTGTTCCAAAATCCACGAAGGCAGCTAAAGCAGATACTGTAAGTACTTAGAGCTTTGTCAGACATTGTAGATGCCAAGATCATTCACTGCATCCTGAGCCAACACCAATCATTATCTTTTGACTTTTTTCTTGTCACTGGGAATTGATGACTCTGGAAGAGAAAGTGAGCCCAATGAATTTGTGCAGTTCCACCTCACTTAAATGCAATTTATTCATGATTCAAAATACATCACCAAATGGTATCATTTTGGTTGTCTTCAAGTACAAAGGACAATAACTGGTATGCTTAGGGTGTCTTGGGGGCTCAGATCCAGTACAATTTTCAATAAATGTTTCTTGACTCTCGCAACTATGTGTCCTTTTCCAAAAAATTGTGTATTTAATGGTAACTTGGTAGCATAGTGACGAAAGTGCTATATGTAGAATCAGATACACCTTAGTTCACATCCTGACTCAGACTGAGCTCTTTGATTAAGGCAAATCATTTAATTATTCTCAGCCTCAATTTTCTTATCTGCAAAAATAGAAGTAATACTACCTACCTTAACATAATTGTGAGACTCAAGTGAAATAATAGGTATAAAGTACTTTGCAAACCCAAAAATGTTATACAAATATTATCTCTCATTACTAATTATTATAGTGTAATTTGTCTGCTTTCTTTAAAGAGCTTTGCATATTGTAGCTATTTGGAGATAGGGACTGTGACATTCCCAGTGCCTGGTACATAACAGATACTGAATAAATAGAGGTTGATTGATAGATTATCGTGTGTCCTTGTGGAGGGAGTACTCACATCTATGAGATCATGATTCATTTAAAGTAATATGGTAGCATTCAATTTGCTCATAAGCTTACAGAGAGGTAAAATGGGTCATTGTTTTAATAGGAGCATCTAAAAGTCATGCACAAGGATCAGAAGCTTAGTAACAGCTAGCAGTTATGTAGCACTTTAAGATTTGCAAAGAACTTTACATATCTTAAATAATTTGATCTAATGACAACTCTTTAAAATAGGCACTATTATTCCCATTTAGATTTAGAGCTGGCAAGGTCCTTAGAGAAACTCTAGTTTAATACCATAATTGCAAATGAAAAAGTCTTAGGTTAAGAGTGGTTAAATGCTTTTATTAATGTCACATGTATATTATAGATCTATGCATAGATTTGAACCCGGGTTTTTTTTTCTGACTTTAAGCCCTGCATTCTATCCATGTGAATATGCCAGCTCAATAATTTCCTTAGTGTAGTTTCACATTTTGTACTTTTCCCTTGGATCAGGACTTTACATTTTCATAATTCAATTTCATTGTTTTTAATTCAAAATCAAAACCTCCAATCTGTTGGCTTCTTTGTTTGAATTCTAATTCTATTCTACTGGATATTAGTCAATTGTTTCCACACTGTAATAAATAAATCTGAAAATCATTCTGTTAACATGTTCATCTAAATCATAGTTAAAAATGATTAATGGAATGGGTGAAGCCAAAGGATTCTTTACTGGAAATCTTCCAAGTTGGCAGTGATCTAATAATCCTACTTAAGTGTAGTATGAATCCATGGCATTGCACTAACACCAAGGTTGATTTTTGCCATGTTTTCCTCAAGTATCTTGTTTGAAGATTTAAACAAGCACTAATATCACACAAGATGAAAAGCAGTGGATCACAGGATAGAGTAACAACATCAATGAGATCGCACATCAAAGTAAGTCACAGGGAATATCACAAGAAATTCTGAGAAATATTCTGATATATACACATATCTGACATATACAATATATATTCTGCCTAACTCTAGATATTCTGTATTATAGTCTATCCTATTTAGTAATGTTTTTCTGTCCTTTGGCAACATTAGCAATTCTGAGCTATATGCATCCTTGACTTATGGGACAAAGTCTAATAATTACACTGGTTGGGAAGATTTTCCAAGTTGCCATAGTTTGGTTGAGTTTCTCAGTGTGGCAGTTATGCCTTAACCACAGGCATTCTTGCAGTATGGTCCAAGTGTGCCAACATACCTGGGCACAGATGCCTCATGATCTATGCTTACAATGATCTTAAATATACTCAAAGTTATGGCCTTTCTAGTATATAAAAGAAAATAAACATCAAGTACGATTTGAAATAAAATAAGAAATGTGAGTTACACAAATGAAAAATGTAGTAATTCTGTTTTTATGGTTATTATTTTTGTGTCTAAATATCATAAGTGTAGGGATCTCCCTTTAATGATATGTGTGGCAATTGATCTGTAGCTTATTGTTTTAGATAGTCACTTGGAGCAATAAAAGGTTAAATAACCTGCTGCTGTCATATTGTGAATCTTGAAATTTCTCAGACTTGTGAATGTTAAAAAAATTCCCCATTGGGGAATTCTCCATATGAGTAAGAGGCAAAATTTAAACTTGGGTATCCATGAATCCTAGGCTGGCTAAAATCCACAATTCCATATGAACACAAAGCAATGCTATTTCAAATAATGAAATTTGGCAAGAGAGAGCAATATTACTCAAGTATGAATGAGTGACTTTATAAATGTGAAGTTTTTCTAAACTTTGATATCACTTATCACACAATTGTGAGCTATCACAAAGAAGTGGAACAATTGCAGAGAAGCTATGTTATTCAGTTTCCTTTTTTGTAGAATGGGGTGGGAATGAACTTTTCCTACATTATATAATGTGATTAATCTTAGTAATTTGGCTACAACTTTAGCACTGTGTTAAACTCAAAAAGGCTGCCCAGATTGACTAGTCATTATTCTTATTCCCTTTATGTTTTCCTATTCTCTTATTCTCATTAGACAATGCTGTAGTTTGGAACCTCCAAAAAGTAGTTATTGTTTTAGTTTTAGTACCTATTATCTTTACTGAGTTTTTGGTAAATTGAATCTACAGGTTCTGCTGCAATGATTTTAGTTATCAAGCTAGAATTATTCCTTTAAAGACAACTGGGATACTTCTGTGGATTCAGGTATATTTGAGCATGTTCCAAATAAGAATAGAGTTATTCCTAATATAGGGCAAATGATGCTTTCTTCCATGGTGAAGAATTTAAAAGTTACAAAAAATAGAATGATCTAATAATATGTAAAATATTTCAGCAATAGAGTAACAATACAATCATTAACAAAAATAAGTAGCTAAAATAGGAAACTTCAAGTTGGTAAGTTGGTGTGCTCAGGAGTGTTTTTTTTTTTTTAATAAAACCCTTACCTTCCATCTTGAGAGTCAATACTGTGTATTGGCTCCAAGGCAGAAGAGCAGTAAAGGATAGGCAATGGGGGTCAAGTGACTTGCCCAGGGTCACACAACTGGGAAGTGTCTGAGGCCAGATTTGAACCTAGTACCTCCCATCTCTAGGCCTCTCAATTCACTGAGCTACCCAGCTGCCCCCAGGAGTGTTTTGACAAAGTAGAATAATAGTTCCTAGTGAAGTCAATGTCACCAAGGATAGGAAGTCATAATGTGATGCATGTAATGTTCTAGTTAATTCCTTTGCATGTTTTGAGAGTTGCCTTTTTATTCCTGACAAGGAGGATCAATTTTCACCTTTATCTGGTTTTTGTCTGACAGGGAAGATGAATCAGGACCAGGGCAAAGCAAGTCTGTCTTCTGGTTTCTCAATTTTTCCTCTACACACATTGGTCTTAGAAGGAAGTCATGTTGTCACATTTGCTACATGATATTTTTTACTATAAATGCCTAAAATGCAATTTTTCTATTGTATCTATATGATTGTTTTAATAACTTGTTATCATTTCTATCACTTCTGACCACCACCTAATTACTTTCTAAGTCATTTTTTAGGCCAACCCATTTTTCATCAGTTGGATCCCCCCCCACCATGTTTTTGCCCTTGAATGGCTGAATAGATTCCTCAAATTTTCCAAAACAAATTTTAAAAAATCACCTTCGGGTAGAAACCAAAGATGGAAAATTATAACCCGAAAGGGGAATTATTCATAAAATTTAAGTGTCTCTAAATTAGGGCTTATAGTGGAAACAGTTTCACAACTTTAATTATATTGGTCACTCTCCCCAAACTATATAATGAATTACAGTAGTACCTAAGCTGCATGGGAAAGCCAAGGACAAAATGTCAGACCTAACAACCACATCAAGAAAGGCCCTCAATATTTTTGCTAATTGTGTGCTCCCTACTAGGCATATATTGCGAAATGTAGACATGGTCTTCAGCAAGGAACTGGCACATCCTTGTCTTGCTTCCCCCCGGGAGCTGGAGTGGAGATCCAAGGATTAAATGATTGATTTTTGTTTCTTTTGGTTAACTAAAAATATTAAAACCACCAGTTCTCTTAACACAAAAGCTGAGAGATTAAATGCTTCTTTATTTTGTGGTGGGCCATTGCTTTCAGTCTCAAATAGAATAGATTTTTTCCTACACAAAGGGATTCTGGGAAGACAGCTACTTGATGCTCATGATTATGTGGAAGATTATCAATCAATAAAGGATTTACTTTTTCCAGAAGAATGGTGTTTTGTATGAAAGGAAAACAACTGTTCTAACTGTTTCTATTAGTTTTTCCTCACTCAGTTTGGCTTCAGATAAATACAATGAAGGTGGGGAGGAAGAGTGCAGAATGTATTCCCCTGGTTCTGGTTTGGACTTTCAGAGAATGGATTCTCCTGATGGAGAGAGTCAATATGCACACAAAGCAATAGTTAGGGACCTTGGATATAAAGAGATTCTATTTCCAACAAGGGGTGACATAAATATGAAAATGAGAAAAATGAAGACTTCATTAATAATATCAACTAAGAAACCTTGAAAACACAGGAAAAAGTTAAGCCTTTTGGAATCACAGGTTTAGTTGAAATGACATTTGAGGTTATTGCATCAAACCCTTTGATTTTACATATGAAGAGACTAAAATTCATGGAAGTTAAGTGACTTGTTCATAGTCTGAGATGTGCCTCAGATAGATTTGAACCCAGGATCTCCCAATACCAAGCTCACAATCACAATTTAAATAATTGATGACAACTTTCTATCTTTTAATTAAAAAAATTTATCAAGCAATGACTAAAAGATAATAATAGGTCCTAGGATACAAATACTCATGTTTAGACTGAACATTATAATTTGAAGAAAAATGGTAGTGAGCATTAACAAAAATGAGGATCAGAAAAGCTCCACAGAAGAGAGCATATGAGTTAAGATTTGAAGAAAGCTATTGATTCCAAGATGTGGATTTGAGAATGGGGTGAATTCAAGGTATCAGGGGACAGTCTGTGCAAAAGCATAGAGGTGTGATATGAAGGTTGCAGAATACAAATATCTTCAAGAAATGGCTAATAGTTTTATAAGTAGTAGAATGCCTAATGACTTACTATTAAAGAATAAAACCCTTTATTCCTACTCTGTAGCATAAGGAGGTAAGAAATAATTTTGTAGCCCTAACAACCAATTGAGAAATTCCCTTTCTTTCCATAGAAGAGAGCAAATAGATCTTGATAAGCTTCAGTAACCAGGTCAATAGCCAGAGAATGACACTTTTAGGCAGTATTCAGAAATATGAAAAGATTAATGATCAGTAGCTCTCTTCTGAAATGTTTGCCTACTCTGATCTATCTTCTTGAAGTGAAGAAATGTAGGTATATAACATGAACAAGTGCCTCAAGCTAAAGCCTTTGGCAAAAGTATAACATTTGGGAATAATAGAATCATATTTAGATCCCCTAGATGTCCCCTAATCTAAAATCTTCAGTTTCCATATAGGGAAACTGAGGTCCATAATTCCTTAACCATTTTCCCAACTTTACCCTAGTAGTTTTCTGATTTTGAAAATGTTTCTATTCCTTCAGCACCTCCATATGATTGGTGAGTTCCGATTCTACCTTTATTTAAGGAAGTAGCCAAGAACAAAGGCAAGTCTATGATCCTCTGGACCCTCTCTCCAGCTCAGCTTCATCAGCTTTCTCACACTAGCAATGACAGCACTCCTACAGCCTCCATTTGTGTGTGTGTGTGTGATAATTTTCTCTACTGATATTCTATATAAGCTCCTTGAGGACAGGGTCTGTCTACCTTTTTGTTTGAATTTATATTTCTAGGCTTACTCCATAGCCTGATACATAATAAGTCCTTAAAATTATCCATTTAGCGTTCTGTCTCTTCCATACTTGCTTTCCTCCTTCCTTACTTCTAATGTTTCAAAGATCATATAGTAAGCATTAGATCCAGTATTCCAATCTGAGTACCTTGACACCAGAGACATTTTCCACTGGATAGCATTAATCTAGAAGCATCTTAGAATCCCCACATTCTACATAGGGGAAACAGGCTCAAAGGAAAAGTGATTTGCTAATCAATCAGTAAGTGCCTACTATATGTCTAAAACTAGGGGCAAAACGTAGGAATAAAGATGTCCTCTAACTTTCTGTTGCTTGTGGTTACATCACAATTGTGATTCTCTGATTTCAAGACATAGGAGAGTTCTAGAGTTGGAAGAGACCATAGAGACCACCCATCTAATCCTCTCATATCATATTTGAGGAAGCCAACTCTCTTAGAGGTTGTGGCTCACCCAAGCTTATGCTAGGACGAGGCATCAGGGGTAGTATAGTTTGTTTGAAATAAACAAAAGGAGAATGGTTTTAAGGGTTATGAAATACTTAGCTCTGTATCTCTTCTCCTTGTGATCTCAACTAGGTCAGCTGTTTTTCCTTTCCTTCATTAATAAAATTAAGGGAGAGGCAAATTAAGGGAGAGGCACCTATCATAATAAAAGGATAAAAATACTTGAATTTTTCACTTAGAGTAATACATTTTAACTTTTAAGTCCCTCTTGAGACCTTGACCCTTTCTAAGATGCTAATTTCTTTATTTGTATTTCTCCTTCTAAACTCTTAAATTTCATAATTTATTTGAACCTTCTATAGATGATAGAGTTAAGACTGAGAAGGAAATTTAGATTTCTTCTAATCAAAATAGAATCTAGGCAATACAGTGGATAGAGAGTTGTATCTGAAGTCAGGAATATTTGAGTTTTTTTATTTTTTTTCAATTTTTCCATATCCCCTTTAACATTTATCATTTTCTTTTTTTGTCATATTAGTCACTGGTAGGTTTCAGGTAATATATTAGAGTTGTTTTAATTTGCATTTCTTTAATTAAATGTAGCTTGGAAATTTTTTTCATATGATAAGATAATTATAATTTCTTTTTCTGAGAATTGCCTGTTTATATCATTTCACCCTTTTTCATTGGGAAATTTTTGTATTATAAAATTTTTACTCAGTACTCTACATGTTTGAGAAATAAAGCCTTTGTCAGAGACACTTGTTACAAAGTTTTTTTTTTTTCTGTTGTTTGTCTTTTAATATCACATTGTGGTATTTTTTTGCAAATTTAATTTAGTCAAAGTTATCTATTTTATATCTCATAATATTCTATGTCTTATTTTGATCTAAATTCTTCCCTTATCCAAAATTCAGACAGATACATTATTTTCTGCTCCCCCAAATTATTTGTGATTATCATCCTTTATTTCTAAATCATGTATCCATTTTTACTTTATTTTGATATATGGCAAGAGATGTTGGTCTATGTCTAATTTCTGCCATACTGTTTTTCAATTTTCCTAGAAATATAGTGAATTATTTCTTTCCAAAAGCTTGCATCTTTGTGTTTATCAAGTATTAGGTTATTATGGTAATTTAGGATTGCTTGTTGAGTGTCTAATCTATTCCATTGACCAACCACTCTATTTCTTAGCCAGTACCAGTATGTTTTGATGATTGTTTCTTCATAATATAGTTTGAGATGCAGAACAGTTCTTTAACTTCTTCTTTGTTTATGTTATAGGTAGATTTATCTCTCTCTAAGAGGGAAACACAGAGGTCCTCCAGTATAATAGTTTTGCTCTTACCTCCTGTAAATTATTTAAATTTTCCTGAAAGAATTTGAATATTTTACCATTTGTTTAGTATTGATATTACTTCATTGTTTAGAATTCCAGTTAGCAAAATATCAATTTCTTTTTATCCTTTTTAATTAGAACTATTTTTATTTTACTTTGTCTGAAATAATAATTGCTACCCATGCTTTTTTTACATTAATGAAGCATAACGATTCTGCTTCAATTTCTCATTTTAAATCTGTATGTGTCTCTGTTTCAGGTAAATTTATTGTAACCAACAAATTGTTGAATTCTGGTTTCTAATTCATTCTGCTATCTACTTCCATTTTATGGGTGAGTTCATCCCATTCACATTCACATAATATCTGTGGATTTTCCTCCATCCTTTTTTATCTGTTTCTCTTTCTCTTGTTATTTTGTCCCTCTTCTAAAGTCTGTTTTGCTTTCAGAAATAAAGGTGATGAGCTACTACCTTCTTTTATCTTCCTTCCCTTTTATTACAGTATTTTTCTCTTATCTGCTTCCCCTTCTACTAAACTTTTGGGTAAAAATTCTATTGCCCATTGATTATAAAAATATATTTTCCCTTCTCAAATCAATTTCAATGTTAGTAAGATTCAAGCACTGTCCACTTCAAACAACACCCTCTTCTGCCACCTTTGTGCTCATTGTTCTTATTCATCCCCTTCTTTCTGGGGGAAGTTTTAACATGCCTAGAGTAGATATCCCACTATTGTATAGGTTTGAGGCATGTTGGTTATTCCCAACCTGGCATACCATGCCTGTTGAAACAGTTTCAGGGGAGTATTTTACAAGGATTTTATGGGGGTAGGAATATTGTACATGCTTCTTAGAGCTCTTTGATCCACAGGTAAGAGCTGGGGAGCAGGTGACACTAAAGGAGGAAAGCAGCCATGTAAGAGGCAAAGTAAGAACTCACAGAAGAGGTACTATTCACATTAGTCATTCTTACATAGCTGAGGCATGAGAGAAATGGGATTCAAATCCAGTTCTTTTTAGCTCTGCATTCAACTCTAGCCACTCTACCATGTTACTACATTAAATAATTAAAAGTATAATTTCCTTTTATTGCTAATGGTAGGAGCATGGTATATATTTTATGTATTCACTGTGGATTTATTTAGAATTATATGAATTTTGTTGTGGAAAAGGTGCCATTTCTATGTAATAATTACTAAATGGAGGGGAAAAAGTAATTGAATCATCCACATTTTAACAGCAATTTAAAAACATTGCATATCTTTTTTTTTTAATAAAACCCTTACCTTCCATCTTGGAGTCAATACTATATATTGGCTCCAAGGCAGAAGAGTGGTAAGGGCTAGGCAATGGGGGTCAAGTGACTTGCCCAGGGTCACACAGCTAGGAAGTGGCTGAGGCCGGATTTGAACCTAGGACCTCCCGTCTCTAGGCCTGGTTCTCAATCCACTGAGCTACCCAGCTGCCCCCTGAATATCTTCTATCATAGGTCTTGCTCCCCTGAAATATAAGTTTTTTTTTCACTCAGGAATGTGCTTTTCTGTAATTTGAAAATGAAAACAAAAGTGATATAAGTCAGATTCTTTTAGTAGTCTTCATTTTATTCTTTTTTGTGTTTTATACAACATATATTTTCTAATATGCCCCCTGCTCTCCTAACTCTTTCAATTTACATTGAATTCTTCCTGCAGAAAGGGAAAAACATAAATGAAAGTTGCTAATAATGAAGCCTATTTCACAAGATTATAAAGTGAGATAATATTTTTAAAACACTTAGCACAGCATCTAGCTTAAAGTAGAAGCTTAAAAATATTTTGCTTCCCTTTATTTCCCCCTTTAATCAGTTATTACAAATCTCTTCCAAAGGGAGAAAAAAATGTCCAAAGTATTTTACTATATGGGAATTTTTGTACTAGAAGTTGCATTTAATAAGTCAGCCATCATTTGGGACTTGGGTGGCTTTTAGGTAGATGTTTCATTACAACAGATGAATAAGATATGTGTTTAAATGTCTTCAATTACTATGATAAACTATGGTTTCCTTATTCTAGGAAAATATGGCAGCTTAGCTCTGTGCTAATTGATAAACCCTTTAAACTGGCAGGGAGGTCAATTGTCAAAGCAGAGGAAGAAGATAGTTCCAAGGGTCAGGGACAGTCAGAGAAGTGTCATCTTCAAAGAACAGCCAGTGCCATTGTTTGAAGAATGCCTTTGAGGGACTAAGACATAAGAAGACTCAAAAGGTTAGGAGGAGGTTAGGTTATGGAGAGTTTTGAGTCCCAGAAAGAGAAGTTCATATTTGCTTCTTAAAGTAATAGGAAGCCACTGGAGTTTATTAATTTTTTTGTGTGTATGTGACATGATCAGATCTGAAGTTTTTTAAAATAAAAAATCATTTTAATGGCCAAATGGAAGATGAATTGTAATGGGGAGTGGCTTGAGTCAAGGAGATCGACTAACAGACTACTATAATAATCCTGGCATAAAGTGATTAGTGGGTCGATAGTGTAATGTTAAGGTCAGGGGAGAAAAGGGAGCATATTCAAAAGATGGTGCAAAGGTGTAATCAATAGGCTTTAACAACAGTTCAGATATGGGAGTATAACATATTAAGGAAATTCAGGATAAATCCTAGGTTTTGAGCCTGGATACTGGAAGGATGACGTTGCCTTCTACAGTAAAAGAAAAAAGATAAAGTAGAGTCATTGGGGGAAAGATAATTCCATTTTGGACATTTTGAGTTTAAAATGTCTATTGGATATGAATTTTGAAATTTCTGGGGGAAATTGGAAATTGGAGATTGGAAGTCAGCAGTGATTCTAGCAAGAAACTTAGATTCGGGAATCATAGGCACAGAAATGATAATAAAATCCAGAAGAGGTGATGAGATCATAAATGAAGAGAGAAGAGAGCTTAGAACATAATTCTAAGGAAAACATATTATTAAAGGGCATTATCTTAAGATCCAGGAAATGAAACTGAAGAAGTATATCTATCTATATCTATATCTATCTATCTATCTATCTATCTATCTATCTATCTATCTATCTATCTATCTATCTATATCTATATCTATATCTATCTATCTATCTATCTATATATCTATATCTATATCTATATCTATATCTATATATATATATATCTATATATATATATATCTATATATATATATCTATATATATATATATATATATATATATAGGAGAGAGTGTCTTCCAGAAAACCTAGAGAAAGCAAATTTCAAGGAGGAAAGAGTGATCAGTTCTGTCAAAGGCTGAAGAGAGGTAGAGGAGAGAAAGGATAGAGGAAAGGTTATTGAATTTGAAAACTAAAAGATCATTACTAATATGGGGGAAAGCACTTTTGGTGGACTAATAAGGTGGGAAACCAGATTGTAAGGGCTTAATAAAAGAATAAGAGGAAAGAAAATTAAGACCTCTTATAAATGGTCTATTCAAGAAGTTTAGTTACTAAACTCATCTAGCAGCAGAAACCAAAGGTTATGTGAGATACACTCAAAAACCTAGATTAAGATGATGAAGGTGACATCACTATCAAAAAAGGAAAAAGAAAATAGCTATGCAAGTAATGGCTAATGTAAACATTATTATATATTGATAATATATGTCAGCATTGCACAATGAATAATTCAATTGAGGAAACTATGTCTACATTTTCAAAAAGAATATTTTTATGGCCTGGTAAAGAATAAGACATTTTACATTGGTGTGTGAAGTTAATCCAGTAAATATTTATAACTAGCAGATTTCCAATATGAATAGACAAGGTATAGTTCTCAAATTGCAAAATACTTTTATTAATTTACTAAATTTTATCGTACTGTTCAGTTAATGGACAAAATATATAACAATATAATAAACAAAATATATAATTCATTAGAAATGAATATATATATCATAAAAGTAAACTATAAAAACTTTTAAAGTGATGCACAGTCATTAAGTCCTATACAAATTTTCTTCTCAGTATAAAATGTCTATTCAACTATTAGAAAAATTAAAGGGAATATTGATGTGGGTCTCACTATATCAGTTTCTAATAATACAGATTTAGACTATCACAATAAGCAAAGTTAAGACTTTATTAAAGGAGAATGAATAAGTCTTAGTTAGCTATGTAAGAGAAATGATAGCTTTCCTCCATCAATTAGCATTCAGGATGTATTATTAATACAAATAAAAAGCTCAAATAACCATCTGGTTCATATTAAATTGCAATTTTCAGTTAAAGAATATGCTACAAGAAATGAATTCCTGGCACTATGTTAAGCATGCCTTATATGTAGAAAGTTTCAGTACCAAGATAAAGATCTGCTCATTTAAAACTCGTGTGTGTGTGTGTGTGTGTGTGTGTGTGTGTGTGTGTGTGTGTGCTTGCGTGCTATGGAGTTTAACTACTGTTAAAAGAAATCTTAAGGTTCTTACAACCTTGGAATACTCTGGATGTTTTATAGTGAGATATATTTACTTACCTTTCAATATTTTAGTGTAATCTTTTAAATATTTCCAGGAATTCTTGACTATTTTTGTCTCATGTAATGAAAATAACAATAAGAGCCCCAGAGCATTTGTTTTCCATGCATTCCATGGTATGGACTTTGGAATTGTTGACCTTTCGTTAAGTGAAATGGATCCAGGAAAGATGTGCACTGTTGGCTTGAAAAGAATGTAAACAACTGTCAGAATGACCCACTAAAGATGGACCATTGCAGATTCCTGTCCAGTCTTGGTTCTTTTCTGATGACTATAGCAGCTATGTATAGAGAAGAATTTCAATTGACATGAAATGAACACAGAAAATTCCTTTCCAATTCTTTCCTAGCATGAGTAAAGAAAGGTATGAAGCTATTTTATTGTTATAGTTGTTATTATCATCTCTACCATCATCATATCTATTGTTGAATGTTCTATTTATTTAAAAAATGGTTATTCCTGGTTCAGGACCATAATTATTGTCAAGTGTGAAACTTTGCTAGTGAATAGCAATATTATATAGATCCATTTTTTCCCACTAAATTTTTCTACTGTGGGCCAATTTTCCAATTTTGTCTTTCATAAAACTGCTTCTTAATTGTTTTTTTTTCCATTTTAAGTCATTAATCTTTTATTAAAGGTCAATAAAAAGGTAAAGTGAAAGTATAGAATGAAATCAGCTTTCTGATTCCTCATATATTTTTCCCAAGAAATAGGAAAGTATAGTATGAATGCTCTCTGAAGGGAATAAAAAATGATATGTCAGGTAAAGTCTCATAATTTCATTTAAAAAATTCTTTATTTCCACCTTGGGATCAATACTTTTTATTGAATTCAAGACAGAAAAGATGTATGGGCTACAGAATAGGGGTAAAATGACTTGCACATGGTCACACAGCTAGGAAACGTCTGAGGCCACATTTGAACCTGCCATCTCTCATGTCTATGCCTGGTTCTCAATCTACTGAATAAACTAGCTGACCTCCATGATTTCATTTAAAGAAAACACCCTAATATCTTTTGTATCTTCTAAATATCTTTTAAACATATCTTTTATCTTTTAAAAATCATATTAATTTCTAAAAATATCCTACTCCCATATGTAAAATGCTTCATTACTTACTCCCACACATAAAATGTTAACCCTTATAACAAAAAGGGGAGAAAACAATTCAGAAAAAACAACCAAAACTTTAACAATGTCTTGCATCTTATGCCATATGCCACACCCCTAGTTGCCTCTCTTTTGGAAATGAAGGATGGTATATTTTCTCTGTAATTCTTTGGGATAATATAGTGGTAGTCTCTCGGTGACCGAGAATGACTATTGTTTTTGTGCATTTTCATCTACGGTGTACCCTCATGTGGCTTTGGAGTCCAAAGGCTGAGGAGCAGAGTTTGTGGCACATGGGGCATGGGACGCCAGTTGTTACGGGAGGTGCGATTGTGGCCTGGTGTCGGCGTTCACGCGCAGCGGCAAGACATCGACGTCGCTCATCTTCAAAGGTGGTGGCGGCATGGTCAATGTGGGTTCGCCAACTGCTTCTGACAGAGGCAGTGAGTTCTAGTTGCTTTGGTGTCATGCCAGCCCACTTAAAGTTGGACTTTAGCTGATCCTTGAATCTTTTCTTTGGTCGGTCTTGTTTCCTGAGTCCAGCTGACAGTTCACCATAGAATACCTGTCTTGGTATTCTCTGTGGGTCCATGCGGATGACGTGTCCAGACCATCGTAGCTGGGTTTTGAGGACCAGGACTTCGATGCTGGTGGAGTTGGCTCTGTCGAGGACTTCCTGGTTGGTGATTCGGTCCTGCCATCGGATCCTCATGATTGACCAGAGGGAGCGTTGGTGGAATTGCTCCAACTGCTTCATGTGCTTCCGGTACAGTGTCCATGTCTCGCAACCATACAGGAGCGAGCTGAGGACCACTGCGTTGTACACTTTGAGCTTCGCCTCAGTGCTTACACCGCTGTGTTGGAGGACTTTGGAGCTCAGCCGCTAGAGTGCCTGGCTGGCCTTTTGGATTCTGGCATTAATCTCGTGGTCTAGGGACCCGTCGTTGGCGATGGTGCTGCCCAGGTACTTGAAAGTGTTGACGTTAGAAAGCTGCGTGCCGTGGATTGTAATGCACGGCTAGTTAGTTGGCCTCTCTGATGCAGGTTGGAACAGCACCTCTGTTTTGCTGAGGCTGATGGTCAGGCCAAACTGTTTTGTTGCGGTAGAGAACCTGTCCACAATGGTTTGGAGATGATTTCCTTGGTGGGCCATGAGAGCACAGTCATCTGCAAAGAGAGCTTCCAGGATGAGTCTCTCTGTTGTCTTTGTTTCTGCAGTCAGGGGGCGAAGGTCAAATAGTGAGCCATCCAGTTGGTATTTAATGTAGATGTCCAGATCCAGATCCATCACAGCATGTCGTAATACTTGGGTGAAAAATAGGTTGAATAGTACCGGAGCGAGGACACAGCCTTCTTTCACACCATTGGAGATGTTGAAGCGATCGGAAGTCTCTCCACCAGATAGGACTTCCCCTGTCATGTCGACATGAAAGAGCTGGATCAGTTTGACAAGTTTTGCTGGGCAACTGAGCTTGCTGAGGATCACCCACAATGCTTCCCTGTTCACTGTGTTGAACACTTTTGTCAGGTCTATGAAGACAATGTAGAGACTCAGGTTCTGCTCAAGGCATTTTTCCTGCATTTGCCTCACCGTGAAGACCATGTTGATGGTGCTGTGATCTGGTTGGAAGCCACATTGTGATTCAGGCAGGTTCTGCTCTGAAACAGATGACAGGAGTCTGTTGAGTATAACATGGGTAAGGATCTTTCCAGCAGTGGAGAGTAGTGAGATGCCTCTGTAGTTGTCACAGGCTGCTCGTGAGCCTTTGTTCTTGTATAGGACTATGATAGAGGCATCTCTGAGTTCTGGGGGCATGTCTTCCTCTTCCCATATGCTGGTCAGCACTATGTGGAATGCCTGGAGTGCCTTTCCATTTAAGGCCTTGTACACCTCGGTTGGGATCCCGTCTTTACCGGGTGCCTTGCCTACACTCATTTGTTTAATGGCTTTTTTGGACTTCCTCTAATGAAGGAGGGACATCAAGTTATTTGATGGTGCAGTTTTGGGGGATCTGGTCAAGGGTGCTTTGGTTGACTGAAGAGGCTGGTTGGGAAGCTGACTGAAGTGTTCTTTCTACCTGTTGCTGATGCCTTTTTTATCTTTTATGAGAGTGTCACCATCAGAGGATAGCAAGGGAGTGGTGGTGGGTTTTAATGGCCCATAGACAGTCTTGAGGGCACTGAAAAATTGTTTGTAGTTTTTTGTATCAGCAAAATGCTGGATTTCTTCAGCCTTTTTTTCCCACCATCGGTCTTGCATCTTCCTGATCTCACCCTGAGCCATGACTTGGAGAGACTTGAATCTGTCCTTTTTAGGAGCAGAGTTTGGGTTATTTCGCCACTCCATAAAGGCTTTGTTCTTTTTGCTCAATAGGTCTTCAATAGCAGTGTTCTCATCGAACCAGTCCTGGTGGTTGCATTGTTTGGGGCCTAGGACTGCCTTTGATGTTTCCTTCACTGCGTCTCTGAACTGGTTCCATTTCTTGGTTGAGTTTCCAATGAGTGGTCCCTTGGCAGGCAGCTTGTCGTCCAGGCAGGACTAGAATGTTTGCAAATAAGATGGATCTCTAAGATGACTCATATTGTAAAATGCACGAACTGTCTGGGTGTGTTTTGGATGGTGAGGCACAATGCACATTTGAAGAGTCGCTCTAACCAATCAGTGGTCTGTCCAGCATTCAGCTCCTCTCATGACTCTGGTGATCTTTACATCCTAGATGTCTTGCTGTTGTACAATGATATAGACAATGAGATGCCACTGTTTTGATCATGGGTGCATCCATGTTTTATATTTGTTCTCCATTCTGAACACAGTGTTTGTGATGGTGAGATCGAAATCTGAGCATTTGCTGAGTAGCAGTAGGCCACTGTTGTTCATTTTGCCCACACCGTGTTTGCCGAGCACTCCTTTCCATCTTTCATGGTCCTGGCCAATGCAGGCGTTGAAGTCTCCCAGTAGTATCAGCTTGTCATTTGTGGGCACTGAGTGCAGGACGGCACTCAGGTCAGAGTAGAACTGCTTGATGGTCTCCTCTGTGCTGGTAGGTGTTGGGGCATATGCGTTGATGATTGTGGCATACCGGTCTTTGCTGAGAGGCAAACGGATCTTCATGAGCCTCTTACTGATGCCCACAGGCAAGTCTGGAAGCTGCTTGAGAAAACTGGTCTTTATAGCCAGGCCAACACCGTGGATTCTGTCTTCATTTGAGGCTCTACCTTTCCAGAAGAAGGTGTATCCAGTGGTGGGTTCGCTGAGTGATCCCTCTTCTGGTAAGCGTGTTTGGCTTAAGGCTGCGATGTCGATGTTATAGCATGCCAGTTCTTTACCGATTAGAGCTGTTCTTCCCTCAGGTCTTGGGGTATTCTCTCTATCAAGTAATGTCCTGATGTTCCATGCTTCCCGTAGAAGTCTCTTTGTATTTTTTCTTTGATTTCGACCACTTAAAGGGATGACCCACCAGCCGCGGTGTGCTGACTGGGTGTTTGTAGGGCAGGCAATGTTTGGGACACCTTTTCTAGTCCCCTCTCTTTATTAGGGTGAGCGGTGCTGTCCTAGCAAGGGCTGCTCAGTCGCCCAGGATGCTGCTGAATGTCCCTGCTGCCCTACAGGGCCGAGTGACCACTGGTCCATTGGCATTAATGACGACCCAATGGCTACCCTCACAAGGTTTAGCTGGCCTGTCGAAGCTGTTCCCCGGGGTGTGGCCGCTGCCATATGCTAGCAGCTACTGGGAGCCACAAGTAAGAGCTGGGTGTCAGGTGGGGGTCAGAGGCTGGAGAGCTGCCCTAGGAGGGCACAACAAGCCCTCCATCCCAGAGATACTACCCCTCCCTGAGCACCACATACAACCCTTTGGGATAATATGGACATTTTAATTAACATATAAATACTCGTTTTATTTGTGTAATCAAAGTTATAGGACATATTATTATTTTGATTCTGCCTTATTTACTCTGATTTTGTTCACATATGTCTTCCTATAATTTCTGAATTTAATGATATATTTTTATGGCATAAAGTCCTTGGTAATTTCATAGTTAGGACTTACAGTATGATAAAGATAAGGAATATAAAAGAGAAATAGAATTAGGGTAGAAAAACTTAGATTTCAATCAATTCTCTGTCACTAATTAGCTGTGTGAATTTAAGCAAGTCAATTAACTTATTTTGAAGCTTAATTTCATCTGTAAAATGGGAAATATTATACTGTTAACCTTTTAGATTTCTGTAAGGATCAATCTTTTAAAAAGTACACGACTTTTGTTTATATGAAGAGCTACATAATTTTTGTTAAATATACTTAAAAAATCAAGTGATATTATTCATTTAAAACATCATGGTGAAAAAAATATGGGAAGATTCTTAGAAAGTGATATTAATTGAAAGTTTTTTTAGTTAGTGACCATGTATATTTATACAAGTTTAAAGGACAAGAACTTGCAATTGGAGAAATAGCTGGAAGCCATGAAGAGCAGGATAGAACAAACTGAAAAGGAAATACAGTCGTTAAAGACCAGAAATAGGCAATTGGAAGACAATGATCTTGCAAAACATCAAGAATTAATAAAGTGTCAAAAGACTGAAAAAAATAGATAAAAACATAAAATATCTCACTGAGAAGGTGACAGATCAGGAAAACAGAGCAAGGAGAGACAATTTGAGAAGAATCATTGGTCTACCTGAAAAGTCATAAATGAGCAGAAATATTGACATCATACTACAAGAAATCATCCAAGAAAACTGCCCTGATGTTCTTGAACAATGGGGCAAAATAGACAATGAAAGAATTCATAGAACTCCCTGTAAACTAAATACTCAAAAGACAACTCCCAGGAATGTAATTGCCAAATTCCAGAGCTTTCAATCTAAGGAGACAATTCTACAAGAAGCCAAAAAGAGACAAGTCAGATACCAAGGAGCACCCATCAGGATAACATAAGACCTGGCAGCTTCTACACTAAAGGACCCCAAGGCCTGGAACATGATATTCAGAAAGGCAAGAGAATTGGGTCGTCAACCAAGGATAATCTATCTGTCAAACCTGTCTATATACTTCCAGGGGAAAGTATGGGCATTCAACAAAATAGAAGATTTCCAAGTATTTGTAAAGAAAAGACGAAAACTAAGTGGAAAGTTTGATATCCAAACACAAAGATCAAGAGAAATATTAAAAGATAAATGAAAAAGAGAGGGCAAAGGGGAAAAATTTTTATTCAAACTCTCTTCTATAAGGGCTACAATTAGATCAAATTATATATATATATTAATATATGGGGAAAACAATCATATTCATTATTATAGTAATTAGAAGAATCACTCATGGGAAGATATTGGGGCATTAAGGGCTATAAGATGATATGCAAAAAAAAAGAAAAAGGGTGGGTAGGGGGAATTGAGGATGGCACCAAGAGATACTTGAAGAAAGAAAATAAATAGGATAATTGTTATCACACAAAGATACACATGGGAAAGGGAGTGGAAGAATACTCTTATAAGATGGAGAGGAAGAGAGTGCTAATAGGTAATACTTAAACCTTACTCTCAGTGAAATCAATTCTGAGAGAGAAGAGCATCTAGATCCATTGGGTCTTGAATTCTATCTTATGCTACAGGGCAAGTGAGAAGGGAAAACTAAGGGGGAGCAGGAAGTACACAAAGGGAGTTAAAGAGAGGGGAGGGAACTTAACAGACTCTGAAAAAAACAAGAAGAGAACAAAAAGGGAGACGCCAGTAAAGGAAGCATATTAATGGAGGGGATTAGGGGTATTGATTAAAAGTAAACCACTGGTTTAAAAGGATATAGCAAAAGAAGAAAGGACAGAACTAGGAGAGGATATCAAAATGCTAGGGAATGCACAAGTGACAATCATAACTTTGAACATGAATGGGACGAACTCACCCATAAAACGTAGACAAATAGGAGAGTGGAATAGAATCCCAAATCCTACCATATGCTGTCTACAAGAAACACACCTGAGGAGGGTAGATAGTTGCAAGGTCAAATTTAAATGTTGGAGTAAGACCTATTGGGCCTCAGCTGACAGAAAGAAGGCATAATTGCAATCATGATATCTCACAAAGCCAAAGTAACAATAGATGTGAACAAAAGGGATAGGGAAAGTAAAGACATCTTGATAAAAGAGAGTATAGACAATGAGGAAATATCACTAATCAACATGTATGCACCAAATAGTATAAGACCCAAATTTCTAATGGAGAAACTAGTAGAATTGAAGGAGGAAATAGATAATAAAACTATACTAGTGGGAGACCTAAACCTACTTCTATCAAATTTAGATAAATCAAATAAAAAATAAATAAGAAAGAGGTAAAAGATGTGAATACAATCTTATAAAAATTAGAGTTAATAGATATATGGAGAAAAATAAATAGGGACCAAAAGGAATACACCTTCTTTTCAGCAGCACATGGCACATTCACAAAGATTGACCATATACTAGGTAATAAAAACATGACAAACAAATGCAGAAAAACAGAAATAATAAATGCAACCTTTTCAGATCATAACACAATAAAAACAATGATCAGTAAGGGTATATGGAGAGCCAAATAAAAAATTAATTGGAAATTAAATAATATGATTCTCCAAAATCAATTAGTTAGAGAACAAATCATAGAAACAATTAGTAATTTCATTGAAGAAAATAACAAAGATGAAACATCCTTTCAAAATCTATGGAATGCAGCCAAAGCAGTACTCAGGGGAAAATTTGAGTTCATATATTAACAAATTAGAAAGGGCAGAGGTCAATGAATTGGATATACAAATCAAAAAAACTTGAAAGTGAAAAAATTAAAAATCCCCAGAAGAAAACTAAATTAGAGGTCCTAAGAATTAAGGGAGAAAGTAAGAAAATTGAAAGTGAAAGAACTATTGAACCTATTAAATAATACTAGAATCTGGTATTTTGAAAAAACAAAAAAAAATAGACAAAGTACTGGTCAATCAAATTAAAAATAGAAAAGAAGAAAACCAAATTAACAGTATCCTTGATGAAAAGGGAAAACTCACCTCCAATGAAGAGGAAATTAAGGCAATCATTAAAAATTATTTTGCCCAATTATATGACAATAAATATGCCAATCTAGGTGATATGGATGAATATTTACAAAAATTTTAATTGCCTAGATTAACAGAAGAAGAAATAGAATTCTTAAATAATCCCATATCAGAAAAGGAAATTGAACAGGCCATCAAAGAACTCCCTAAGAAAAAATCCCCATGGCCTGATGGATTCACAAGTGAATTCTATCAAACATTCAAAGAACAGCTAATCACAATACCATACAAACTATTTGTCATAATAACGAAAGAGGGAGTTCTACCAAATTCCATGTGTTACACAAATATGGTATTGATTCCAAAGCCAGGCACGTCAAAAATGGAGAAAGAAAATATAGACCAATCTCCTTAATGAACATAGATGCAAATATCCAAAATAGGTTACTAGGAAAAAGATTCAAGCAAGTGATCAGGAGGGTTATTCATTTTGATCAGTTAGGATTTATACCAGGAATGCAAGGATGGTTCAATATAAGGAAAACCACCCACATAATTGACCATGTCAACAAGCAAACCAACAAAAATCACATGATTAGCTCAATAGATGCAGAAAAAGCCTTTGGCAAAATACAACACTCATTCCTATTGAAAACACTAGAAAGTATAGGAAGAGAAGGGCCTTTCCTAAAAATAATAAACAGTATCTATCTAAAACCATCCACCAACATCATCTGAGATGGGGATAAACAAGATGCATTCCCAATAAGATCAGCAGTGAAACAAGGATGCCCATTATCACCTCTATTATTTAACATAGTTTCTAGTACACTAGAAACACTAGCATTAGCAATTAAAGAAGAAAAAGAAATTGAAGGTATTAAAATTGGCAATGAAGAGACCAAGCTATCACTCTTTGCAGATGATATGATGGTCTACTTAAAGAATCCTAGAGAATCAAGTAAAAAGCTAGTGGAAATAATCAACACCTTTAGCAAAGTTGCAGGATACAAAATAAACCCATATAAGTCATCAGAATTTCTATATATCTCCAACACATCTCAGCAGCAGGAATTAGAAATAGAAATTCCATTCAAAATCACTCTAGAAAATATAAAACACTTAGGAATCTATCTCCCGAGACAAATACAGGAACTATATGAACATAACTACAAAACACTCTCCATGCAACTAAAACTAGACTTGAGCAATTGGAAAAAACATTAACTTCTCATGGGTAGGATGAGCTAACATAATAAAAATGACCATCCTACCCAAATGTATGTATTTATTTAGTGCCATACCCATCGAACATCCAAAAAACTTTTTTTACTGAATCAGAGAAAACCATAACAGAGTTCTTTTGGAAGAACAAAAGATCAAGGATATCCAGAGAAATAATGAAAAAAATGCAAAGGAAGGTGGTCTTGCAGTCCCAGATATCAAACTATACTATAAAGCAGTGGTCATCAAAACAATATGGTAATGACTAAGATAAAAGACTATCTGCCCTTTGATCCAGCCATAGCACTGCTGGGTTTGTGCCCCAAAGAGGTAATTAGGAAAAAGACATGTACAAGAATATTCATAGCTGCGCTCTTTGTGGTGGCAAAAAATTGGAAAATGAGGGGATGCCCTTCAATTGGGGAATGGCTGAACAAATTGTGGTGTATGTTGGTGATGGAATACTATTGTGCTCAAAGGCATAATAAAGTGGAGGAATTCCATGGGAACTGGAACAACCTCCAGAAACTGATGCAGGGTGAAAGGAGCAGAACCAGGAGAACATTGTACACAGAGACTGATACACTGTGTTACAAACAAATGTAATGGACTTCTCCATTAGTGGCAATGCAGTGATACTGAACAACCTGGAGGGATCTATGAGAAAGAACATTATCCATATTCAGAGGAAAAACTGTTGGAGTAGAAACACAGAAGAAGAAGAATTGTTTGATTTCATGGGTCGAGGGGGATATGATTGAGGATATAGACACTAAAGGAACATCCTAGTACAAACATCAACAGTATGGAAATAGGTTCTGATCAAGGACACATGTAATACCCAGTGGAATTGTGTGTTGGCAATGGGAAGGGCGGGGGAAGGGGATGGAGGAGTAGAAAATGATTTTTGTAACCAAGGAATAATGTTTGAAATTGACCAAATAAAATAAAAAAGCCTTAAGAACAGAGATAAAAAAACACTAATTTACAGTGAAGGACTCATAGACAACAAGTCAATATCATCAATAAACCCATTTTCTATAAATATATTGACATCCATATTCTTGAAGTAAACATCTAAATTATGTCATAGTAACATATTAGGGACAGGATATTTCATTACAGTAGAACCTCATTTAATATGAATTCAACACATACAAATTCAGGTATGTGCAACTAGCAATAGAAAAAATAATGGCAGAAAATTACATAAATCAAAAAAAAATTAATTGCATGATAAATCTGTGCCATTCTCCTTACCTGATTAGTCTCATAAGAGGTCATTCAATCCCACTGATTCTCACTCTGAGAACTGTTAATATGAGTCATTACATAATTTTGCATCAAACATTAACTCTGGCATCAGTGTTTGTTAGGAGTTATTGCTTGTTACAAGTCATATAACTCCTTAATAATTAATTATTATTTGGTATATTATAACCATTAACATATTAACATATTATTATTTATATGATTTCTTTGAAAATATCCAAGAAATACAATAAATGGATAAAAGCTAAAAAAGAATTTTTGGAAGAACTTAAAGAAAACCCCAAAAACCAAATGAGAGAATTGGAGGAAAAATAAGAAAAAAGGAACAATGCAAGGAAATAAAGAAACCAATATGGAAAAATAAATCTAGATTCTCACAGAAAAAATCAATTATGAAATAAAATTGGGCAAAGGGCAGCTAATGATTTCCTAGAACAACAAGAAACAATAAAGCAAAATCAAAAGAATGAAATAATAGATGAGAATATGAAACATCTCATCACACACACACACACACACACACACACACACACACACACAACCCTGACCTGAAAAATAGATACAGGATAAACAATATAAGAATAGTTGGACTCCCAGAAAGATACAGTAAAAAAAAAAGAATTTAGACACCACACTACAGGATATAATCAAAGAAAACTGTCCACAAAATCTAAGAAGGAGGGATAAAATAAATATTGAAAGAATCCACTGATCACCACCTCAAAGAGACCCAAAGATTAAAATGCACAGATATATAATTGTTAAGTTCCATAGCCCCAAGTTAAGGAAGAAGTTCTATAAGAAAAAAAATCAGTACTGTCAACTTACAGTCAGAATAACACAAAATTTAAGAGCCATGACATTAAAAGAATTTAGGAAATGTAACACAGCATTTTTCCAAGCAAAAGAACTGAGCTTACAACCAGAAATAACATATCCAGTAAAATTAGCATAATTGTAAGAGGAAAAGGGAATTTTATATTTAATGAATTAAAAGAGTTTGAACTATTCCAGGAGAAAAACTCAGAACTCAGCACAAAATTGATCTATTAGAAATATACAAAGGTAATGAAAGACTAATCATAAGCAGCCCAAATGGTTGAAAGTCCTAATTATAGTATGGGAAAATGCCATTCTTGGCACCTGGGAATTACGTCTTTGCCTTGTTATTTATAAGAGGAATATATGGATGGAAGACTCGGGATTGAATGGAATGAGCCCAAATAGTAGCGGAATAGACCAAGAGGAGGGAGGTTGGCAGGAGGAATAAGTGGAGGAACTGCCATGGAGAAGGAGAGGAAGGGAGCAGGGGCTTGGAGTACTAGAACCCAACTTGCATCAGTCTTGGAATAAAGAGAGAACAACATAGAAGGGTAATTTTTTCTTACTTTACAGAGAAACAGGAGGGAAGGGGGATGTGATAATGGAGCAACTAAGGAGCCTCTTTGAGGGACTGAGGGAATAAGAGAAGGAAAGTGAGTTATAAGAAAGGAAGAAAGGAAAATAAGAAAAAAAGAGTGAAGGAAGGGATAACTAAAGGGGAGAACATATAAAAAACAGGGAGATAAGGGAATCAAAAAGTAGAAAGGCACAGTTTGGAAATAAGGAAGGAATTTTGAGAAAGGTGAATAGAATAAAAATTAAAGGGTAAGAGGGAAGGGATAAGGAAGTGACCTTTGGAAATATGAGCCAATTTGGAACTAGGAGATCAACAGGAAAGCACAAGGGAAGATTTTTGGGAAGGAATTTGAATAGGAGAAATATTAGTCAAAGCAAGCTGGATATCTGAGGAGTCAAGTGGAGGAATGAAAGGAAGAAGGAGGCAAAGAATGAGGATGAATGAAATCGATGGAAATGCACAACTAGTAACTATGGTATTGAGTACAATGGGATGAATTCACACATGGAAAGAAAATGGATTTCAGAAAGAATCAAAAACCAGAAGCTGACAATGTGCTGTTTATTAGAAAAACTCTGAAAATGAGACACAAACATAGAGTAAAGATGAAGGACTGGAGGGAAAACAAAAGTGGCAGTTAAGATCTCTGATAGAATTGGGACTAAAATAAATGATATATTTCTATATGTAACTAGGTTTATATATATGTATGTATATGTATACATATACATACATATATATATATATTCCAATTATATAATTGGAAAGGATGAATAGGTTAACTACATTACATATGAGGGGGTAGTTATTATGGATGATGAAACATCAATATAGGACCTGTGTTCACCAAGTATTATAGCACCCAGATTTTTAAAGGAAACCTATATTAGATCCTCATGGAAAAAAAAATAAATAATAATAGTGACAGATTTTAATTGTCTCCTCTCATAATTAGATAAATCTGACCAAAAAATAAATAAGAAAGAAGTTAAAGGGATTAATAGAACTTTAGATAAGTTAAATAAGACAGATATCTGGAAAGTCTCCACATACCTGCATGAGATTAGTAGTAGATCTAAGCTTAAGCATACACACAATCCAAACACAGTTTCTCTTTGGACAATGATGGTTTAGAAAGTATAAATATTCTGCAAAAGTTTGTCTTTAACACTCATATTGGGGAAGTAATCCTGCTTTCCTGAGGTATTGGGGGACTGGAACAAAAGAATGTTCCACTGAGTCTGACCAAGGTGGAAAGATTTGTTTTGGAAAACATATGGTCCTGGCAACAGACTATATCTGCTGCCTAAGAAAAAAATCTAGTAAAATATGGTGCCAATAATATATGTTAACTGAATAACAGACAGATTACAGGGGTAAAATTAAATGCTGATAGGAACATGGGGAAACAGGCCTAATATTATATTGCTACAGCAGCTGTGAATTTAAAAAAAAAAAATAAAATGGAAACATACATGAAGAGTTATGAAGCTACTCATGATCATTGACTTAGGGGTCCCATTACTCGACTTAAGCCCTAACGACATTATTGAGAGGGTAAAAAGCTATGTGTATATACATATATACATATGAAAATATTCAGAATCTTTGTTATAAGAAAAAATTCAAAATAACAAATGTAATGAATGAGAGAAATGGCTGAATAGAATATGATATCTGAATAATGGATTATATTATGCTATTAGAAATGTAAAATATTGGAAATATAAAGAAAATAAGGGAAATATATAAAAATATGAAAAAGGAGAAAAGAGAATGAGAATAATACATACTATGAGAACATTTTAAAAAGCCATAAAATGAGGAGAAAAAAGTATCCAATTAAAACAAATGCAACAGAAACTCAAAAGCTAATGATGTTTATATTAGCATACATATATTATTTAAATGTTTTAAACACATTGTTAGCAATGTAGAGTTTGTAGTTTTTTAATTTTATTTTTATTGTCATGCAGCACGTACTTCCATATTGGTCACTGTTGTGAGAGCAAAGTCAAGTATAACCAAAACCCAAAATAAAAGTATAAATATGCTGATGTGAAATATGACTCAAATAGTTCTTTCTTTTGAGGTGGATATCATTCCCCATTACAAGTCTTCCAAAATATTCCCAGATCATTGCATTGCTGAGAGTAGCCAAGTTTTCACTGATATTCATCGTTCTATATTGCTGTTATTGTGTACGATATTCTCCCAGTTCTATTTATTTCATTCTGCATAAGTTCCTGGAAATCTTTCCAGCTTTTTCTGAAGTCATCTTGCTTATCATTTTTATAGTACAATAGTATTCTAATACCAACAGTTACTACAATTTCTTTAGCCATTCTCCAACTGATTGACATCTTTCCAATTCTTTGCCACTACAAAAAGAATGGCTATAAATATTTTTGTCCAAGTAGGTCCTTTCCCCATTTTTATTATCTCTTTGGGTTACAGACCTAGTAGTGCAGTAGTACAGATCAAAGGCACAGTTTTATAGCCCTTTGAGCATAATTCCAAATTGCCCTCTAGAATAGTTGAGTCAGCTCACAGCTCCACCAACAAAACCTTGTTGTCTCAATTTTGCCACATCCCTGCCAACATTTACCACTTTCCTTTATTACCCTGTTGGCCAATCTGATAGGTATGAGGTGATACCTCAATGTTATCTTAATTTACATTTCTCTAATAAAGAATGATTTAGAACCTTTTTTTATAGGATTCTTGCTGCCTTTGATTTCAGGTTTGTGGTCTTCCATATTTTTTATATATTTGTTTAGTTAAATCTTTTTTGGTGGTATTCACTAAGTAGATGATAAGTAATTATTAAATAAAATAATTGAAATATATACACACATATATATAATATAAACATTCTATTTTATAGATAGATATGTATAATGTATACACATATTATATGTGTATATAAAAAATTACCATTTCCCAATAGAAAAAATGGTCAAAGGATATGACCAAATAGTTCTCAAAAGAGGACTTTCAAAGTATTCACAACCACATGGAAGAATACTCCAGGTACTGCTACCTAGAGAAGTTCAAATCAAAATGCCTCTGAGGCTTTTACTCATACCTACAAAAAAGGACAAAAAATGGCAACAACTAATGTTGGAGGAATTGTGGAAAGGATAGACACATAAAATGCACATCAAATGGGGACAGACTAAATAAATTGTGGCACATGAATGTAATTGAATATTACTGTGCTATGAGCAATTCTATTTGATTAATTCAGAGAAGCATTAGAAAATCTATATGAGGGGGAGTAGTCAAGATGGTGGCTTAGAAAGCAGCAAAAGTTCAGACCTCATGGAAGACCCTTCCTTACTGATACAGACTGAATGCTCCTAGGGCACTGAAATCCAAGCTGAACAACAGGACAGAAGCGGGGAACCCTCCTTCTGGACTCAAATCAAAAGGTACGCCCCCCAAAAGCCAGAATCCGAGAATACTCAGGGCTAAGGGGAAGGGAGAGGGTAGGTCCCAGGACCCCTCCCCCACAACCCAGAGGGCTGAGCTCCCAGCAGCAGCGGGAACCTCTGAGCAGGCAAAGGTTCTGGTTTGCAGGGTCTACCTTGTAAGCAGCGGGGCACCGGGCTCGGAGCATCCAGCTTGGACAGCAGGGAGGAAGCCAGGGCGAGACAGGGCTATGGCTGGGTCCCTCCATTGGGCTCCAGCCTCACCTTTGTCTTGGGGCATAACCAGATCAATCCAGATGAACCCAATTCAATCAGAAATCCTCAGAGTTCAGGGAGGAGGGCAAAGGCACTTGCAAACAGTGGAGAAGCAGCTGGAGAGAACTGGAGAGAGCACGGCCCAGCCTTCCAGGAGTCTTCAGAGCCTCAGAGCTTCATACCACATACAGCCCAACCCACCTGAACTCAATCCAATCAAAAGCCTCCAGAGGACAGGGAAGCTAACATTCCTCCCCTAGAGACTGTACCAAGAGATCTGACAAAGCTCCAAGAGGGGAGACTGACAACCCCCAAACCAAAACAAAATGAGAGGAGCAAGAGCACAGCCAAATACAGGGAGCAAAGAAGGGGTAAACTCGAGCAAACAACAGAAAAAGAAGAAAGAAATTACAATAGATAGCTTCTGCACAGGTAATGAGGAAAGAGCGAATGAAACAGAGGGGGAGGACACAGCAAAAAAAAATCAGAAATCCCAGCGAATTGGATACAGGCTTTGGAAAAACTCAAAATGCAATTCAAAACACAATTAAGAGAGGCTGAAGACAATTGGGAAAAGAACTTAAAAACTAACATAAGTCATCTGGAAACAGAAAATAGTGTCTTGAAAGCCAAAATCAACCAGTGGGAAAATGAGGCAAAGGAGATGAAAGATGAGGCAAAGCAGATGAAAGATGAGGTGAAGAAGATGAAAGATGACCTCCAAAGAAAATCTGACCAAAAGGAAAAGGATGACCAAAAAAATCCAGTCTTTAAGAACCCGAATACAACAATTAGAATCGAGTGACTTCACAAGGCAGCAGGACTCTATAAAACAAAACCAAAAGAATGAAAAAATTGAGGAAAATATGAAGCATCTCATTCACAAAACAGAGGATTTAGAAAATCGTTCAAGGAGAGACAATTTAAGAATTATTGGACTACCAGAAGACCATGACAAAAGAAAAAGCCTGGACATTATATTACAGGAAATTATTAAAGAAAACTGCCCCAAAATCCTTGAACAAGAGGGAAAAGTGGAGATTGATAGAATCCACAGATCACCTCCTGTACTTAATCCCCAACTGACAACACCTAGGAATGTTATAACCAAATTCAAGAACTATCAGACCAAAGAAAAGATATTACAAGCTGCCAAGAAGAAGTCATTCAGATACCAAGGAACCACAGTGAGGATAACTCAGGATCTGGCTGCATCCACACTGAAAAAAAGAAAGGCATGGTATACGATATTCTGGAAAGCAAGGAAAGTAGGTCTACAACCAAGAATCAACTACCCAGCAAAACTAACTATATTCTTATAGGGGAAAGTATGGTCATTCAACAAAATAGAAGAATTCCAAGAATTCGTAAAGAAAAGACCAGACCTGAACAGAAAATTTGATGTCCAAGCACAGAACTCAAGAGAATCATCAAAAGGTAATTAAAAAAGAGGGGAAAAAGAAAAACAAAACAAAAAAAATTTTAAGAGACTCAATAAGTTAAAATTATATGTATCCCTATAAGAAAAGACGTCATTGGTAACTCTTAAAAACTGTTGTTATTACCTGGGCAGCAAAAAGAAGTATACGTAGAGGGAACAGCAACAAACTGTATAGGATGAAAGGACAAGACATAAATAGGTATATAGATATATGCATGCAAAAATACATACACATAAGTATGCATATATATATATATATATAACTAGAGCTTAAAAATAGGTTAATATTAAAAGAAATGGGAAAAGAAACAAATGGGGTAAATTTATATGTCATAAAGAAGCTCATGGTGGGAGGGAGGAGAACATCAATACACTGGAAGGGTAAAGAGGTCAGAGACAGGAAATACTCAACTTTTACGTGATGTGAAAGTGACTCAAAGAGGGGAAAAATTCCAATCAATTGGGGGCAGAGAATAGATTTGCACCCTAGAGGGGAGTAGAAGGGTAACAAAAGGTCTGGTGGGGAGGGAAGCAATACAAGAGAGGGAAGGAGTGGGGGGTTAATTTTAGAAAGACTATAGGGAAAAAGGGGGGAATAAATAGGGAGAGGGGTAGAAAGGGAAGTAAAATAAGGGTGGGAACAAGGGGGACTGTTCAAAAGCAAACATTGGTGGTGTAGAAGGAAATAGTGAAAGAAGAAAAGGCAGGAAAAGGAGCAGAAATCAAAATGCTGGGAAATACACAGCTAATAATCATAACTCTGAATGTGAATGGAATGAACTAACCCACAAAACGCAAGCGAATAGCAGAGTGGATTAGAGTCCAAAACCCTACCATATGCTGTCTACAAGAAACACATATGAGAAAGGTAGACACACATAGGGTGAAAGTAAGAGGGTGGAGCCAAATCTATTTGGCATCAACTGACAAAAAGAAGACAGGAGTCGCAATCATGATATCCAACAAAACCAAAGTAAAAATAAATCTAGTTAAAAGAGATAGGGAAGGTAATTACATCCTGATAAAAGGCAGTATAGACAATGAGGAAATATCTGTAATCAATATGTATGCACCAAATGGCAGAGCATCCAAGTTTTTAAAGGAGAAACTAGAGGAGCTCAAGGATGAAGTAGATAGAAAAACTATACTAGTGGGAGATCTGAACCTTCCCCTATCCAAACTAGATAAATCAAACCAAAAATAAATAAGAAAGAAGTGAGAGAAACAAATGAAATCTTAGAAAAATTAGAGTTAGTAGACATGTGGAGAAAAATAAATAGGGACAAAATAGGGACATTCTTTTCAGCAGCACATGGTACATTCACAAAAATTGACCATGTATTAGGACACAAATTGCAAACATTGCAAACAAGTACAAAAGGGCAGAAATAACAAATTCAACCTTCTCAGACCATAGTACGATGAAAATAATAATTAGTAAGGGAACATGGAGAGATAAATCAAAAATTAATTGGAAATTAAACAATACGAATCTCCAAAACCAGTTAAAGAACAAATCATAGAAACAATTAATAACTTAATTGAAGAAAATGACAATAGTGAGACATCCTTTCAAAACCTATGGGATGCAGCCAAAGCAGTACTCAGGGGGAAATGTATATCCTTGAGTTCATATATAAACAAATTAAGAAGGGCAGAGGTCAATGATTTGGGCATGCAAATTAAAAAATTAGAAAGAGAAAAAATTAAAAACCCTCAGATGAAGACTAAATTAGAGATACTAAAACTCAAAGGAGAAATTAATAAAATTGAAAGTCAAAGAACTATTGATTTAATAAATAAGAGTAGAAGCTGGTACTTTGAAAAAACAAATAAAATAGACAAAGTACAAGTCAGTCTAATTAAAAAAAGGAAATAAATAAATCAAATTGACAGTATCCAAGATGAAAAGGGAGACCTCACCTCTAAAGAAGAGGAAATTAAGGCAATCATTAAAAACTACTATACCCAATTTTATGGCAACAAATATGGCAATCTAGGTGATATGGATGAATACTTACAAAAATATAAATTGCCTAGACTAAAAGAAGAAGAAATAAATTACCTTAACAACCCCATTTCAAAAAAAGAAATTGAACAAGCCATCAAAGAACTCCATAAGAAAAAATCCCCAGGTCCAGATGGATTCACAAATGAATTCTATCAAACATTCAAAGAACAAGTAATCTCAATATTAAATAAACCATTTGACAGAATAGGCCAAGAAGGAGTTCTACCAAATTCATTCTACGACACAAACATGGTACTGATCCCAAAGCCAGGCAGGTCAAAAACAGAAAGAAAACTGTAGACCATTCTCCCTAATGAATATAGACGCAAAAATCTTAAATGGGATACTAGCAAAAAGACTCCAGCAAGTTATCACAAGGGTCATCCACTATGACAAGGCAGGATTCATACCAGAAATGCAAGGATGGTTCAATATTAGGAAAACCATCCACATAATTGACCATATTAACAAGCAAACTGACAACAATCACATGATTATCTCAATAGATGCAGAAAAAGCCTCTGATAAAATACAACACCCATTCCTTTGAAAACACTAGAAAGTATAGGAATAGAAGGGCCTTTCCTAAAAATAATAAACAATATATATCTAAAACCATCAGCAAACATCATCTGCAATGGGGATAAACTAGAAGCCTTTCCAATAAGATCAGGAGTAAAACGAGGATGCCCATTATTACCTCTATTATTTAATATTGTACTAGAAACACTAGGAGTTGCAATTAGAGAAGAAAAAGAAGTTGAAGGTATTAAAATTGGCAATGAGGAGACCATGCTATCACTCTTTGCAGACGATATGATGGTTTACTTAAGGAATCCTAGAGAATCAACCAAAAAGTTACTCGAAATAATCAACAACTTTAGCAAAGTTGCAGGATACAAAATAAACCCGCATAAGTCATCAGCATTTCTATATATTTCCAACACATCTCAGCAGCAAGAAAATAGAGAGAGAAATTCCATTTAAAATCACCCTAGACAATACAAAGTGCTTAGGAATCTATCTGCTGAAATAAACACAAGAACTATATGAACACAACTATAAAACACTTCCCACACAGCTAAAACTAGATCTAAACAATTGGAAAAACATTGATTGCTCATTGGTAGGACGAGCTAACATAATAAAAATGACAATCCTACCCAAATTAATTTACCTATTTAGTGCCATACCCATTGAACTACAAAAAAACTTCTTTATTGAATTAGAAAAAACCATAACTAAGTTCATTTGGAAGAACAAAAGATCAAGGATATCCAGGGAAATCATGAAAAAAAATGCAAAGGAAGGAGGACTTGCAGTCCCAGATCTCAAACTATACTATAAAGCAATGGTTATCAAAACAATTTGGTACTGGCTAAGAGACAGAAAGGAGGAACAGTGGAATAGACTTTGCATAAAGGATCTCAGCAAGACAGTTTATGACAAACCCAAAGACCCCAGCTTTGGGAACAAAAATCCATTATTTGATAAAAACTGCTTGGAAAATTGGAAGACAGTGTGGGAGAGATTAGGTTTGGATCAACACCTCACACCCTACACCAAGATAAATTCAGAATGGGTGAATTACTTGAACATAAAGAAGGAAACTATAAGTAATTTAGGTGAACACAGAATAGTATACCTGTTAGACCTTTTGGAAGGGCAAGGTTTTAAAACGAATCAAGACTTAGAGTCACAAAATGTAAAATAAATAATTTTGACTTCATCAAATTATAAAGTTTTTGTACAAACAAAACCAATGTAACTAAAATCAGAAGGGTAGCAACAAATTGGGAAAAAATCTTCATAAAAACCTCTGACAAAGGTTTAATTACTCAAATTTACAAAGAGCTAAGCCGTTTGTACAAAAAATCAAGCCATTCTCCAATTGAAAAATGGGCAAGGGACATGAACAGGTAGTTCTCAGCCAAAGAAATCAAAACTATTAATAAGCACATGAAAAAGTGTTCTACATCTCTTATAATCAGTGAGATGCAAATCAAAACAACTCTGAGGTATCACCTTACACCTAAAAGATTGGCTAACATAACAGCTATGGAAAGTAGTGAATGCTGGAGGGGATGTAGCAAAGTAGGGACACTAATTCATTGCTGGTGGAGTTGTGAATTAATCCAACCATTCTGGAGGGCAATTTGGAACTATGCCCAAAGGGCAATAAAAGACTGTCTGCCCTTTGATCCAGCCATAGCACTACTGGGCTTGTACCCCAAAGAGATAATAAGGAAAAAGACTTGTACAAGAATATTCATATCAGTGCTCTTTGTAGTGGCCAAAAATTGGAAAATGAGGGGATGCCCTTCAATTGGGGAATGGCCGAACAAATTGTGGTATATGTTGGTGATGGAATACTATTGTGCTCAAAGGAATAATAAAGTGGAAGAATTCCATGGAGACTGGAACAACCTCCAGGAAGTGATGCAGAGTGAAAGGAGCAGAACCAGGAAAACATTGTACACAGAGACTGATACATTATGGTACAATCGAAGGTAATGGACTTCTCCATTAGTGGCAATGCAGTGTCCCTGAACAATCTGCAGGTATCTAAAAAACATTATCCACAAGCAGAAGATAAACTGTGGGAGTAAAAATACAGATGAAAAGCAACTGATTGACTACAGGGGGTAAGGTGATAAGACTGAGGAGAGACTCTGAATGAACACTCTAATGCAAATACCAACAACATGGAAATGGGTTTGAATTAAGAACACATGTGATACCCAGTGGAATTGCGTGTCGGCTGTGGGAGAGGTGGTGGGAGGAGGGGAGGGAAGAAAAGAAAATGATCTTTGTTTCCAATGAATAATGTTTGGAAATGACTAAATAAAAATTAAAAAAAAAAGAAAATCTATATGAAATGATGCAAAGTGAAGAAAGCACAGTCAAAAAAGCAATGCATATAGTTATCCCAATAATGAAAATGGAAAAAAAAACTCTACAAAAAATAAAAAAGAAATGTAACAAAACTAATCAAATGGGACACAAATGAAGACATATGATACCTTAATCCCACTCCTTCATAGAGGTAAGAAGTCTACTAGTGTTTCATATTGCACATGTTTTCAGCTTTTTTCAATGCATTGATTAATTGTGCTAACATTTTTCCTCTCTAAAATATAATTTTAAATTGAGTGAATCTCTGCAACAGACAGAGAAAGAGAGAAAGAAGCTTGAGATAATTATTGTGAGAATTAAAATGATTGAGATCTTAAACTGTAGTGAGTTAAAATGGTGGAAGATATAAATTGTGATAGATATAAGAGAGGGTGATTAAGTTTGATCGCAGAAATATGTTTCACTACAGTGTCTTGGGTTTAAAATCAAATATAAGGTGGTCGCCAGGGAAATATTCCCAATTATTCAAATACCCAAGTCAATTGGGTTTTATAGAGATTTTAATTAACAATACAATGAGTAATCAAAGAAAGAGAGAGTAAGAAAGGAATAAGTATGAAGGGCCTCAAGCCAATATGGCCTAGACCTGAGTCTTAAAAGAGAAATCAGTCAGTTTTTTATAACTCACCAAAAGATCTGTCTAAGTAAGGATTTCTAATGACACCAGGCCAGCAGCATCTCAGCTGCTTTCACCGGCTCCCTCCTCCATCTGAATGTTTCAGAATCAGTCTCCTCAGAATGAGTCTCTCCAATCTGAATGTTTCAGAATGAATTCCCAGCTCTTCCCTGAGCTCTTATTTTTAAGGGCAAAATCTTTTCTGTCACCTTCCCTAAGTCCTTACATCTACCAATCACTGTAGATGTTTCTAAAGGACCGCCCATTCTTAGTCCACACCTAAGGTGTGGATTTTTGAGTAATTCACACCAGGAAAGCTCTGAGTAAGTTTTCCAGTTCTTTGTTCCTTGTAAATTCACAAGTTGCTTGACCTTTATAGGTACTTAGCTTAAGAAAAGTATGGGTTTAAGTACTTTTCATTGTTCAGAAAAGAGTTTACAACTTTATCTTCCCCTAGGGCAGACTCAAGTAGGTAAAGTAGAATTCTCACATTCCTGCTTTAAGTAGAGTTCACTGCCCAAATGGGGAATGGTCTTAATCCAATCTTATAAAGTAGGGTCTGGGAAATTTTAAGGTTTACACTATTGATGTCAGAAACAGAGGGTATCAATAAAAAACTTTTTTTAAAAAGAAGACATGGAATCATGCTCAGTACAAGAAGTTTTTTTTTTTTTAATTTAAAAGAAAATTTCAGAAACATTTTCTATTTCACGTGGGCTGGAAGACGAGTGAGAATATTGGTTTGGGCTTTTAAGTCTCCACATATTTAACCTAAAAAAGGCTTTTCCCTTAGTTAACCTGCTTGTATTATTGTTATGAGATTGGGACATGATTTGAGGTTTGTGGTTTCTTCTTGCTTTACATTCATTGTTTTTTTAAAGACATCAAAAATGTACTACAAGATTCCCAATAATTCTTGAACTTCCATTGTAATCCCAAGAGAGCAATTCTAAGAGTTGGCTATTTAGTAATAGCACTGTGGCATTGTTGTCACTTTAAGAAGCACAAAATTTTTCATTATTTTTTAAAGTTACCAACAGCTTCCAGAAATATGAACGAAACCACAAATATCTGCTATGATTTCTCCCTAACCATTTTTTAAAATAAATTTTCACTAATGGACCTTAATGACTGGCAATTAATTCTACAGAAGAGCTTTCAGGGTTTTATCTTCTGCCAGTATCAGTCAGTTGGATTCATAAAAAGGAAGAAAACTATGCAAAAATCTGAAGGTATGTTGTAGCCAGTAGATTATCAACTCTTTCATTAAAGGAAAACAAAAAACAAATCAGTATTGAGGCAAGAAATGCCAAAACTGAAAGTTATACAATTTGAGTAATCAAAAAATGGCAATTGATTCACTTAAAAATGAATTTAAAATGGACAGTTTTCTCTGAAGGAAAGGAGAGGAAAGGAAGTAGGAGAGAAAGAAAGAAAGTTATCATACAATTTCCATTTGGATAGATGAAGTATATCAATGTTATAATGATGAAGTGAGTAGAAATGACTATGTTTTAAGAATAATCAGTCATAAATTTATTAATATGTGACTCCCATATTATTAATAATATATTTGTGTGTGCACTTATATAGTTTATGCAATTTTGGCTTTTATTCCAGTTCTTTTACATATTTGAAACCACAGTTTTTAGACAAGATATACATAAAAGGTAAGAATTTCTTTTTTTTGCTTCATTATTTTTCTTTTTCAGTGTAATCTAAATTGTATTTTCTAATTCTTGGGCTATACCCTTATTTGTTCTTTCTTTATTATATATGTGTGTCTTATGGATTTAAAGAAAATATGTCCTTTTTGCTTTTATGGATATATTGTTAAGTGGAGGTGCATAAAATTCACAAAATGGTGCTGACTCGATTCACTACAAATTTATGTTATAGTACATCAGCTAAAACTTCAGTGAAACGAGGCATCCCTTTCTCCACATCTCTAAATTATATACTATCCCACCAACTCCAATAATTATTCCAAATCTCCTCATACCTTCACAGTCTTCCTAAGTGATTTCCTCTTCTTTAAGTTGCCTCTTAAATTCACTCAAAATATTGAGACCATTTATCAAGAAACTACTCTTCTATCTACTTCCTCCTTGTTTTACATCACAGATAACCTTCTTCTGTTTCCTCCATCCTTTTATCACATGAAGATGGGGCCTTTCCCCTTTATCAAATAAATTCTTAAATATATACCCTTAATGCCAGATGTATTCCATATTCTCCAGCAGAATGTTCCATTATAATCTTTAATATATAATCTTCAATCTTTCTCTATTTGAAGTTTGTTTTATTACTGCCTTCAAACATACCTACATATTTTCCTATCCTAAATAAATGAGAAAAACAAATAAATAGAAATTCCCTCACTTAATCCATCCATCGTGGGTAGTTATGTCCTTCATTTCTCTTGTTTTATTACTAAATTCCTCAAGAAAGCTATCTACAACTGGTGCCTCTACTCTCAGCTATTTGCTGAAATCTCTCTTCTCATATCACCCTTCTCTTCTCATATCAATCAGATACTTTTCATTACAAATCCTTCCTTTATTTGTCTTACATGAAGAAATGACCTTTCTAGCCAAAGCAAGTCATTCTACATTTAGAGGTGATCCCACTATCCCTCTATTATTTCCAAAACTGCCATTAATTTTCAGCATATTCCTTTTTACTTCCTGTTTCCCTACTGCCTACAAACATTCCCATATCTTCCCTAACCTCAAAAACCATACATAATATTTTTGTTTATTAATTTTCTCAGTTTTATCCAGTTGATGAATGTTTCCTTACTTGCTGTTTTTATTACCAAAAAAAATTGTTAGCTTTCCTTTTTAGAAAAAAAAATGGGTCCTTTTTTAATTCCTTATGTCTCTTAAAGGTATAGGTTTAATAGTGATATTTCTGGGTCAAAGGTTTTGTGCTTTTAGGACTTTTAGGAGATGAGTCTGGACCAATATACAGCTCCTTTTCTACCGTGGGATACCATTCCTTACTAGCAAACTTAACTCCCTTAGAGGGACAAGAATACCTAGAAGTAGGTCCCACTTCCCCAGCTGGTCAAACTAATGGCTGGTGAAGAGTACTGGTTCTGTCAGGAATTGGCTACGCTTTTCTGTTCCTTTGATAGTTATGAGTATATGGTACTCCTTTCCCTCACATCTGCCTTCTTTATGTTTTTGAGAAAGAAAGTTACTTCATCATTCATTTTTCCACTTTGAGTTTGGAAGAAGATATCAGCATAGGCTTACTAGGCTACAGAAGTAAGATTTCCCAGTCCTCCAGACGGATGGAGTTATTTTATTGGCATAATGACAATAGAATTCATAGGTAAGAAAAATATTTATGCATTAATTAGATGTATGTCATCTACAAAATATATTAATAAAATAATTCAATCCTAATTAATACGAGAAAAAGGTAGTGGAAATATCGGTGTCATTATCAATTAATAGAATGAGTTCTAATAACGGCTTAAATTCCAAAGGAATATGAACTATGATAAATTAGTGTAAATAGTTCTAGTAAGACCAGAAAGCATAGGTATAAATGGAAACTTCCATAAAATGATAAATCGTATTTATATAAAACTATCAACATGCATTATCTGTGATGGGGATAAATTAGAAACCTCCCCAGGTAAGTCAGAGATAAAGCAAGGATATCCATTATCATCACATTCAATACTGTAATAGAAATTCTATCTGTTTCAGTAAGAGAAGAAAATGAAATTAAAGGAATTAAAATAGACAGTGAGGCAACTAAATTACCAATCTTGCAAATGACATGATATAAATGATATACTGGAAGAATCCTAAAGAAGCAACTAAAATAGTTAAAATAATAAACAACTTTAACAAAGTTGCTGGATGCAGAAGAAACTCATAGCAGCATTTCTAAATATTGCCAACAAACTCCAATAGAAAGAAAGAAGAGAAATTCAGTTTTAAGTAACTAAAGTGAATACAAAGAACCTAGGAATCATCTTGCCAAGGCAAAACCAGGAATTTTATGAACACAACTAAAAAGTACATTTCACTCAAATAAAGTCATATCTATACAGTTAAATAAATATGAATTGTTACATGAGTAAGCTAAGCCAATATAATAAAAATGATGATTTTACCTAAATCAGTTTACTTTTTCAATGACATTCCAATCTCATTGAGGAGAATGCAGTTTTATACCTATTATAGATAATGCTTGCTCTTTGTTTTAGATGGATACTACTTACCATTTTAAGAAAGGCTCCATTACTTCCTCTGCTGGGTAGGATTTTTTCAATGGCTTTTTCTACCTCAATTGATGCTGTCATTTTTTGGGGGAGGTGTTGTTTATTGATATGGTCAATTATGCTTTTAGTTCTCTTAATATTAAACTAGTAATGTATTAAGGCTGTAAGTTCCATATTCTTATATGATTTTTGTGATAAATTACCATATTGTCATTAATATTTTTAAAAAATTTGCATAAATATTCATAAAGCCAATTTACCTATACTTTTATCTATTTTTTGCTCTCTGTGGTGTAGGTTTCAAAACCATATTTGTTTCCTAAAGAAATTTGGGAATACTTTCTCTTTATCAATGTTTTTCAAATGATTTATATGCTATGTAGATCAGCTATTTATTAAATGTTTGATAGACTTCTGAATCTATCTTGTTCTGAGGATTTTTTTTTCCTTAGGGAATTCATTGACCCATTGTTCAATTTCTTTTTCTAAAATGGGATTTTTAAATATTCTATTTTATCTTTTATTAACCTGGACAATTTACATTTTTGACAATATTAATCCATATAAATTATATTGTTAGGCTTACTGGAATATAATTAAGTAATTACTGAAAACTGTTTTAATTTTATCTTCATTGGTGGCTCATTAATCCTTTTCATTTTTGACACTGGCAATTTATTTTCTTCTTTCTTTTTTAAATAAAATTAAGAAATGCTTCATTTTGTTATTATTTTTTTCATAAAACCAACTCCTCATTTTATTTGTTGACTAAATATTTTAATTTTACTTTTAATTTCATTAATCTCTCATTTGATTTTTCAAGATTTCTATCTTGGTCTTTAATTGCATATTTTTAACTTGTTATTTTTACTTTTTTTGTTATTTGCCTAATTCATTGATATGCTTGCACTTCATCTCTTTTATAGATGTATGCATTTAGTGATATAAATTTTTCCTTAATTACTCCTCAATTGCATTGCCCAAAATTTGGGTTGTTTCAGTGTTGCCATTATTTTAAATTAAGTTATTGATTTTTCTAGGATTTGTCCTTTGACCCACATTCTTTAGAATTATATTTTTAAAAATTGTCTAATTTAATTAGGATCAATGCTTCCACAGCACTTTATTGAATGCAGTTTTAAAAATATTTTTTGCTTTTCTACATTTGTCTGTGAGACTTTTATGCCCTAATAAATAGCGGACTTTTGTGAAGGTGCCATGTACAATTTTAGGAAAACTTATATTCCTTTCTAATCCTATTCAGTTTTCTCTCAATTGTATCTATCTATCTTATGTAAATTTTCCAGATTCTATTCACCTTCTTAATTTCTTTCTTGCTCATTTCATTGTTAGATTTGTATCAAGCTTTAAAAGGTAAAAGTTGAGGTTGCCCTATAGTATAGTTTTACTATTTCTTTTCCTATTTTTAAAGCTTTACATTTTGCTTTTGAATCAATACTAAGTATCTGTCCTAGTCTAGTGCAGAAGAGCAGTAAGGGGTCAGTGTGTGTGTGTGTGTGTGTGTGTGTGTGTGTGTGTGTGTGCGCGTGTGTGTGTAATTCCCTATCTTTGAATCAATTTAAATGTTGAGTTTAAATGTTGCTTACTGCTCACTCACTTCCATGTTCCCTCAAATCTAAAAGGTCTTTTTTATAGATCTTTTTTACATGAAATATTTCTGCTCCATTCTTTCTTACTCTTTACTTTTCTCTCGGAGGATCCCTATTTCTCACCAATTCTTTTTTTTTACATAATCCCAACATAATCAATCTCTTCTGTGATATCAGCCTAGGTTTGATTATTTTAGCTGTTCTAATAAAGAAAAATCTCTTACAAGGTACACATAGTATATTTCCTCATAGAAATGTAAACATTATTCTTAATGAATCCATTATGATTTCTTTCATGTTTATACTTTTATGCTATTATAAAGTCATATTTAAAAATAAAGTCATATTTCAAAGTCAGATTTTCTATTTATATCTATTATATATATATATATATATATTTGTATATATGTTTGTCAAGAATGCTGGAAAGTTCTCTATTTCATTAAAACTTTATTTTTTGTGAGTGAAGGATTATACTAAATGTCCCTGAATGGGTTATTCTTGGGTGTAATTCAAACTCCTTTGCTTCTGGAATAACATATTTCAAACCCTCCACTACTTTCACAATGGTATCTGTAAAACTGTGTGATTCTAATTATAAAACCATGATACCTTAATAATTTTTTTCAGACTGCTCAAAGTATTTTCTCTTTGACCTGGGAGGTCAGAAATTTGGTCATAATGTTATTGGGAGTTTTCATTTTGATGTCTCTTTCCAGTGATGATTGGTAGACTCTTTCAATGTCTATTTTACTCTTTGGTTCTAGGATATCAGATAATTTTTCATTGGAAATTTCTTGAAAAATTATGTCTATATTCTTTCTTTGATCATAGGTTTCAGGTAATATAATAAATCTAAATTATTTTTCTTTAATTTTCCAGGTCAATCATTTTTTCTTTTTTTAAATAAAATTTTATTTCCCCCAAATTACATGCATAAACAATTTTAACATTCATTAAAAATTTTTTTTAGTTTTAAATTCTCTCTTTCCCTCTCCTACTCTTCCCATCCCTGACATGGAAAACAATCCATTATAGAGTATATATGATAAATTATATAGAAAATATTCATTTTATGATAGAAAACTGCAACCAAAAAAATTAAGAATGAAAGTAAAAAATAATACATTTTGACCTGTATTGAGATTCCATCTATTTTTTTCTCTGGAAGCAGATGCCATTTTTCATCATGAATCATTTTTGATTGTCTTGGATCATTGTGTAACTGAGAATAGATTTTTAATGAAATATGTTTGTGTCATAAAAAGAATTTGGTAGAATCCCTTCATGGTTTATTCTGTCAAATAGTTTGTACAATATTAGAATTAGTTGTTATTTGAATGTTTGATAGAATTCATTTGTGAATCCATTTTGGCCTGGGGATTTTTTCTTAGGGAGTTCTTTGATGGCTTGTTCAATTTATTTCTCTGATATTTATTTCTTCCTCTTTTAGTCTAGGCAATTTATATTTTTGTAAGTATTCATCCATATCACCTAGATTGCCATATTTGTTGCCATAAAATTGGGTATAGTAGTTTTTAATGATTGCCTTAATTTCCTCTTTTTTAGAGGTGAGGTCTCCCTTTTCATCTTGGATACTGTCAATTTGGTTTATTTATTTCCTTTTTTTAATTAGACTGACTAGTACTTTGTCTATTTTATTTGTTTTTTCAAAGTACCAGCTTCTATTCTTATTTATTAAATCAATAGTTCTTTGACTTTCAATTTTATTAATTTCTCCTTTGAGTTTTAGTATCTCTAATTTAGTCTTCATCTGAGGGTTTTTAATTTTTTCTCTTTCTAATTTTTTAATTTGCATGCCCAAATCATTGACCTCTGCCCTTCTTAATTTGTTTATATATGAACTCAAGGATATACATTTCCCCCTGAGTACTGCTTTGGCTGCATCCCATAGGTTTTGAAAGGATGTCTCACTATTGTCATTTTCTTCAGTGCAGTTATTGTTTCTATGATTTGTTCTTTAACTAGACAGTTTTGGAGAATGATATTGTTTAATTTCCAATTAATTTTTGATTTATCTCTCCATGCACACTTACTAGCTATTATTTTCTTTGTACAGTGGTCTGAGAAGGTTGCATTTGTTATTTCTGCCCTTTTGTACTTGTTTGCAATGTTTTTGTGCTCTAAAACATGGTCAATTTTTGTGAATGTACCATGTGCCGCTGAAAAGAATGTCCCTATTTTGTCCCTATTTATTTTTCTCCACATGTCTACTAACTCTAATTTTTCTAAGATTTCATTTGTTTCTCTCACCTCCTTCTTATTTATTTTTTGGTTTGATTTATCTAGTTTGGATAGAGGAAGGTTCAGATCTCCCACTAGTATAGTTTTTCTATCTATTTCATCCTTGAGCTCCTCTAGTTTCTCCTTTAGAAATTTGGATGCTCTGCCATTTGGTGCATACATATTGATTACAGATATTTCCTCATTGTCTATACTGCCTTTTATCAGGATGTAATTACCTTCCCTATCTCTTTTAACTAGATTTATTTTTTCTTTGCTTTTGTCAGATATCATGATTGCAACTCCTGCCTTCTTTTTATCAGTTGATACGCAATAGATTTGGCTCCATCCTCTTACTTTCACCCAATGCGTATCTACCTTCCTCATGTGTGTTTCTTGCAGACAGCATATGGTAGGGTTTTGGATTCTAATCCACTCTGGTATTCGCTTGTGTTTTATGGGTGAGTTAATTCCATTCACATTCAGAGTTATGATTACTAGTTGTGTATTTCCCAGTATTTTGATTTCTACCCCTGGTCCTGCCTTTTCTTCTTTCACTCTTTCCTTCTACACCAATATTTGTTTATAATTGATCCCCCTAGTTCCCACCCTTATTTTACTTCCCTTTCTACCCCACCTCCTTTCTTATTCCCCCCTTATTTTCCCCTTTAGTCTTTTTAAAATTGCCTCCCCATCCTCTCCCTCACATGTACTGCTTCTGTCCCACCAGTCCGTATTTTACCCTTCTACTCCCCTATAGGGAGCAAATCTATGCTCTACCCCAATCGGTTGGATTGTTCTCCCCTCTTTGAACCATAAGATTCAAATCACGTAAGAGTTGAGTATTTCCTATCTCCAACCTCTTTACCCTTCCAGTGTATCGATGTTCTCCCCCCTCCTGCCATGAGCTTCTTTGTGACATATAAATTTACCCCCATTTGTTTTTTTTTCCCATTTCTTTTAGTATTACCTCTTTTTTTTTTAGCTCTGGTTGTGTGTATGTATATATATATATATATATATATATATATATATATATATCACACATATATATGTATTTATGTATGTATATATCCATATACCCATATACCTATTTATGTCTTGTCCTTTCATCCTATACAGTTTGTCACTGTTCCCTTAAAGTGTAATTATTCTAGCTGCTCAGGTGATAGCTACAGTTTTTAAGAGTTACCAATGACCTCTTTACTAATAGGGATACATATCATTTTAATTTATTGAGTCTCTTAAAAATATTTTTGTTGTTGTTTTGTTTTGTTTTGTTTTTCTTTTCCCTCTCTTTTTTAATTACCTTTTGATGAATTTGTTGAGTTCTGTGCTTGGACATCAAATTTTCTGTTCAGGTCTGGTCTTTTCTTTACGAATGCTTGGAATTCTTCTTTTGTGTTGTGTTGTGTTGAATGACCACACTCTCCCCTGTAAGAATATAGTCAGTTTTGATGGATATTTGATTCTTAGTTGTAAATCTAGTTCCCTTGCTTTCCAGAATATCATATCCCATGCCTTTCAGTCCTTCAGTGTGGATGCAGCCAGATCCTGTGTTATCCTCACTGTGTTTCCATGGTATCTGAATGGCTTCTTCTTGGCCCCTTATAATATCTTTTCTCTGTTCTAATAGTTTTTGAATTTGGCTATAACATTCCTGGGTGTTATCAGTTGGGGATTAAATACAGGAGGTGATCTGTGGATTCTTTCATCTCCACTTTCCGCTCTTTTTTCTAGGATATTTGGGCAGTTTTCCTGAATAATTTCCTGTATTATTACATCCAGGCATTTTCTTTTGTCATGGTCTTCTGGTAGACCAATGATTATTAAATTTTCTCTTCTTGAATGATTTTCTAAATTGTCTGTTTTGTGAATGAAATGCTTCATATTTTCTTCAATTTTTTCATTCTTTTTGTTTTGTTTTATAGTCTCCTGCTGTCTTGTGAGGTCACTTAATTCTATTTGTTGTATTCTGGTTCCTAAAGACTGGATTTCATCCCCAGCTTTTTGGTCAAACTTTTCATTCTGATCTGATTTTCTTTGAAGGTCGCCTTTTATCCTCTTTACTTCATCTTTCATCTCCTCTGACTCATCTTTCATCTCCTTTGCCTCATTTTCTAGCTGGTTGATTTTGGCTTTCAAGGCACTATTTTCTCATTTTAGTTCAAGTGCCTCTGTTTCCAGATAACTTATCTTAATTTTTAAGTTCTTTTCCCAGTTGTCTTCAGCCTCTCTTAATTGTGTTTTGAGTTCTTCCAGAGCCTGTATCCAATTCGCTGTGATTTCTGATTTATCATTTGCTGATCTCTCCCCCTCTGTTCCTTTTGCTGAGGAGAAGCTGTCTATTGTAGTTTCTTTCTTCTTTTTCTGTTGTTTGCTGAAATTCATCCCTTCTTTAGTCCCCGTATTTGTCTGTGCTCTTGTTCCTCTCATTTTTTTTTTCTATTTTGTGAGCTTCTGTCAGTCTCCCCTCTTGGAGCTTTAACAGGAGATTTCTTGGTGTAGTCTCTGGTGGAGATTTGTTGGGGCATGAGCTTCCCTGTCCTCTGGAGGCTTTTGATTGGAATGAAGTCCAGCAGTCAATGAGGATGGGTGTGGAGCCTGGGCTTCACTGAGTTCTGGAGACTTTTGATGGGATTATGTTTAGCTTAGTTGGGCTGGTTGTGCTCTGAGTCCAAAACTTCCTGGAAGGCTGGAGCAAATATGGAGGATCTCCATAGCTCTGGCCAGGATGCCAGGTCTATGCTCCTTCTCTAGCTCCTTCCCCACCATCTATGTTGGATGCTCTGAACTTGGCACAGCCCTGCCCGCAAGGTATGCCCTCCAGACCAGCACTGGAGTCTCAGTGCTGTGGGTGGGAGGGGAGATGGGTTCTAGGACCTTCCTTCTGACTTCCTCTTAAACCCGAGTGTTCTCAGATTCAGGCTTTTCTGGGGTATACCTTTTGAATAAAGTCCAGCAGGAGGGTTCCTTGGCTCTGTCTTGTTGTTAAGTTTGATTTTCAGAACCCTGGGAGCATTCAGTTTGTGATTGGTTAGGAAGGGTATTCAGAGGTCTGAACTTCTGTTCCTTCTAGGCCTCCATTTTGACTCCGCCCCCTGGTGGCTTATATGTTGAAATACTGGATAATCAATCATGTTGGGTCCTTATCTGTGCAGGACCAATTTACTAGAGGATAAGGGATATCAGCAGATGATATAAATTGTTGATACTTGAGCATACATATTTGTTAATTTAGTAAGGAAAATAAATAATTCAGGTATAAATTCCCATTACAAATTCCCATTACAAATAACTGCTTCCCAACAACTAATTTCCTTCCTAATTTATAGAAATGCAAACATTTTATAAAACTATTTATTTGTAAGTAGGACCTTAGTTATTTGGATAAAACAATTTTCCTGAATTCTTCACTTTTAATTCATTCACAGTCTCCAACTAAGAATTAAGGAAATAACTTCAAACATCTATTTATCAAAAGGTGCATTTGCTCCATAAAATGCCTCCCTCTCCAATGTAAACAAAGGAATAAACTAGTACCATAAGATTTTTTTTAGACTAAAATATCTTATAGCATATCCTAAATAAATATAATTTAAGATACTATCTTAATATAATGTTTAATCTGTTGACCTTAATTCCATCATTTTAATTGATTTTTTGTGGATTAGGTATCTAACTTTCATGAAAACGTCTTATTTTTATTTAAGTGAATCACCTGGGGGCAACTAGGTGGCTCAGTAGTTTCAGTCAGTCATAGAGATCAGAGATCCTGGGTTCAAATCTGGCTTTAGACACTTCCTAGTTGTGTCACCCTGGGCAAGTCCCTTAACCCCCATTACCTAACTTTTAATGCTCTTTTGCCTTGGAATCAATAGACAGCATTAATTCTAGACAGAAGGTAAGGGTTTTAAATTTTGTTTTAAATGGCTCATTTAAAGTAACTTTTAAGGAATTTAAATCAATTAATCAAAAGGGCTGAGATAGTTTCAAAAGGAAGTTTCAGTTTAAGTATCAATACTTTACCATCTCATTTACCGGAATTTTTGACTAAATAAAAGATATCTTTGTTTCATAGTGTATACTCTAGGCTAAACTAGATTTGTAAAGTATTCCTTAAGAACATTGGAGTGTCGAAGGAAGCTTTCAAGTTTGCACTATTATCAAGGTGCACTATTAATAGAATAGAAAGTAAAAGATTTAAGAGGAGAGGCTGGGAAAAGAAAAATAGCAAGGTTGTATTTTTGTGACACAGCTGATAGATACCGTAGATAACTGCTCCTATTTTGGTTCTGGCAGTTTTGAATTCCCCCAGTGGTTTCAAATGGATATAAAATTACTTCTTTATTTCCTGCCTTCAGATGCATGCTGTTATCATAACTGCTAAGTGCCACTCCCAAGGCGACTGCATTTTCTGTCCCTGCCAGTTGGTTCTCTCGGTTCTCCGTTCACATAATGAACTCAATCATTAACTTTATGTCTCTCAGCTAACCCAAGCATGGATTATTGTTGTATTATTTCCACAACATCTTTCTCCAGCTGTCATTGTCAATGGCCTCCCTCTATCTCTTCCAGTAAAATCACGAATAGCATCCTTTATGAAAGAAAATAGGTTTCCTCAACATGTACAAATCCTGTTGAAATCTCACAAAATTATGTTTTTGCCCTAACAGTTCCAAATTTTCAATAGAACTTCCTGGTTGATAATGAGTCTGCAAATCAAACCTCCAACCCTGGAACTACAGTTTTATAAAACTTAGGAGGAAGTCTCTTTGTGGGTTTCCCTGCCATTATGTTTGAAACTAGGCCCCACTGTGATAGCCAATGATAAATCTTCTGACAGGGATTTCAACAGGATAATTGACTTAGATAGTACCATAAATCTATTTAATGGTAGAAGTGGGAATAAAACTAAGATTTTCTAATTTAATGGCCAAATATGAATGTGTGTATGTATGTGTGTGTTATATATACACATAAACATATATACATTGAAAATCTATATTAAAATGATACATTGGTATGACCTGGTTTCCAAAGAGGTTCTTGAGAAAAATAAAGATAAAATTCCATGAATTAAGCCATAAAAAGGCAGCACATATGGTTTAGTGGACAAAGAATAAACATTTATATTAGGCATTTACTATGTGCCAGGGATTCTATGGTACAAAAACACACTCCCATGATAGTCCTTGCATGCAGAAAGCTATATTTTAATAGGGAAAAATCAATAAAAAGGGGAACCAAATAGAAGAAAAAGAGGGAAATAGACCCAGGGGAATAGAAATGAGTAAAGTATAGCAAATTAAGGAAGAATACTACTGACCTTCTCAAAAATGGAAAGGGAGAACTCATCAATTAAAGAAGGGTAAGGAGGTAGACTGAAACATGCTTATATATTTCAGGTAATGATGAATAAATGGATAGAAATATGGTTTCAAAGTCTAGAAGATCTGGGTTAAAGTTTCTTATCTGAAGATATATGACCTTAGCAAATCATTATTTAACCTCTCATTGCTCTCCTCAGTTCTCTAAGAATGTAAGTGGAGAGATGATGCTACCCTAGCAAATAGAAGTAATTTCTCAATAGGAGATCTCTATGTGAATGAAATCTGCATCTCAGACATATACAAAAAAAGTAACAATGCCTTTCTCCATTGGATTTCTTGCTCCTATAATGTTGGCTTGGACAATCTGTATGCTACAATAATATCCTTAAGATGTTAAAAACAAAACAAAACAGGAGGAACGTCTCCAAAATATTGGATGCATACCTTATGGAGATTATTCCTTGGCCAAGGGTAATGGATGATCATGGGATCAAAAAATCATGGATTTGGAGCTCAAAGGATCTAAGATGTCAATAAATCTAACATCTTTCTTTTACAGATAAGAAAACGGAGCCTGAGAAGACTTCAGTTGCTTCCCCAGAGTCACACATTTAGTAAAAGTCTGAAATGGGATTTAACGTTAACTTAGATATTCCTAACTTTATGTCAAGCATTCCAACATCTAGGAATTCCAGGATGAGAAGGCATGGAAAGGCTGTTTATACTGGAAAGAGAGCATACACATTGAAAAGATCCCAGGTCCATTAAGGCATTGAAAAAATGAATATAATAGGAGAAAATAACAATGTGTACCCACTGGGTCATATTGAGATGGCAAGTCCTGTTTTAATCAGGGTCACCATGGCCCAATGTGAGCTCAAATTTAGTGACCCAGTTATTTTACGAATATGATGTCTCATTGAAATGAGAAATTAAACCAGAAGTTCAATAATGATGGGAGCTCTAATTACAACAGAATGCCTTCTTCAAAATGAGTCAACTTGCCTGGATCCAATCAGGCTTATTTCTGACTTGTGTGTGTTAAGCCAATCTTAGAAGCCATGAGTTGGTGGAAATGACAACAGTAACACTGTGATATAAAAAAACAGTGTTAAAGTTTGTCCAATGTAAAAAACTTCTTCCTGATAATAGTAAGATACTTCAAAAATTCGCTAGTTCTATCAAATCATTCAGCTCCCCTTAGTGAATCACTATAGATATAGTCCAACGACAGGGAAGCAAATACATAAATATCTGAAATTAGAAAGAAACACAATTCTTTTAAATAATGAGTTATCCTTAAACACTTAAAATATCATGATTTAAAAAATGACAACCTTTCAAGAATACATACTTAGTGATAATTATCCCCATTGGATATGGATTTCAATAACCTGAAGTTATTCTCCGGGAATCTAACTTCCTGTAGGGTATTACTTAGATGTCATTCCCCACTCTCAAAGTTTTCTCTCCAGACTATAGAAAATTAATGCAGGAATTTCTTAATAAACTGAATAATAAATGTGCATTACTTTTCCCCCTGAGGGTAGTTATATCTGAGGGAAAATGAATTCATTAGTTTTCAAAGAATAATTTATATTTCTCTAAGCATTGATCAGTCTGGGAAGCTATTGTATACCTTATTAATTGGATCCCAATGATTAGCTATCATTTTGTATTTATACACTTAGACCCTGCTTCAAGGAAAATCTTCAGCAATCAGGTAGGTCTCTTGCAACCAGAAATAGGAAATTTATATTGAAAAGAGTGCATGTGTGAGTGAGAATTTTCTTTGGAAGGTATATCTACCTTGGTGAACTAAGAGATACATTGGCATAATTGTGTAAGCAAATTTATCAATTCGTCTTGATGAGTCAAAAGTAATGTCTACCCAAAATTTTTCTGTTAAGAGTAATTAATCAAGACAGCTAAGTGGCTCAATGAATAGAGAGTCACACCTGGACACAGCAGGTCTTGGTTTCAAATCTGACTTCATAAACTTCCTAAATATGTAACCCTTGGTACATCACTAACCTTTATTGCTTTGCTGCCTTAGTATAGATTTTAAAAAGTAAAAGTTTAAAAAATAATGAATTGTGGGATAAAAGATTCAGAGTCAAAAGAACCTTAAGAGGCCATTTTACCCAACCCCTTCAGTCTATGGATGACACCAACTTAGATTCAGGAATGTTAAGTGATCTGCCCATGGTCACAAAGAAAATAAGTGAAAAAGCCATTATACAAACTCATGGATTTTTGCCCTATATGATACCTTTTTACTTTTTAGGCAACTATATTGCCATATAATAAGTAACATTGTCATATTCATAAGGGAGCTTGAGATTAGTAAAATCATCTTGTTTTTTCAATTAAATGTTTCTGATTCATCTTTGTTGTAATATTTGTCATTTTATTTCTTTGCTGAATTACATACAAAACACCATCAGAGATGTGAATAAATAATATTCTAGTTTTGGATCTGCTGGTGATTATTTTATGGAATCTAAATTAGATTAATACATTGGTGGGAAGATACAGATCCCATTTTTGATCAAAATTCAATTCAATGGTATTCAATGCTATCCAGGCTATGGCTACAAACCAATTTGATTCCATAAACATATATTAAGTGCTTATGATTTATTGTGCATTCTGATAGACACTGGGGACTCCAAAGCAAAGGAACAAAAAACATTCTCTGAACTTAAGGCATTTTGACAATGAAGGCTTATTAAGGGTTCATTACGTACCAGTCACTGTGAAAACAAATGGGAACAAAAAGAAATATAGTCACTCTGGATTCAAAGAACTTAAAATCTAATGTGAGAGGGAACATGTAGGTGGCTCACTGGATTGAGAGTCAGACCTAGAAATGGGAGGTCTTGGGTTCAAATCTGGTCTCAGATACTTCCTTTATGTGTGACCCTGAGAATGTTAATAACCCTCAATATCAAACTTTTACTAGTATTCTTTCTTGGAAGTAATACACAGTATTGATTCCAAAGTAGACAGTAAGGTTTTGTTTTAAATCTTATATGGGAAAGCATGCAAATTTGAAACAGAAATGGGGTGGTGTTGGAGGGTGCAGAAGAAGGGATTACTGGAGAGGTTGATGGTACCCAATAGGGGACATAATGTTGAAAACCAGGAAGTCAAAAGCACCTTCTGGTAAAGAATGAAAGTTGACTGACTTGGGCCTCTCAGCAAAGGGGAGATCCTAAATGGAGTCATTAATATGGAAAGGTGGCCAACATAGCAGAAGGAAATTGTATGGTGAGACTTCAGATGATGCATGATGTTGAAACCAACATTATACTAAAAAAGAATGTTGTAATCTGTGTGTCCAATTAAATTCTCATTATTTAAATGCTATTGGCCATCAAAAATTCACCTGTCATTTGATTCCCTTTCTCTAAAAGCAGATATAATGATTGAGTTCCTGACAGGTGACCTTACTTCCATAACAGTGATCAGTTTTACAAAGCACTTTTTCTCATAAATTATCATACTTAAATTTTACAATAAAACTATAAAGTTAATTCTGTAGTTATTCTTTATACATTATAACTAAGGGAACAGGAGCTTAGAGAGCTTAAGTAATTTGTCCATGGTCATGCAACTAATATATATCAGGAATACTTACTACCAGAACTAAGGGATTTAGTTTCAGATTTCTCCTTATTTTAAGTATAACCTTCTTCCACATACAGTTTGCTTCTCATAATCACTGTATTTTAAGGTTAAAATTATGGTTGAGACTGAATGTAATAATTATATTTGGTCACCAAGGATTTTATTTATAAAATCCTAATGAAATACCCAGCTGGAAATTTTATGGTTATTTAATTGACATAGTGGAGGAGCTTAAGAAGAAGGAAGAAAGGGGCTAGTACCGGGCGGGAGGATTAGGAGATCTAGAAAGTAAGGTTTTGAGTGTGAAGGAGGAAAGAATCAGTCTCACCTCCAAAGGGGATCAGCTAAGATACCCGAACCTGAATCAGCTCAAGGTCAAAACTCACCACCAACACTCCAAGATGTTGAAACGCCTAGCACACTCTCAGCCAGAGTCACCTCTCCAGGGAAAGAGGAGGAGAGAGGAAGTGACGTGCCTTATATAGACAGTTTTACATCACTTTCCTACATCTCATCTGTACCAATGATGACTTAGCTTGACTTAGAACAGCCCAGAGGTCTGTCCTTTTTTTAGCACATGTCTGTTGAAGGCCATTTCCTTAGACAATATTTTGAGTTTGATGCAGACCTTCGAAATCTTGGTAAACAAAGGGAGGAGAAATGTAGAGTTTCCAAGACCTGATACTGTTATTCTAAGTATCTCCATTGTTACTGATCAGGAAATAGCTAAATCAGATCTTCTAAAGAATGGTCTGATTAGGGTGAAATAGTTTTTAAAATTCACAGCATATAATCTTTATGATTGGGCAAATTTGTTGTAAAATGATTTTTTTATTCCAGACACAAAACTACTTATTGAAATAACAGTGTTATAAATTCTGAAAATGTTCAGTTTTTTGGTACTCAGAGTAATTTTTTAAAATTATTTGTCTAAACATATGCTTGATTCTCCAGAATCATCAAGAAATTGCCTATTTTGATTAATTTTATTTTCATTTTAACTATATGTTAATTTTTTAAAAAGCAATTGTTTAAATAATTGTCAAATTCTTTTATTAAAACAAACATAATAGAATTTCCTGCCGTAGAAAGTACAAACTATTTTAAATAATGAAAACTTTTGGTAATTTTTTTTGGTATGTCAGAATCACAATGCATATTATTTCTCACATCAAATAGTAGGATAAATCATCACAGATATTCTGGTATGCCATTGAAATTATTATATAGATCTATATATGTATATATTAGTAGTATATATGAACATCCTTTGTGATTATAGAGTTACTTTTCCTGAAAATAAATTGGAGAAAAAAATTCTAGGCAATTAGTAGGCCTAAGTTAATCAAGATTTTAATGAAGGGGTTTTAAAGCTGAAGTTTATGAACTTCACAAGTTCATAAAACTATGGTATATGGATATATTTAAAAGCTTGCCCTGAATTTAGGAGAAAAATAAAATCTTTTTTTTCACTAATCTCAATCTGAAATTTAGCAATTCTGTTAACCATGTATGTAGTTAATAAATGCTCTCCTGAGAAGTGGTCCTTTGCTTAACCAGATTGCCAAACTTGTCCATGATTTAAAAAAAAAAATCATGACATAAAAAGGAATAAAGACTGTTGTTTTGATGTATTTTTAAATTATTTTTTAAATATTTAAATTTTGATAGTAAAATGTATGAAATAAGATCTAAAGTTCAATTTACCAATTTTTAAAACTTGAAACTTTTAAAACAAAAACTTTAAAAACTTTTTAGTAAATTTAACAACCACATGATGGCGGCAAAGACTTAAAGAAAGGAACTTTTCACCATATTAAAAGTTACCCCAAAAGCCCAATTCTCAATTATCAGGACAATCATTAAACATATCTAATGTCCAGCTTCCAAAAAAGTTTCCATTAAATTGCATATAATTGTCTTAATAGAAAAGCACAAAACAAAAAATTGTTCTCTTTATCTTTTGTTCTGAGAAGAAATTTCATTTATTCTTCAATTGGTAAAAATTGAACTGTTTCTATTCATTATGATTTTAGGTGGTTTTAAAAATTATTTTCATAATGTTTTACATTGTTGTAGTGTTTTTAACATTTTTTTAAAAAATTAAAATTTTTCTGTAACTTCCCTTAGCAAATATTTTCATATTCATTATCAGTTAAAATAATTTTTCCATCTTGAAGAACAAAATTTTTGAAATATCCCAATCTTTGAAGAGTTGTAATAAATTTATATAATATATTTATATGCACATACAAATTTATTACATTCTTAGAAATTAATATGGAATATTTACAAATAAATTCCTACCATGGTAAGGACTATCATGTTACTTTGATATAGAAAATACTGATGACCAATTTTTATTCTTTAGAATTTGTTTTATGATTCAGATATGAAGAGGAGTTGGACACACTGGATTTGGAATTATAGAATTTTAAGTACTGAGTAATTTTAGAGGTTACCTTATCTAAAAATCCCCCTGTTTTGCAGATTAGAAAACTGACATGAAAGTGATAAAACAATTTGCACCAAAACACTTGAATGACAAGTAGTGTAACTCCTCATTCCAAATCCAGTACTCTTTGAATTGCATATGAAATCTGGATTCTAATACTGGGTTTTATTACTAATTTGCTATGTAACCGCAAGGTTTCCTCATTTGTAAAATGAGGGAGCTGGATTAGCTGATCTAACCTTCTTTCGAAATTCCAAAATTCCAAGTTTCTTGCTAAATCTAACATTTTGATGTCCTGAAGTAGAAATTGAAGTTGCAAAATTATTTAGAGATCATCTAATTTTACCCCTTTTCTCAGTGAGGAAACTGAGGCCCAGAGGCAGAAATGTCTTTTCCCATTCTCCTTTGGTAGGATATTGGTGTTTTTCATCTTTCATTTCAAAGAGGCCCATGGTGTCTTCACTTGCTTGTGAATTGAATTTAAGGGTGGCAGAGTCATATCGTCTTCAGCTTCAGTGGCAAGACAAAAATCAGAACTATTGGCAGTAACCTGGGATGCAGCAGATGACCTTGGTTGGTATTCTTGACTCTAATTGTTCAACAGTGCAAACTTGGCAGGCTTTGTGGCCACTGGAACAATTTATTCTCATCTGCCCATTCTGCCTGGGGAAAGTATTCACATGCTTAGGACAAACATCCTACTAACTCACCAATGGGTTTGAGGCTTGACAAATTACCCATAACCTGGTAGAGCCTGTCTGCTGAGAAAGTTTTACCAGCATGTAGCAGATGTACATGTCGTGGCTTCTTAGAGCCACAGGTGAGAGTTGAGGGAAAGGTGGATCCAGCCCAGTAAAAGGTTTAGGAAACCCTTAACACCAGAGTTGACAGTCCTCCTTGAATACACCATACACACTAGTAGGACATAGCAGAATAAGGAGTAGTTATTCTCTAAATATTACAAAGAAACTGTCATTTTAAAGTTTAGGTCAAGACAATCTCTTTTATAAAATAATAGAAATATTATTTGGACTCTTACAGGCTATGTTTATTTTTAGAAATGACCATTTCTTGTCAGAATCTATTTAATAGTACTGGAGGCTTAGCAGGGGATTCCCTCATTAATTTTCTATTAATTAATTTTATTCTTACCTAAGGAATCTAAATGAATTACTATTAGTATGGCATATAAGTAACTTTGTACTTGTATCCTTAAACATTATCATAAATTTGTTTGGAAAGGGCAAGGACTGACACTTTCCCCCTTTTTTTCCCTTTGTATCTCATGGACCTAACATAGTACTTTGCATACAGTCGGTATTACGAATTAATAATTGAATTGAACCCCACAACACAAAATTGCTTTTAACTCTACAATGGTATCTTTATGATTTCAAATATTGGAATAATTATCATTGGAACGGTTTAAGTAGTATAATCTCTCCATTTGTAATTACAAGGAGAATCCATACTGCTTTGTTGTAGGGAACATGTAATAATAAGCATCCATTTTTTCAGTCTGCAGATGTTGGCTATGGAAAAGATGTGACATTCCTAGTCCCTAAAGTAAAACAGAATATGATAAAAATCTTTATTTATAAGGTAAATTCCTGAAACTGTTGTATGAGTAATAACTCACAACCCTGTGAGATATGTAAAATGTAATACCAGCATAAATTCCATTTTACAGATAAGGAACCAGGGACCCAAGGAGTTTGTTATTTGCTTAAGGTTGCATAGTTAGTTATGTTCCATACAAAGCCCTATATAAACTAGCCCCATCCTCATTTTGTAGACTGATTACCTCCTACTGCCTTCTATATATCCTTTAGGCCAGTGATGGTGGCCTAATGGCTCTTCCATTAATTAGATATTCTCACCTTGGGAATTTTCTCTGGTTGTGCCTCATAGCTGGAATGCTATACCTCTCCATCTCTCTCTACTGGCTTCCCTGGTTTCCTTTAATTCCTATCTACAATTCCATCTGGGAAGATTTCCCCAACCACTCTAAATTCTAATGCCTCCCCCCCACCCTGATTTATTTTTGCTGTTTATAGTTTGTCTGTACATATTCGTTCACTTATTGTCTCACCATCTGAATGGGAGCTCCTTGAGGACAATGACTATCTTTTGGCTCTTTTTTTTTTTGTATCTCCAACCCATAACACAGTGCCTGGCACATAGAGGCACTCAATAAATGGTTATTGACTTACTGATCCTGCTTCTCTCAGTAAAAATCCAGCATTTTCCTGCTACCTTGTGCTGCCCTTTCAGAAATTATCACCTTAGCTTTCTTACATATATATCTGCTAAATGAATGTCAACTTCATACCCTAATACATTTCTATTGGTACCCAAAGCTAAATATTATACCCTCACTAGGTGCATAAAGTAAGAGAAACGTCCACAATTCTGACTAGCGTTAGGATGAAGGGGAGATCATGCTTGTCGATCTGCATTGTCTAGACATTTTAAAGAAATGCTGTTTTGCTACTTACATGTATATAGTAAATCCAATTAGTCTAAAAATCTAGAAGAAAAGAATTTCGTAATGGTGAAATTCCCCTCCCTCACTTCCCCTCCCTGCCATTTACACATATACACAAACCCATCAAAATTCTCATGCTCTCCCTTTTAGTACAGAGTGGAGGATTATTTGCAATTAACATTTGACTATGGAAATGATGTTTTCCAAACTTACTGAAAATGCTTCTAGATTGTCACCTCTTTGAGGACAGGGAAAAGTTGTTTTACACAACTTTTTATCCCTCACAATGCCTACTGAAGAATAGGAACTCACTGCATAGTGTATTCAGTGAACAAAATCTTTTAAACTTGGACCTCTCCCCATAGTCTTGACTATATTGACAGTTCACTCTATTCATAAAAAAGGTCGAGAAAATGTGGCAAAGTAGAGAGTATTGGTTATGGAGGCAGAAGACCTGATTTCAAATCTCATCTCTGCCAATAATTATCAGTGTAAATTTGTGCAGGTCGCCTAAGCCATTTGTTTTATTCATTTGTAAAATAAAGAGATTGGATCAGATCCCAACTTGACATCTATTAACCTGTGATCTAAAAATATATGTCAAACTTCAAAATTTCAAACAGAAGTTTTCTTAAAAAAATACAAAATCTGGATTATGGAGCTTTAATTGATAAGATGCTAGAGTCTGGCCTGTTCAGTCACAGAGTCTAAGCCCTAGGAGGAGTCTGGATCCACTTTGGTATTTCTGTTTATATATATATATTTTTTTTTTCTCAGTAGGTAAGTACTTGATTGATTGATAGGTATAGATTTTCTGCTCATATTAATCCATTACATAATTAAAGCAAGGTGGAATTAATATAATACTTTAATGTTTGTAAAGTACTTTGTATTTAGCCTAATAATAATTTTGTGAGATTGATGCTACTTATAATATTGTCTCTTTTTTAAAGATGGTCATGTGATAGTATCTGAGACAGAATTTGAAATTAGGCCAGCCTATCAGCAAATCTGGCATTCTGCTTACTATGCCAGGGCTGCCTTGGGTCATGTAGTCTAACTTGGTCATTTTATAGATGAAGAAATTGAACACACACAGAGGTGGTCAGTTGCAGAGACAGAATTCTTTAACTCCAAATGAAATCCTTGTTTCAATTCTCAATGCTATCGGGAGATAATGCTATTTCTATAAGGGCAAAGAGCAACGGTCTTTTGTCAACCATGACGGAACTTTAACAGATAGAAAGTAGCAGAGTGAGATGAGGAATTGAGCTGGAGATAGGAAACATTAGGAGTCCATGAATGCTTTGGCCATCCGCCAATACTCAAGTCAATACCCAAGAGATTTGAACTCAATGTTCCATTCAATGGGCCTAGTTTGGCCTCTGCTTTATTACATCTCCAAATATTTGTTTCTTATTTTGTAGGCATAGATTCATTGCTCTAAATAGTGCCCTTGTGACCTAAAATAATTAATGGAATTTCCAGAGGTGCTTAACACATAAACCAGACTGTGACTTACATCCTGATAGAATACAGTACAATAAATTCTTTTAAAAAAATGTTTTATATACATTACAGCTTTCCCATCATGGTCACTTGAGTCACAATAGTCTTTATTGAATTACTACACATATGTGTATGTGTAGGATATACATGCATATATAATTTATCATGTTCATTAAAATGCATTAGATAAGTACATATAGCATGTGTATATTCAGACATATGAACATGGATAGATGCGTATGTTTTAAATTTGTGTCTATAATAGATGTACATGTAGATAAGCAATTAAAGAAGGACGGACTATGTGTCCATCCTTCTTTAATTGCTTATTGATAACTTTCCCCCCTTTTCTAATTGATGAGGGAGACTGCTGGATTATATGTTTTCCAAAATACATTTTCAAACCATATTCTTTAGATTTTTGGGGAATTCTAGGGTTAGACAGACAGACATTCCTAGCTGACCATTCCAAAACTCTTGAGAAAGAAAATCTAGCCTTACATTCTTAGAAATCTCTCCAGCCTCTATTCCTTAAAAGGGCTTCTGTTTTCCTTCCTTTTAGTCTGTCTCTTATTTCCCCTTTGGTAAAACAGTTTCTAAGAGAGAAGCTGGAAAAGTCTTCATTCCAGAACAGCTGTAATAAATATTAAGCCATGCACCAGAAGGCAATATTACAGCTGACAATTCGAACAAGAGTCTGTTTATAACAAGAAAAAGAGAAAAAAATCTTTCCTGTTAAATCTACACCAGAGGTTATTCCTCTACCAACTCTCTTTGGCTATTGACACCAAGCCCCTATTTTTTTTCTTTCTCATCATTATTTTCCTTCAAAGAACCCAATCATTACAAAAGAAACTATTTTAACCTTAAATGAAAAATAAGAGCAAATATCCCATTATGCCTTCTATACTCAAAGTATAGTGTCTGGGTTTCTGAACCATAAGGATGGGTGGCAAGTCATGTTAGAACTTCCATTCAACCAACAGGCAATTTGTTAACATGGATTTGAACTCAGAATATCTGAGGCGAGCCAAATCACAACGTTTTCCAGGGTGCTGTGCAGTCTGAGGCAAATTATTTGCCTCTATGGTACTTAGGTTTCCTTATCCATAAAATGAAGGATTTGGACTAGATGTTTTGAGAGATCCTTTGAGGCCCTTGATTTTATAATTCTGTGCTCAGAGATTGAAATCAACTAGTCCCAAAGCATGGAAACCATTGAGACTGTTTAATAAAACCTATCAATTGACTATTTATTGAGCTCCTGCTCTGAGCCCAGTTTGTGTGGTGTATTTATATGGATATAAATGTCAAGAAAAGAACACTGTTTGGCTATACTCAAAGGCAGTCTATTTGTAGTACTATGTCTGTGTGTGTCCTGAGCTATCCCCAAGGGGGAGATCACAGTTAAGAGTCCCTTAAGCTAACTCAAACCTCCCACCCAGAATTTCTGGGGCTCTAATCCCACCAAGTACATGCCTTAAGACAGTCTTAAGACAGGATAGGGAAAGAGAACAGGGCATATAGTCGAAAGACCTGGGCTTGAATTGTGGGCCTTGCTATTTTCTATCTGTATTGCCGTTGTTTTCCAGTTGTTTCAGTCATGTCTGACTCACACTGACCCCATTTAGGGTTTTCTTGGCAGAATTGTTGAAATGGTTTGCCATTTCTTTCTCCAGCTCATTTTACAAATGGGGAACTGAGGTAGAATTAAATGACAGCCAGTCACAAGTGTCTGAGGCCAGATCTGAACTCAGAATAATGAATCTTCCTGACTTCAGGACCACATTTTATCTACTATGCCACCTAGTTATTGTGTGTTATTTTGTTCTAATTAACTACTGGGTGGCTTGGTTTTTACATCTGCAAAAATGAACTAGACAATCTCTAAAGTTCTTTTTATTTGTAAATATTATGACCTTGTATAATCCATTGTAGAATTATTGTTCTCTCCTACTAGTCATCTTCTTTGATCCCAGATGGAAACCCACCTCAGGAGCTGATTTGAATCTTTTTCCCACCTCATATTTTATAGTTTTTGTTGTATGTGTGTTTGGGTAGGGGGGTAGTCTCTAGGTTGCAAAGATAATTGGGCAACGTCCTTTCTTTTAAACATATCATTGGCATATTTTACTTTTATATTATATTCATTTCTCAATATGGGCTACTCCTCAGCCCCCACTAATGGAAAACCATCTTCTTTTAATAAAATAATGATACAAGGAAAGAAATTCAGAAAATTTGATCAAATTATCAAAGAAGTTCATAGTTATAGTGCCCCACCTCTGCAAAAAAAGAAGGGAAGGAGTTCCGGTCAAGATGGAGGCTTAGAGAGAGCTAAAGTTCAGATGTCTGGAAACCTCTTCCTTACCGATCTCAAACTGTATGCTCCTAGGACACCTAAATTCAAAACAAACAACAGGATAGATCCAGGGAACCCTCCTCCTGCACCTGGATCAAAAGGTAAGGCCCCCCAAAAACCAGAACCTGAGATCACTTGGATCTAAGGGATAGGCAGAAGGAAGGTCCCAGGACCCATCCCCCCCAACCCAGAGCTCCGAATACAAGGCAGCAGTGGGAACCTAAGAGCCAGCAAAAGGACCCCAGGGCCTGCTATTCTGAAGGCCGCACTCTGAAAACAACCTGAGCCAGTTGCGGGGGCACCCAGACAGCAGGGAAACAGAGAGAGACAGAGGGGAGCCTGTAGCCCCCTGGCTGGATCCTTCAGTCTGAGTCTCAGGGAAGGTCCCTGCTTTAAGACACACTCAATTCAAACCAGGGGAAGTTAATCCTATTAGGAGCCCTAGGAGCTCCGGGGAGCCACAGCACCTCCCTCCTCACAGTGCAGGGTCTGCTGAGACAACAGTAAACCTCAGGGCTGGCTATTCAGAAGGCCACATCCTGAAAACAACCTGAGCCAGTTGCGGGGGCACCCAGACAGCCGGGAAACAGAGAGAGACAGAGGGGAGCCTGTAGCCCCCTAGCTGGATAATTCCTTCTGAGTCTCAGGGAAGGTCCCTGCTTTAAGACACACTCAATCCAACCCAATTGAAGTTAATCCTATCAGAAGCCCTCAGAGCTCCAGGAAGTCTCAGCCCCTCCCCCCTAAGCGTGAAGGCCTCTCTGGCCCACAAAGGCTCTGAAATACCTCACAGAGAGTAAGGCAACGAAGAAGCATCAGGAGGTAACTGAGAGCAGTAACACCCACAAATGGACAATTTGCCTGGGGCTAAAGCCTCTGAACACCAGACAGAGATAAGAAAAGCTAGACCTCCCCACTCAGATAGAGATGGCAAACAGCATAGAAAAGCCTGAACACTCCAAGAAAAACAAGAAGAAGGGGACAACTTTGGACACATTTTATGGAGCAAAAATACAAAAATACAGAGGAGATAGAAGAGGAAACACAAGCTAATGCTCTGAAATCTTCCAACAGAAGAAGAAATAGAATTCTTAAATAATCCCATATCAGAAATTGAAATCCAACATGCCATCAAAGAACTTCCTAAGAAAAAATCCCCAGGGCCCGACGGATTCACAAGTGAATTCTATCAAACATTCAAGAATAGTTAATCCCAATACTATACAAACTATTTGACATAATAAGCAAAGAGGGAGTTCTACCAAATTCCTTTTATGACACAAACATGGAACTGATTCCAAAACCAGGCAGGTCAAAAACAGAGAAAGAAAATTATAGATCAATCTCCCTAATGAATATAGATGCAAAAATCTTAAATAGGATACTAGCAAAAAGACTTCAGCAAGTGATCAGAAGGGTCATCCACCATGATCAAGTAGGATTTATACCAGGGATGCAGGCTGGTTCAATATAAGGAAAACCATTCACATAATTGACCACATCAACAAGCAAACCAACAAGAACCACATGATTATCTCAATAGATGCAGAAAAAGCCTTTGATAAAATACAACATCCATTCCTATTAAAAACACTAAAATGTAAAGGAATAGAAGGATCATTCCTAAAAATAATAAACAGTATATATCTAAAACCATCAGCTAATATCATCTGCAATAGGGATAAACTAGATGTATTCCCATTAAGATCAGGTGTGAAACAAGGATGCCCATTATCACCTCTACTATTTGACATTGTACTAGAAACACTAGCAGTAGCAATTAGAGAAGAAAAAGAAATTGAAGGCATCAAAATAGGCAAGGAGGAGACCAAGTTATTGCTATTTGCAGATGACATGATGGTCTACTTAAAGAATCCTAGAGATTCAACCAAAAATCTATTTGAAATAATCAACAACTTTAGCAAAGTTGCAGGATACAAAATAAACCCGCATAAGTCATCAGCATTTCTATATATCTCCAACACAGCTCAGCAGCAAAAACTAGAAAGAGAAATCCCATTCAAAATCACCTTACACAAAATAAAATACCTAGGAATCTATCTCCTGAGACAAACACAGGAACTATATGAACACAACTACAAAACACTCTCCACACAACTAAAACTAGACTTGAGCAATTGGAAAAACATTAACTGCTCATGGATAGGACGAGCCAATATAATAAAAATGACCATCCTACCCAAACTTATTTATCTATTTAGTGCCATACCCATTGAACTCCCAAAAATTTCTTTACTGATTTAGAAAAAACCATAACAAAGTTCATTTGGAATAACAAAGGATCAAGGATATCCAATGAAAAAAAAAACACAAATGATGGGGACCTTGCAGTCCCAGACCTCAAACTATATTACAAAGCAGCATTCATCAAAGCAATTTGGTACTGGCTAAGAGACAGAAAGGAGGATCAATGGAATAGTCTGGGGCCAAGCGACCTCAGCAAGACAGTATACGATAAACCCAAAGATCCACTATTCGATTAAAAACTGCTGGGAAAATTAGAAGACAGTGTGGGCGAGATTAGGATTTGATCAACACCTCACACCCTACACCAAGATAAATTCAAAATTGGTGAATGACTTAAACATAAAGAAGGAAACTATAAGTAAATTAGGTGAACACAGAACAGTATACATGTCAGACCTTTGTGAGGGGAAAGACTTTAAAACCAAGCAAGACATAGAAAGAATCACAAAATGTAAAATAAATAATTTCAACTACATCAAATTAAAAAGGTTTTGTACAAACAAAACCAATGTAACTAAAATCAGAAGGGAAACAACAAATTGGGGAAAAAATCTTCATAGAAACCTCTGAGAAAGGTTCAATTACTCCAATTTATAAAGAGCTAAATCAATTGTACAAAAAAATCAAGCCATTCTCCAATTGACAAAAGGGCAAGGGACATGGATAGGCAATTTTCAGATAAAGAAATCAAAACTATTAATAAGCACATGCAAAAGTGTTCTAAATCTCTTATAATCAGAGAGATGGAAATCAAAACAACTCTGAGGTATCACCTCACACCTAGCAGATTGGCTAACATGACAGCAGAGGAAAGCAGTGAATGCTGGAGGGGATGTGGCAAAGTAGGGACATTAATCCATTGCTGGTGGAGTTGTGAACTGATCTAACCATTGTGGAGGGCAATTTGGAATGATGCCCAAAGGGCAACAAAAGAAAGTCTACCAGCCATAGCACTGCTGGATTTGTAACCCAAAGAGATAATGGGGGAAAAGACTTGTACAAGAATATTCATAGCTGCACTCTTTGTGGTGGCCATAAATTGGATAATGAGGGGGTGCCAATCAATTGGGGAATGGCTGAACAAATTGTGTTATATGTTGTTGATGGAATACGCTTGTGCTAAAAGTAATAATAAAGTGGAGGAATTCCATGGAGACTGGAATGACCTCCAGGAAGTGATGCAGAGCGAGAGGAGCAGAACTAGGAGAACATTGTACACAGAGACTAATACACTGTGGTATAATTGAACGTAATGGACTTCTCCATTAGTGGTGGTGTAATGTCCCTGAACAATCTGCAGGGATCTAGGAGAAAAACACTATCCATAAGCAGAGGACAAACTGTGGGAGTAGAAACACCGAGGAAAAGCAGCTGCCTGACTGCAGTGGTTGAAGGGACATGACAGAGGAGAGACTCTAAACGAACACTTTAATGCAAATACTAACAACATGGCAAGGGGTTCGAATGAAGAACACATGTGATACCCAGTGGAATCACGCGTCAGCTATGGGGGATGGGGGGTGGAAAAGAAAATGATCTTTGTCTTTAATGAATAATGCTTGGAAATGATCAAATAAAATATTATTTTAAAAAATAGTGCCAAAAAAAAAAGATGGGAAGGTTCATTTCATATTTCTTCTTACCAGTAAATTTAATTATTATAATTTCAGAGCATTCAATTTTTAGTTATTCTTTTCATTTTCATTTTCATAAAATCCTTACCTTCTGTCTTAGAATCAACACTGTGCATTGTTTCCAAGGCAGAAGAATATTCTGAGGCCAGATTTGAACTAGCACCTCTTGTCTTGAGGCCTGGCTCTCAATCCACTGAACCACTTAACTTTATTCCTTTATTTTTTGGTAATCATTATGTATATTTTCCCAATTATACTTATTTTTTGGACATGTTGGATTATTTTGGACAAGTATTTCTGTGATTCTCTCCATTTTAAAATTCTAATATTGTCCTATTCCACAATCTATTTAGTCATTTTTGTCAATGTGAAATTACTTTGTTTCTAGTTATTCATTGATATAAAACATGTTCTCATATTTTTGTTGTATAAACATTTCTTTTCATTTTTTTATATTCTTCAGGTTTGCATATCCTTCTCAGAGGAATCTGTTGGAAAAGGACATAGATATAGTTACCCTTTCTTGGGATAATCCCAATTTTTTTCTAGACTGGTTAGATTAATTTACATTTTTCTACTAACATTTTATTACTATGTCTGCCCTTCTATAACCTATGTTATAAATACATATGTATATACACACAAGTATGTAGATATCCATATTATATATGTATGTAATCCAATCAGCTCCCAATTTTACTCTCTTGTTCATCTAAAATTTCCCTATTAAATATGAATATTTTTTAATTCTCTCTCTGTCTCCTTCTTATAGACTTCTTAATATGTTGAGTTTGGCTGCTTCCTCAAACTTTCCCGGCATGAAGATATAGTGACTGATTTTCAATGCTCCTTAGGCTCTTTAACTTTTGCTGTCACTAGTTCATTTCTAGTGTCATGTCTATAACCTATTACCTCCTCCCTGATTACATTCCTCAATAGTTGGACAGCTTATTCAGAAGAACCTCTAAGGAACAGTTTATTGAAGCTTGTTAATCAAATCTTCTGGTAAATTCAATAGTTTGGAATAGTTTTATTGTGAAATAACCAACCAAGGGAACTTATTCAAATGAATCAATCAAACTATCAAATATGTATTTAGTTGCTTACTATATACAAGGCACAATACTTCTTTCTGGAGTCACAAAGACAAACAAATATTCATTGTTCCTTAAGTTAATTAGATTAGTGAAGGAATCCACTATAATAGTAAAAATGATCATGCTCCTAAATAATGTTATCCCTCCTTATAACAGTATTCCTACTCTGATGTCTAACAAAATTATTAGAAATGTATTTTGATATGCTACCCTTTATCCTTGATAAAAAAAAACCTAGAGATATTGATGTAATTGTGAGGATTAGGTGATAATTTCAATGAGAAAATTATTTGAAAATGTAAAACTGTAAGAATTCTGGCTTCACTTACCCTCTCATTTTAGTTAATCAGTCATGAAGCATTATTATGCGCCAACTTTGTGCTTTCATCTGTTCTGGGTGCTAAAGATTCAAATATAAAGAATAAACAATACTGACTTTTATGGACCATACATTTTATTGGTAGAGATAAGGAAATAGGTAAGTATGTAGACAAAAATATATGGAAAATAAATTCCAATACATGTAAAATAGTTAAATGCAAGGTAATTTGGGAGGAAGCAGTTGGAAGGATCAGGAAAAGTTTCATGAAGTAGGTGGTACTTGTGCTGAGTCTTGAAGAAAGAGAATAATTATGGCATACAACTGATAAAATTTGGGGAGTAGTTGACAAGAGAGACTAAAAGAGTTGGAGTTTGAATGACACATTTCTGAGTACTCTATGGTTTCATTATAGGAAAAGAGAAAGCCAATTAGGGAGGAATGGGAATGGCCAAAAAAGTCATAAAGTCTGAAAGGGGGTGCGGAGGACTTTGGTTCAAATCTCAGCTTTTCCACTTTTCTCTGTGTGATTCCGGGTAAATACTAGCATTTTATTTATGATTTTGACATCAATGCTCATTAAGGAAATGGTTTTCAATTTTCTTTCTCTGTTTTTGGTCTTCCTGGAATAGCTAAGTAGCTTCATTGTTACAACCAGGGAAGAGCCAAATCCAATCATCACAGTATCAGCACTAATATTTGTTTAATAAAAATAATATGGTAGGACTCCTTCTTTGCTTATTTTGCCAAATAGTTTATATAGTATTGGGATAAATTGTTTTTTAAAAGTTTGATAGAATTCACTTATGAATCCATCTGGCCCTGAAGATTTTTTTCTTGGGGATTTCATGGATTCCTTCCTCAATTTCTTTTTCTGAGATGGGATAATTTAAGTATTTTATTTCCTTTCTTATTAACCTAAGTAATTTATATTTTTGTAAATATTTGTCCATTCCCCCCCACCTCCTTTTTTATTCCCCTTCAACTTCTTTATAGAGTAAGATACAATTCTATACCCAATGAATCTAGCTGTTCTTCCCTCTCTGAGGTAATCCCAATAAATGTAAGGTTTAAGTATTGCTCATTACCATTCTTACCCATTTGTATACTGTAATAGTATCCCCCACCCCCACCTCTTTATCTGATATAATATATCCCATTTTTCTTTTCTCTTCCAATTTTTATTAGTACAATTGTCTTTTAACTCCAATTTTTTTTACAAATCATCCTACTAAGATTACTACCACACCCTCTGTCTATGTATACTTCTTCTAACTATTATGATACTGATAAAAATTTTAAGAGTTATAGATATCATCTTTCCATATAGGAAAATAAACAATGTGAGCTCATTGACGCCCTTAATTATTTTCTCTTTCTTATTTACCATTTTATGCTTCTCTTGAATTTTGTATTTGGACATCATATTTTCTGTTTGTCTAATCTTTTCTTCAGCAACACTTGGAAATCTATTGTATTAAATGGTCATACTTTCCCAAGAATAGAGTCAGTTTTGCTTGGTAGGTGATTATTGGTTGTAAATCCATTTCCCTTGTCTTCTAGAATACCATGTTCTAAGCCTTCCAGTCCTACAGTGTTGAAACTGCCAGATACTGTGTAACCCTGACTGGGAATCACTGATATTTGAATTGTTTCTTTTTTGGATACATGTAGTTTTTCTCCTTGGCCTAGGAGTTCTTGAACTCAGCTATAACATTCTTGGAATTTGCCATTTGGGGATTTATTGCAGGAGGTTATTTGTGGATTCTTTCAATTTCTATTTTAGCTACTTGTTCATAAATATCAGAGCAGTTTTCTTTAATAATTTTTTGTAACATGATGTCTAGATTTTTTTTTAATCATGACTTTTGAGTAGTCAAATAATTTTTAAATTGTCTTTCCTGGATCTATCTTCCAGGTCAGTTACTGTTTTGGTTTTTCTTTCAATGAGATATCATATTGTCTTCTATGTTTTTATTATTTTGATTTTGTTTTATTTTTTCTTGATATGTCATGAAGTCATTAGTTTCTATTTCCCAAATTCTAATTTTTAAATCCTGAAATTCATTCCACCACTGTTTGTGGAAAAATCATTTCTAGTAAATTAATTCTGCTTTTTGAAAATTCTTTTCTCTATTGGATTTTTGTTCCTCTTTCTCCAGTTAGTTAATTTTGCTTTTTAAGCTATTTTTTTCATTGATTTTTCATTTCTTTTTCCCATTTTCCTTTGACTGTCATTGGAGTTTTGAATTCCTTTATGAGTGTTTCCAGTGCTTGAGACTGATTTTCATTTTTCTTTAAAGTTTTGCAAGTGGTTGCTTGGATCTCACTATACCCTATTGATTCTGTGCTTTGTTAGTTGTCACCATAGAAATTTTCTAGAGTTAGGAGTTTCTTTTTCTGTTTGCTCATTTTCCCAGTCTTTTTTTTTTAACTTATGGACTGAGAATTTTGACAGCTGCTTATTCTGTCTTATCTGCTTCTGGCTTGCATTCCAACTAGAGTCTACAATGTTATGATTTTCACTCACACATACCACCAGTGTCTCAAACTCAATGATCACCTAAACTAAAATAATCTCATTTTCCTAGGAATCTAACTTTCCTTCCAAAGTTCATTTCTATTAAATCCTCCCAATACTCCTTTAGCTCAAAGTTTTAAGATTACCTATGTTTCATCCTTCTCCCTTACAAATTTATATCCAGTTAACAACTAAATCCTTTCCAATGTTCTTATTTAATATCTCTTCATTTATTCCCTCGTATTCATTCCCACCTCATTCCAATCTTCATTACTTCTTGCCTCAGTTTTATAATAGTTTCCTCTAAGTATGACCTTAACTTGCAGTCTACACAGCATAAAACCTATCCTTTGTAAAGTCATCAGAATAATTGTTGTTAAATTTAATTGTGGTTAGACTCTGAATATTTTATTATAGGTGGTAACCAGGGATTTAATTTCTAAATCCCAAAATGAATTACTAAAGTAAATGGAATTTATGGTAGTTTATTTACAATAGAGGGAAAATATTGAGGAAGAGAGAAAAGGGAAGAGAGAGAGAGAGAGAGAGAGAGAGAGAGAGAGAGAGAGAGAGAGAGAGAGAGAGAGAGAGAGAGAGAGAGAGAGAGAGAGAGAGAGAGAAAGAGCACTCTGTCTTCTTCTGATATCAGTTAGAATTTCTAATCCCTAATCAGGAAAAAAAGTCTCAAGACAATTTGAGGTTTACACCTCCAAGAAAGGCAGGGTTTCTAAATCAGCCTTTCACTCACCAACAGTGAGCATTTAAAAGGAAAATACACTGAGGTCTCCTGCACGAGTTCCTCCAGGGGTCCAGTTCCACAGCCAAGTCTGAGTGTCCATCTTCTAGTCTCTCCTCCTAGTGAGATTTCTTTGATCTACCTCAAATCAAATTGAATATCCCTTCTTCTGACCTCTGGTCCTCTTTTTAAAGATCTTTTTCTCTTGTATCACCTCCCCTAAATTTCATATCTACCAATCACAGCAGATGCTCCTCTCCAGGTCTGCTCATTGTTTAGTTCACACCTTCTTTGGTTAGATTATACCTTTTTTGGGTTGCTTAACACTTTTTTTTTGGTTAGTTCGCCTTTTGTAGTTAGTTAACACCTTTTTGTAGTTAAAATGGGTAGATATACTTCAAATACTGAGTTACCACCTTTTGGGGATTAAAATCTAGAAATAGAATGTGGATTACAATCCAATCTTCACAATAAAGGAAAAACTAAGTATCTTCATTGCTACAATCAGGAGATAGCTAAATCCAATCTTCACATTGTCTTAATGTTATATCATTCCATACTAAAAAAATCTACTGGTTTTTACCTGTAAAATGACATGAATAAATTAGCAAGCAAACCATACTTTTCCAAGCTTTTTAATATTATTTATTTTCTTTCATTCTATTTTCTAGCCAAGTGGGATACAAATCTTTTCATGGGTCTAGTCTCACAAGCTGCTACACCACAGCTATACATACGTCTCCTGGAATGCATTCCCTCTATATTTCTAGGTATTGATAGGAGCTCTCCCTTTAAGACTCAGATGAGATACTTTGCTCTTTTTAAAGCCTTACTTGATCCTCTTATGATAAATGAGTTCTCTTCTAATGTTTTGGCAAGATCTATTCTTTGTCACATCCTATATAGTATCTACTGTAGACTTTAAGTTCATTGAAGTCAGGAATTATATTGTTTCATCTATATGTCCCCAAACATAAGTAGAGTGTTTTATACACATTGGATCTTTATTATATTTTGTCCAATTAAATTAAAATAACAAAACAATAGACTGATACATGTAATTCTTTATGGAAACTAAGTACATAGTTTATACTTTTTGACAGTCTTAGATTCGAAGTTAAGATCTTAGTTCAAACTTTACTTTTGACATCAGCTATACAACTTAAAGCAATTTCCTAGAGTTCTTTGAAATAGTGTTTTCACTCCTATAAAACAAGCTGGTTAGATTTAAGAAGATTTATGAAGTCTTGGCTCTATATTAAGGATTCTTTGAAAGTACTTCACAGAGATTTTTCTCAGTTGATCATCACAAAAACTTTATGTATTTTATAAATGAGGAATTTAGATGCAGAATTTTATGTTATGTTTTCCCCAAAAAGATATCCTATTGGAACTAGAACTGAATCTTGTCTTTTGACTTCCATAAATTTGTATTTTGCAGCTTTTTTTCTATTATATCTCATATAAGTAAAAATTCCATTGCTTAGAAGGTGAATTATTAAATCTTTATGCCTTGATAGACAAAGACCTTGTCATATATCTTTTTGGACTAGGTTGAACAGATAAATAATTGATTTCTTAATCTCTAAGGACAAATTGCACTTAATCGTAATGACAAAAAAACAAATTAAACCTTTGAGCTAAATTAACTCTTTTAGTCTATGGAAGTACAATTCTGAATATATATATATATATATATATATATATATATATATATATATATATATCTTAGACACCTGAGAACACAATGTCATGATAAATTTCTATGAATAATGAACAATTTTCTTTCTACATGACAGATCAATCAGCATTATCCTGCCTGTACTCAATTGTTGTAAGCAAAACAAACAGATAGGACATGTAGCACAATTAGAGAACTTTCATGGCTGTTAACCAGGGACTAATGAATCAATCAATAAAATATTATTAAAGTATATACTATGTCCAAGGAACAGTGTTGAGTACTGAGGATACAAAGAAAAGCCAAAGGCTATGCCTTTGCTAAAGAACCAATATAATGGGAGCAGAAATGCAAAATTTGATGGAATGGCCTATGATAGAGCCAATATCTAAGTCAGATAGATGGTAGAAGACAAGATATGATTATTGGTCAGAAATTTCATGTGATAATAATCATTAGGATACAAGACTATAACTCAAATCTGGAGAAGTAAAAAAAATGAATATTCTGGGAGAACCTTGCAAAAATGACTAGTCTTTGGACACGGTGTACTCAATTTTTTTTGCATACTATTTGCCTTAATATTTTTATAGCACGTCCATCTTCCAGGACTTCTGAAAAGAATCAACAACTATGGTAGTTGTTTCCTTCTTCCTTTCCTTCCAGACTATGACTAGGAGAGAGCATGTATTAGGGCAATGTAAAGGTGGATATGGATCTGTTGTGAATTTTTATCTCTTATGGTCAACTTCTTTATTGGAAACTTATTTGATGAAATAGATAGGTGATATACTTTTTTAAATGGTGGAGGATGATCCAAAGTTGGTTAGGAAAGCTAAAAAATTGTGTTAACTCAATGAAGATACCCAAATGCTCTGCCAATATGGAATAATGTTCATTTATAATAAAATAAAGCCAAGAGGTATAAAAGCCCTGTGCTTAGTTCAAGAAAATCAACTCTACACACACAAATTTGATGTACAGATGATTAGATGTCATTTGTGGGAAAAATTAAAGAAATTGGGGCTTTTATGAATTGCAAATTCAACAATCAATAATTATAACATGACTAACTCAAAATCCTCAAGGGGATCTTTTTTAAACATTTAATCAAATCTATGATATAAGTAACATGGAAGCTTTCTTCCCTGCCACAGAGCACAAATCATCTATGTGTTTTTTAGCTTTTCTATGACCTTTCCCATATTTTATGTAGTGGAGTCACTTAGTGGGCCAAAATCTTTCTCTGTTTATTTTCAGATTCTATAAGTAAATGCATAGCACTGAGGTGTATGTCATTATCCAAAGAGTGGTAAAAACCCTTGATTTGGAGTCAGAGCACCTTGGTTCAAATCTCATTTCAGACACTTGCTATCCTTTAAGTTGATCTTGAATAAATCACTTAACTCCCCATTTCCCTTTTTCCTTTAAGTAAATACATGAAACTAGATGGCTTCTAGAGTCCTTCTTAACACAGAGTATGTGGTTCCTTGCCCTCAATCTATGGGTTCTTTAAATGTACACTAAATTTATTAAAGGGGGGAGATCTCAATAAAATTCATTTTAGGACAATCAGTATAATAGAGACCAGAACTGGAAATATTCCAAATTCATATTTTCATTTTTTAAACAACAAATTTCTCTAGGAGGCTTGCTCTAGAAGATCTGTCTGATAGATATTATTTGAATAGAAGAAGAATCTCCAAGGTAGATATGGTAAATATTCCTGAGTAGGCTGGATCTTATGATAATTTTGAATCTTAATGTGATGCCTTTTGCTTAGACTTAGCCCTGGGAAAGGACATTCAATTATATATATATATATATATATATATATATATATATATATATTAAGCTATAAATAGAAAATTCTTAGAATTGTCTTTGATCAAGACCAGCTGAACATATAATTCTAACCATAGCCTAAAGAATTTTTTTTAGTTGGAGAATATTTAGAGTCTCCAGGTCTTGTGACATGTTGGGGATTCTGTTTAATGCTATGCTATATCCACCTTATGTTCAGGATATGATAATGATAAGGCAGATGTGTGCATTTTAGAAATAAGAAGTAGGAACATAAATTCTATTAAGATCTTGGATGCTTCTCTTTGATGAGCAACAAATTTTACACTAAACTTACACTTTATTGGGCATGTACATGATGAATTTGAATGTTATGTGGTGCAAGTCAGCAAACACAAGTCAGAAAAAAGTAATAGTTGTTGATTTTCAATAATTTTTTAACTATTTTAGTCTTGATTGATTTAATTTTTTTCTTTTACAATAGCCACAAACACACAATAAAGAACCTCAGATATGAATGAGCAATCCTGTTCATCTACACATGAGGAAAATGAGGCCCAGAGAGAATAAGCAACTCTTATATAATCCATTGATGGAAGATATGAGACTTAAATGGAGGTGTCCTGATTCCTGACTGATTGGAAACTTCTACATATAAAAAGGGAAAATCTTTAAAATAGGTAGAGTTTGAGGTTGTCTGTCATGATGTAATTTGGGAGGACCCAAGAAATATTCTTTGTGATATGGAAATTTCTTTGTTAAAATTAATATAGTTTATATTAATATATTAATTCTCTAAAGTATTTTAAATAAAGAAAAACTCTTAAACAATAACAAAAAGTTGTTAATATGAATACTTTGCTTTCTTTCATAAAAGCTTATTGAGATCAGGGCACCAAAAGCTTGAGAATTTTGAAGAAAAAAAAAGAGGAGACTTGAAAAACATGCTTAAGTTCACAGGTCTTTAGACAGGTATTGTAAAAGTTAAAATTAAATCTTAATAATAATATTATATTTCAAGAGATTTATTAATTATCATTAGAAATCAAGGAATAAATAAGATACAAAATAAAGATCACATGCCCATGGCTTGTTAGCCATTTTTAGTCAACCCCACTTACCACCATCAATGCTGCTTCTACATCAGAGAGAGGAAGACTCCAAAGCCCAAGCCCTTTATCCTCTGTCTATAGGAAGTATGTAATGACAGGAAGTCAGTGGACTCTTGGTATATGTAATTCATTTTTAGGGTAACAGATTTTCAATCATACATTCCCCCTGAGACCCACAGAAGACTAATCTCTCCAGTGGGTCTTGTAAACATGCCAACTTTGAAATTGCAATAATTTGAGGATAAGAAGAAAAGAGAACAAAACCAATAATTGCTAGGCTCATTGACAAAAAGCCAGTTAGGGGGAAGTCCCCTTTTGGCATTAGAGTATACATTCAAATTAAATGTTCAATCAACCTCCAGTTCAATCAACCACACCCAAAGTTCATTCTGGACCTTCTTGATGTAGCTTGTGGTCTGTGGAGGCATCTTAATGGTGCCTTCTAAGAAGAATTCATTTTCTGGATTTGGAGAGGTAACATGTTTCTTAACCTAAAATTACTCTCAAATAGAATTTAAAATTTGCAATTTAAAATAATAATAATAATAATAATACAATTTTGAAGTCCAGTAGAAAGATCAATGATTATCAAGTCAGAAGACATGCTTTTTATTCTTACTGCCTAAGTGACATTAGACAAGCCCTTAACATCTTAGATCTTCAGTTTCCTCATTTATAAAATAATAGGCTTGACCTGATGAACGCTAAGATATTTTATAAGACTAGTTCTGTGATCTTGTAAATAATATCTCCCATATCATCATCAAATAATTAAGTATTTGGAAATAAGAAAACACACCATAGTAACTTTCATGTCTTCTTGCTTACTTGTGGTCTGCTTGTCTCAAAAACCATATTTATTTTGAATTTGTCCCAAATTCTATGTTATAACATCACTATATTGCTTAAAAATAAAAATAAATATTTCATCTATTGAACCACATTCCATAACTGGCTAGGAAGCTAGAAAATGTTATCCTTATATTATATTATATATATATATATATAAAATATAAGCATTTATGTATTATACATATATGCAATCTTACATAAAGTAAATATGTACATATTTATTAAATAGAGTAAATGTATTATATATTAATTTACTTTATATATTTAAAATGTTATATTAATTAGATATTTATTTAAATCTATTTATCTAAATATCTATTCTTTAGGGAAGATTGTAATTACTGTTAGTGACATTGCTAAACCAAATGCTTCCTACATTTCAAACTGGTTTTATCTGGAGATCCAATGGAATAAGAAGAATAGGGCACTTCACTTTAAGATGTTGGGTTAGGATTGCATCCTTTCTTGATTGCTTTCACTATCCCTCTTCTTTGCTGAGCTGTTCACTCTCCTTAGGCCACCTTTTAAAAGTATAAGAACCTAAGCTATTTCAGTTATGTGGAAGTTTTATATTACAATGTAAATCTCACCATGTTAAGCAGATTCTAACCATCAGATGTATGAAAAATGGAAAGGTTTGCTTGGGAAATAATGAGTTCATTATCCCTATATTTTCTTTGAGTAGAGATATTGAGGGATTGCATAGACATAGATTTAAGGGCCATCTATTCTAATTATTCATTCTTCCCAAACATTCCATGCTTCAACATATCTGACAAGTGGTTCAATCTCTGTGTGAATATTTCTAGTAAGAGAGTGAAAGATACACCACCTCATAAACCCATTCCACTTTTGGAGAACTATTACTATTAAAAGTATTCTTATCTGGTCATTCCTCCTGAAGAAGTCTTTATATGCTTGGGGTAGCAATCTCCCAACTCATCAGTGAGTTTGAGACCTATTGAATTCACTCAACCTAGTTTAGCCTATCTGCCAATAAAAAGTTTACAGGCCATGGCCACTACAAAGGATGCAAATTCTTGAAGCCATAGGTGACAGTTGGATATTAGTCAAGTTATGTCTCCTACTTTAATCCCAGAAAACAGCCATGTTAAAGTAATTAAGATCACATTAATAAGTAAATTCAAAAATAATGGATAGCAGTTGCAAAGAAACAAATTTAGGATTGAAATAATAAAAATATTTTTGAAGTTGTTGGTTCTTCATTTCAGTGATATACTTCAGCCTTCTTCACGTCTGTGACTCATACTCCTATAAATCTAATTGGGATCTCTTTATATATGAGAAATTAGTACTTTATTCCAGAAACTTATAAGAGTTTTTCCCTTAGTTTCCTGCCTCTCTTCTAATCTTGACTGAATTGGTTTTGTTTGTGCAAAATCTTTACAATTTGATGAAAAGAAAATGATCAATTTTATGCCCCATAGTGCTTGCTATATCTTGTTTTGCTATAGATTCATCCATTATTCAGAAAACAGACAGATAAAATATTCTGTGCTTCCATAATATACTTATGATATCATCTTTTATGTCTAAATCATATATCCACTTTGACTTTATCTCAGTATTTGGTGTGAAATATTGACCTATATCTAGTTTCTGCCAAACTGCTTTCCACTTTTCCCAGAAGTTTTTGACAAACAGTGATTTCTTGTCCCCAAATCTTGGATCTTTAGATTTCTCAAACATTAGATTACTATGTTCATTTACTACTGTGTATTTTAGGGTATATGTGGTGTTCAGAGAGAACTACTTCTGATGGGAGGACTTGCTCTTTAGGGCTGCTCATCTATCTTTGGTCTCCTCCTTTCATCTGCCCCATTCCCCTGAAGAAAGTTTTCAAAAGCCTGAGGCAGACACACCCCTTACTCACCAGTGGGTTTGTGGCCTGGTGGTTCCCCTCAGCCTGGTGTATTTAGCCTGCCTGCTAAGATGTTTACTAGTATGTGGTTGCTGTGCATACTATAGCTTCTTGGAGCTACTAGTAAGGGCTGAGTGACACACAATAAAAGAGAAAAGTAGCCCTGAAAGGGGCTCTGCAAGCTATCTTATAAGAGGCACTAATGTCTCAATAATCTGCATAAAACACTATCTTGCCTAAATCCATTAAGAAGCCTGATAGCTTTCTAGTTGGTGGTACTTAGAACAAACCTTGGATTCCTTCTGACCTTACCTTCCCAGGCCAGACCCTTGACAACCTAAGCTGATTATCTATTCCTGATCCACTTCCCAGCATTCTGATTAGCTAGTCTTATACCTTAACACCAAGTCCTTATGAAATTCTCCAATATGCCCCCATCCCCCAACTCTTGCTATTCATTTAATTCCTTCTTCTCTAAGCATACAGGCTCTGTTCCCTTTTTTAAGTCTTAGTTTTCTTTCACATATTTCTCCTTTCAGGGATCTTTTCCCCTTCTGGAAATAGCTACGTAGTTGAAGACATGTTGCATCTGAGTCAAGAGACTTTCATTTATGTCTTTTTGTCCATGTGTTACAGATAGTCATGGTCATGTAAATTAATATCTTGAAACCTTAATTTCTTTATTGGTAAAAGTGATGAGGACTTGCATGCCATATCATGTAGTCTTATTATGAAGATCAAATGAAATACCAAAGGTGAAATACATTATCAAGATCTGTATCATTTATATTTTTTTTATTTCCACCTTCCTATTCTGGTTTGTTTGTTTAATATTTCCTTTTGGCCCAACACAGTTTAGCATTATAAGAATCCACTTTTATAATTAATGACATAAAATATACAGTCATAATGCTAATTTGGTTCAACATTTATCATTTGCATGGTGAAATGGACTATGATATTTCCTGGTGATACAGAGATAGTGTGTAATCTCTGTCCTCTGGCCCTGAGATGCTGGATTGGATAGAGCCATGCACTTGAAGTCAAGAGAACTTGAATACAAATCTAGCCTCTGACACTAGCTGTATAATCCCATATAAATCACTTAATCTCTGTCTTCCTCTATTTCCTCAACTGTGAAATGAGCATACGAATATCCCAAGACTGCAGTGAGGACAAAATAAGATAATTTTTAAGTATTTCACACTGTCCTAGAACAGAGGAAGAATGCTTAATTTTTCCATTTCCTTCCCTTCCCTAGGAGTTCCCAAACTAGTAAGGGAAGGGGATTAAGATAATATACATATATTGATGTACAACCTTATATTTATATTCAAAAATCAATTTCACAAATACATACTGGGTAAGTTAGGGTTAGATAATAATTCTAAAAAAGGGAGAGATGGAGATTTTAATAAATTAAAATTTTAATGAATTAACATTGATGGAGCTGGTTAAAACTAATTTGAATTTAAGTACATGAAAAGACTAGTAACATGTCATGGACTATAATTGTAGCATTATTGTCTCCCCAAATCAGAACACGATCAGGGTATCACTTTCATGTCTGGGAAAAACATTGTGGTGAAGATATTGATAACTAAACAACTCCATAGAGGAGGGAAATAATGCTTTTGAGGGACTTTAAGATCATATCATAGGTAAAACTTGGGATGTGCAGCCTTCAGGAAACATTTCAGGAGATTGAGGGAATATAAGAGTTGTGTTAAATATTTAAGTTTTAACACAAAGAAAGAGAGATTATAATTATTCAGCATGTCTCCACAGAACAGAATTAGGAGCAATGGGTTGTTATTGCAAATAAGCCTGGAACCAAGTATAGTCAGCTTACCCTTTCTTTCTTGATACCCCTTTATATATTTAAAGGAAAACAATGATCAATTTTTCTTCTTAGTCTTTTCTCCAGGCTAAGCACTCACATTTTCTTCAGTCATCTACAATGTAAGTCTTCAGTCAAGCCATGACTGTAAGATATGTTGTAGAGTACAGGAGACCAACCTTTGTTTAGAGACATGTTGTAGTATATGGTCTCTTAGAACTCTAGGGTTTGTGATTCGTCTTTTATAATGTAATACATGTGTAGGAGAAGGGCAGATGTTATAAGAGATTAAAGATGAAGAGAAAGCTATTTCTCACAAAGAAAAGCCAACTCTGTTTTTCTTTCTCCCCTGTCCTCTTCTCTCCTGTCCTCTCTTCTCTTCTTGTCTTTTCTTCTCTTCTCTCCTCTTCCTCATCCATGAAAGCACAAATTTCAATATATACCACATACCCCTGTGAGTATCTTGAACTAGGACTATGAGTTTCCTTTCCTTTCCTTTCCTTTCCTTTTCTTTTCTTTTCTTTTCTTTTCTTTTCTTTTCTTTTCTTTTCCTTTCTTTTCTTTTCCTTTCTTTTCCTTTCTTTTCTTTTCTTTTCCTTTCTTTTCTTTTTTCCTTTCTTTTCTTGTCTTTCATCTATAAAAACAGTATCTTGTATATAATATATGTATTGACTCTGTTGAATTTGAATTCTCAACTCAATTTATTTCAACTTTCACTTTCCCAGTCTTTTTTCCCTAACCCAGGCTTTATCCTACTCTCTCTCTCAATACCCCACCTCCCAAGTAAAATAATTCTAAATGCATTTCTTGCTTGTGCCTACAAACAGCCACTTTCACAAAGTATCTTTACAATAGAGGCATTTATCAGCAAATCTGTGCATTAATACACACATATGCACACATGCATACACATACATTCAGATATATAGAGAAACATGTAGTTTTAAACACATATGTGTATATTTATGTATGTGTGTAACTGCCTGTTTTTTAAAACAAGTAAAGTTTAAGCAAGCCCATAGGCATATGGATTAGGCAGATTTATGCTATCTGTTGGTAATATTATGAGTTTTTCAGTAACTAATAAATTATGGAGAGGCAGGAAAGCACTAGTAGTCATATGTGCCTGTGTATGTTTGTGTGTGTGTATTCAGTTGTGCATAGATGTCTATTTCTAAAATGAATTTCCTTTCTTGGTAGGTAAATATTAGTATTATTTGTAACTGATTACTGAATCTCAAATATGTCTTGGTTTATGATTTCATTATTCATTTTTTCCTTGTACCCTGCAACTATGACTGACAGCAGCAAAGATGTCTAATCATGATTAGTATCCTTAATACTGGGTTTTAAAATATCTAAAAGACAAATAGGAGAAGTTCCACTTGACCTGTCCTGGTATGTGCAGAATGTATGACTGTAAATTTTACTGCCTGTCTGGGGGAGACAATGTCACTCCCTTTCCTTCTGATCATATCTTTTATAAGACAGTGTAATTTGACCTGTGCACCATGGTTGGAGGTAAAACTGCCAAGTAAGTTCAAGGTAGGGATCAGTTTCAGCAAGAGAAAAGTCTTAAAATGACACAGTTAAAACATTTGTATAATTATTTAACCTTTTCTACTTCTTTCAAACTACTGTATTAATATATTCCACAAAAACATAAAAACGTTCACTTCAATATTTACCAAGTCAGATGATTCTGAAATATCTCAAAAAGCCAAACTTCATTAAAGTCTTTTACATACAGCATAACTAATAAATGGAAATTTGGAAATATCTGGATATTTAAAACCAAAGCTTTCACTTTTCATACATGTTGGGAATTGAGTAATCATAGTCAATATCTACAGTTAACACTTTATGTTCCATTCAGCTAAACTGAATTTGTTGTTGTTCTCTGAATACAACGTTCCATTTCCATTCTTTGATTCTTCTTGCACAGTCTCTCTGATTCCTGCAATGTATCCCCACCTTTCCTCTACCTCTCAGAATCCTAGGCTTCCTTCAAGACTCATTGCCAACTCCTACACTACCTTATACAATTTTTTGTCTGTTCTCTTTCCCAAAATTCCTTTACATTGTTTATATGTTATCCATACTCATCTGTTGACATGCTATTTCTCCACCCCCACAATCCCAGTAGAATATAAGTTCCTCCAGGAGAGAGATTTTATTTTTTTTTTATCTTCGTTTCCTTGAAGTCTAGAAAGTATTTGGTTTTTATCAAATGATGGGTGGATTGAATTAATTTGAAGAGAATCTATTCCAGAAATATACTTGATTGTCAGAAACTTTATTAGAAAAACAGTAGAGAAGCCATAGGTATGTGTTCCATACTCTGACTTCCCTCTTTGATCCCTGCATCCAGTAAAGCACAACTTCCTTTGCTTATCTTTAATTGAGATGGCTGGCAAGATTCTTCCATGTAATGCATAGATGCCATCTCACTCACTCATAGATGCATAGGTGATAAAAATTGAGTCCATGGCCATTCTGTGAGCTTTGTTCCCAAACTAGTGGTCAATTGAGTGATCACTGTATGTTAAATAAGAAAAGAATGGATTCATATTGTCCTTTAGAAGCTGATCCATTGAAGAACTATTTTAATACCTTTCACAACTATGATCAGGAAGAACTCTTAACCAGACATGGAAGAAAGGTAATTGCAAAAAACAGTCTTCAACAAGAATTTGCTGATCACCTACTATGTGTCAGGTACTAGATTATGCATGGATAAGTCTAAATGGAAAGACAGTAGGAACTGAGATGATTGGAAAAACTATAATGTAGAAAGTAGTGTTTGAGTTGTTTCTAGAAGGAGGAGAAGTATTGCTTGAGACAGAGGTAAGGTGGGAATTCATTTCAGGCATGGGGTATGGCTCACAGGCATGTATAACCAATTGTGAAGAAGACAATTTGACTTAATCACAGAGTGCCAGAATAATATAAGGTACTATGAAGCTAAAAGGATAATTGGGAGCCAGATTGTAAAGGGCTCTGAATTTTCAACAGAGGAGTTTGTATTTGATCATAAATGCAATAGAGAGCCAATGGTGTTAATTGAATAGGGAATTGACATTGTCAGATCTGTGCTTAAGGACAGTCACTTGGATAGCAGTGTGAAGGATAGACTGGAGGTAGGGAGTGACTTGAGACAAGACCAGTTGGGAAGTGGTTACAATAATTCAAGGAAGAGGTGATAGGTCCTAAATGAAAATATATGATCAGAAATAAATAGGGAGACACCTTCCAGAAAGTCATTAAAATTAGCTGTATAGTAAGTATATGTATAGATAGAAAGAGCCTAATATAAGATTCATTATGGAATTAGAAATGGAATAGAATAGAATTCCAAATAGAATTTGGAAATAGATTGTATATGTGGAGTGAAGAAAAGTGAGGAGCTGACGTTACAAATTTTAGTGGCAAGAAGAATGATGGTAACTGACAAAACTTTGGAAGTTTAGCAAGAGAGAATTTGGGGAGTATAAGAGTATGAATTCATTTTCAGACATACTAAGTCTGAAAACATGTGCATCATATATTTCTGATGATGATTTGATAACCAAAATACATTGGGAATTAACACAAATATATAAGAGCAAAAGCCATTCTCAATACATATATGATTAAAGAATATGAACAAAGAATACCCAAAGAAGTGACAACCACATAGGACAATTTACTAAATTACTATAAAAAGAAATGCCAGTCAAAACAATTTGGAGATTTGTCCAGCAAATTATTTAAAAAAATAAAAATTGGAATGCTCATTGTTGAAATTATCCTGGAAAGACAAGGATGTTAATTCACTGTTGGTGGAACTGTGATACAACTTCACATTGGAAGGTAATGTGAAATTAGGATAAGAAAATGGGAAAAGGTGATTTCACTTTTAGGCAAAAAATCCAAAGAAGTTAATGATTTTAAAATGTTTTATATATGGTGATATACTTATTTCACAACATTTTGGTAATTAACTGCTGTAACCAAAACATATACTAATTGGCTCAACAAGTTTTGGTGTAAGTATATAAATTAATATTACTAGTGTAATGTATGGGATGTTCAGAGAGGGGTAGTATCTCTGGTATGGAGGGCTTGTCATGCCCTCCTAGGGCAGCTCTCCAGCCACTGACCCTCACCTGACACCCAGCTCTCACTTATGGCTCCTAGTAGCTACTAGCATGTGGCAGCGGCCACACCCCAGGCAACAGCTTCGACAGGCCGGCTAAACCTTGTGAATGTAGCCATCGGGTCATCGACCCCTGGTGAACCAGGGCTTTGCTCACCCAGCATGTGAAGACTGCTTCGGCTGAATAGATGGAAGAAACCAACAAGAAGGTTCAACGGCTGAGATGGCGATGCAGCAAAGCACTGTGGAATGCTTAGGGCATGTTGAAGCACAAACGACAACAAGGCCATCCAATACAGCCGAGGAAGTCTCCAGGTGTAACGATTTTTCGTGCCACTGGACCCAGGCTTCCAACGCCGAGGGAGTGGGACTGTCTCTGTGCATTGACCCTTCCACTTAAATCTCTTTCATGCACAAGTGTCTTTGTGCAAAACGCACAAAGACAATCGTCATTCTCAGTTACCAAGAAACTACTACCACAACTACTGTATTTTTAAAATTATGAATATGATGAATAAAGAGTTTGGGAAGAATTTTGAATGTATATAAAATGAAGAATAAGGAAGCAATATACAATAAGTACAATAATTGAAAGTGCCTGGCACATAGTAGACTTTTAACAAATGCTTATTACTGGTTGAATGACTGAATGGAAAGAATAATAATACAAAATTCAAACTAATGTTCTGAAAGTATCAGGAACAAGGTAGCCTCAAAGAAAGGACATGGAAGTGAATCTCTTAATTTTTACCTAGGTAGATGGGGGTGATAGAGATGGGATATTGTATACTATAAAATTAAGTTGAGGGAAGTGAATGAAAAAAAAACACTTATTAAGTGCTTACTGTATATAAAGAAATCTTATATGCTGAAGATATGAAAGAAAAAGGAACTCAAACTCTAGTCTTAAAAAGCTTACTTCTATAAGGGGAAATGATATATGGAAGGTTTCTGCTGAAAGTCAGATAGGAACAGTCTTGTGGTCCATAGCGATCAGTGTCAAAGAAAACTTTTTTAATGTCATTCTCATGAATAAAATCCTATCAGTTTCTAATGTTGAGTCACTGGACAGTATCAAGTAGTTTGATGGTCAGAATTTTCTTCTCTAGGTTTTCAATAACTGTGGCTGAAGTACCTTCAGGAGTAGTTGCCAGGTTGTAACTCCATGGGAATCACTTTCTAAGATGATGGCTGAGGGCATTCCTGTTCCCAATGTTTTTGGATTTAGGATACCGTAATATCTTCATCAGTGTCTGAAGGCAGATTTTGGTCAAAGTTGTGCATGGTGACTTGACTTCTTTGTCCCATGATTTCTCCTGTATCTCCCTCAGAAATCTCTGCTAATAGGGTTTGCTTTTCTGACCTTTGCTGGTAGTGGATGAATTGGCTAGTTTTGCTGAAGTGCTTTTCTCCCTTCTTTTTTTTTTTTTAATTCTTCTTATCTTGAAGAAATGGCATCTGGAAATGACAGGGGATGAATATACTAAGTATAGGTAATTTAAATATATCTGTACCTATGCAAAAGGAAAACAAATTAAAAGGGACTTTGTGTACCTTATTCCTGGCAGATAACTTAGAAAGTCATAGCTCAGTATTTCAAGAGTATGTCATTTTATCTGTTTGGGTATTTCCTCCAGCAATGAAAGTCAGCTCAGACCTCCTTTATCACTTAGTAGGAGGTCTTTAAGTTACTGGGACTATAAAATTAATAAATCTGCAGTCTGTGTGGCTCTGAGCCTGTCTAAACTTAGCTAGGATGGACCTCAGGCAATAGGGCTTCCATGTGTCACTTTGCTCAGACTATCACTTGAGTAGGTCCTGTTCAATTTTGTCTTCTGATGCCATAGACTTTGAAACCTCAGAATTACTCCCACATTCCATTATGAGAAAGGAAGATGTAGAACCTTTGAATAGGTTTGAATACAAGGGAAAATAGCTCTAAACTTAGCTTAGAGATCAATATGGGGCAACACTATGCGAGGCATAGAAGATCCAAGTACAAAGAATGAAATCATCCCTTCAAAAAACATGTGTGATTTTAGATTTAAACACAGAAATATAAGCATTTGAGAATTTATTTGTAAACACTGGAAACATCTAGCAACAAATTATGACTATATTTTCTGATTAGAATTGGATTTTATATGGATTTTCTAAAACGTGATATAGTAGAGACCATGCTTCAGGGGAAATTGGGCTTGAATCCTAGCTATGCTGTTTACTACCAGTGTGACCTTGGATAAATCTAAGCCTCAATTCCCTCTCTTAAAATAAATGTTTTGGATTACATGACTGAAATCTAAGAATCCTTCTAGCTCAAAATCTCTGATCTTTTTCTTTGGAAGTCTGGAAGCCTCAGCCCATGAAGTGATATCTTGTTGGGTTTATGACTCATTAGGCTATTAGAAAAGACATGTGAAGCTTAGCTTGCTAAATATGAAATCTTGAAAACCTAAAAAGGATTTGCTTATAAAATACAAATTGTCATTTTAATATTATAGTTGAATGACTTGGAATTATAAAGTTATTTAGTATGTTGGCATTATTCCATAACTGGGCTATATTTTAAATTTAGAAAATAAAGGTAATTTCCTACACAATGTGATTTGAAGATCACAAAGGAATGTGGAATGTCTTACCTGACCACGCCACCCATCCTATTTAGTAACTTCTAGTAACTCCCAGTGTCTTCTAGGATCAAATGTAAAATCCTCTTTTTCATTTAAAGATATGTCCAACCTGGCCATCTTCTATCTTTCCAGTCTTCTTAAACTTTATTCCCCACTACACACTCAGTGATCTAAGAAAAATAAACAACTTTCCATTCTTCAATCTCAACACTCTAACTCTGTGCCTTTGTACTGGATATCCCTCATAGAGAGTAGCCTCTCTCCTCAGTCTCTGCCTTCTTGTTTTCTAGCTCGGTTAAAGATTAATATAAAATCCCACTTTCTGCAGTTGGCTTTTCCTGTCTGCCCCTTGCCTCTCTTGCTAGTGCCTTTCCTCTGAGATGGACTTCCATAAATGCTTCTAAACATTGTATATGCACTATTATTTGTATGTAGCCACCCCACCCTTCCCCTGCCCATCTTCCCATTAGTACTGAGGACAGCACCTGGCACATGGTAAAGTGTGCCTTATAAAGACTGATATACTGAACTGAAATTTCAAACCAAAATTAAATCACTTTTATGTATTGACAATATCTAGAAAAGAAATTAATTTGCATAAAAGAAAGCCACGTGAGAGAGAGAGTGTGTATGTGTAATGTTAAGGACTTGGCCCCATCTACTGAAATATATCATGTATAATAATAGAAGCCTAGCATTTAAAAGAATCTTAAACATTTTTTCAGAGGCAGCAAAGTGGTAGAGTGAATACTGCACAAAATTTAGAGTTGGAAAGACCTGAGTTCAAATGAAGCCTCAGATATCTACTAGTTATGTTACCATGGGCAAGTTATATAACCTCTGCCTCAATTTCCTCAACTGTAAAATTGGGATCATAATAGAATCTATTCATATGATTGTGATGAGGATCAAATGAGATAATATTTTTAAGACACTTAGCATGATTCTTGGCTCATCATAGGTGTTTGATAAATGCTTTTCCCCTTCTCTTCTCCTAGACCACTCCATATTTGATGCAGAAATCTCTTCTTCAACATCTTAATCAAGGGAGTATCCAAGTCCTGATCAAATACTTCTAGTAACAAAGAACTTCCTACTTAATGAAACAGCACCTTCCTCTTTCAGGCAATACTAACTGTAAGAAGGTTATTTCCAGATCTACTTCCATATAACTTCTGCTCATTTGGACTAATTCTCCATCTTGGATCTACCCAAAACTACTCATTCCAAAAATGTTTAGTGCCCTAAACCTCTGACAGTGATTATCAGATACTTCTGAAGTTTTCCCTTCTCAAATTTAGATATCCTGAGTTCCTTATCACAAATGTAATTAATTTTTCAAATTGGCCACTTGTCACCTGGAAAGCAGAATGGAAGACAGTCATAGAAAATTTTGCTTTGAGAAGGAAGGTAAAGAGAACATTTTGAACTTTGTGGAAGTACAGAGTAGCTGAGCAACAGCATGTGGGTACTAGATGCCTCGATGGGGCAGGGGAGTAGAGGGAAGGAAGCCAAAAGGGGAGGTTGGTAGGATGCCAAAGATAAAATCCCCTGACTTTAACTGTTTCACTTAAGGCTAGGGCTGCCCATAACCCATGCTATCTTGCTAACAGTAGTTGTGGCAGATTGTAGTGCCAATAAGAAGTGCTATTAGATACAATGTATTTCAAGTTTTCCCTACTTTCTGCTACCTGCCTGTAAACCGGCATTTGTAATTTGCAAGCCTTTTGCTAATCATAGAGGTGTCTCTTCCAGAGCAGTCATGCATGACCGACATTTCATGCCACCACATTCAGTCTGCAGAGTTTGGGGGGTTTGTTTTCAGATTAACCTCATTTGGGGGTTAAATTTGTTTCATGGGTTGCAAGCACATAAAAGAACAACATCAAATGTTGTAACCAAAGAATGGTAGGAAAAAAAAAGAAGATGGGCAGCTAGGTGCCTCCCTGGATAAAGTGATGGGCCTGGAGTCAGGAAGACCTGCCTTCTAATCTGGCTTTGGGCTCTTACTAGCTATCTGACCCATGGCAAGTCACTTTGGCTCTGTTTGCTTCAGTTTACTGTTCTGTAGAATAGGAATAATAATAACATCTACCTCCCAGGGTTGCTGGGAAGCCCAGATGACATAATCATCATATAGTACTTAGCATAGGACCTGGAACATAATAAGTTCTTCAATAATGTTAGTTAATATTATTACTTTATCACGCAGCAAGAGTCAATAATTACCAAAGGGAGAGGCTATGCCAACCAATGGCACCTTAAAATGGTATAATCCTTTTTTTATAGTCAATGAACATTTATATAGCATTTAGTATGTGCCAGACACTGTACTAAACACTAGTGGTATAAAAAAGGAAAAGTCAGTCTCTACCCTCAAGGAGCTCCTATTCTAAATAAGGAGACAAACATAAAAATAATTAGGAAAAATCAAGATACATACTGAGCAGATGAAAGGTAATCAGAGTGCTAATGGCTGTGGAAGTAGGAAGGTCTGGGAGGAGAAAAGGGTTGCAAAAAGGGATTCTAAAAGGAAGCAATAAGAAGGGAGAATGCACCAAGCATTTTTGAAAGAGTGAAGTCACAGAAATGGGAAATGGTATATATCTTGGGAATATGAGCAAGGGAGTTTGGATCCCAGAGTACATGGAAGGGAGAAAAGTATAGGAAGATTGAAAAGATAGGAAGGGCCAGTTGTGAGGAATTTTCATTTTCAAACAGAAGAATTTGTCTTTGATTGTGGAGGCAATAAGGAACCACAAGAGTGTATTGTGTGTATGTAGAAGAAGGGCTATGGGGAACCCTATCTACCTTTTAAGAAATTCATGCTTGCAGTTGATGGAGAATAGAAATTTTGGGAATTGAGGCAAGAAGACCAATTAAGACGGCTACTGAGACAAATCAAGCAAGAAGAAATAAGGGTCTGACCTAGATAGATGAGAATGAAAAAAAAAGGAGCACATGAGAAAAATGTTGTGAAGATAGAAATGACAAGGCTTGACAGTGGATTGGATATGTGAGATGAACAAGTGGGAGGAGTCAAGATTCATCCAAAAGTTGTGAGTTTGGATATCTAGAAAGATATTGCATCCCTCAATGGTAATAAGGAAGTTAAAAAAGAGGGTGAGTTTGGGGAGGGAGAGTGAAAGGGTTCTGTATGGATCTCTGGAGTTTCGAGATGGATAAGGGACCCCATATGTTGAATAGACCCCTGTGTAAAGTTTATAACACTACATAGACAAAATCACACAAGACACATTGGAAATATTGGTTTGTGATCTTTGCCACATCCAATGTCAGAGGTCAATTGAATATTTAAGTATTTTTAAAATATTATTTTAATAATTTTAAATAAATAAATAAATTTTAAAAATAAAATACATATTTAAGGTCTACTTTTATGTATGTATCCACCTGGAATGATCAGAGATGGTGTTGCAAAATAGCAAATAATTATGAATTGTTTCTGTTTAAATATCTCAAAAAAGCAGAGGGAATAGTGGTAAAAGGTGAATGCCTTAATAAAGAAGACTTGGAATTCATTAACCCCAAACTGATGTATTGTTTTATGATTAATCTTCCAGATTTCACCCCCACATAGTTCTGATTTCTAGAGTTGAGGAGTGACTGCTCTTCTGTAGGTGAATTTGGTTTCAATAATATCTCTATGCAGTTGACTCATATCAATCTAATTTAAATATATAATATCAGTCTAAACTTAGGCCCTTTCCTGAGCCATTTCATGTTTTGCCTGTAGCAGATTTTGAATGGGATATATGGTAGATATCTAAATTTAACAAACTTAAAATATAACTCTCCCTAAAATTTAGCCTGCATTCAACTTCCCTATAACATGGAGGGCACCTCTATTCTTCTAACGCAACAGATTAGCAACATTGGTAACATCTGCTTCCCAATATCTTGACCACAAATATCTCCCTACTACGATCCGTCATCAACTGAGAATCTTAAATGATTTTTCTAAATTCAAGTATGACTGTATCACCTTTCTACTCTCTGAACTCCCAATGGTGCCTAATCAGCTTTTAAATCTTCACAACCTGAAGGCTTCTTACCATTACAGTAATGTGTGTTATTATTCCCCTCTTACTGTGACCCATCCAAATGGCTTATATGGCATAGGCCTTCATCAATTAATGGCTTATACTCCACATAAGATGTGCCAATTCTACTTTCTATGCTTGTCTCTCCTCATGGAATGCTTTTCCATGTCACTTTTGCTCCTTGAGATCTATGATTTCCTTCAAAATTCAGTTCAATTGCTGCTGCCTTTTACTTGAAACATTTCCTAATACACCCATTTCCTATTGTCCTTCCAATTGTTACTTCCTTGTTTTCATCTCATATATATTCTGTACATTCCTATTTATATATACATGTTGCTTTCTCCTTTAAAAAGTAAGCTTTTTGAGGACAAGAATGGCTTCGTTTTTGTATTTGTATCCTTATATTTACCATAATACCTGATGTATAAGAAGGATATAATGAATGCTTGTTGATTGAAAAGTCAACAAAGAATAAGCATCTATTATGTGTCTGGCACTGTGTTTAGTTCTGGGAATATAAATAAGAAAAAAAAGACAGTTGCAGTCCTGATGGAGCTTGTAGTCTAATGGGGGAAAATAACAACAACAAAAAAAAAGGAACCCGAGAGAGGGGTATGCCAGTACGTACCCAGCACAGAGGGCATGATATTCATAGAGTTAAAACTAAGCAGAATAGCAGATAACAAATGAAGTAGAAAATGTTTGCATAGGAAAGTCTTGGAAGGAGTTCCTGAATGAATAAATGGATGGATGATTGAATGAATGAATGAATGACAGATTAATTGCGACCACTAGCATGGTAAGATAGAAAATACAATAGATTCAGAATCAGAGAACCTGGTTCTGAGTTACGGCTATTACTTTTTCTGGCCTTGGGCACATTATACAACTTTTCTGATTCTGATATTCTTAATGTCTAAAATGAAAGACTTGGATTTGATCAGGGTTCATAACCTGAGGTTTTTCAACTTGAAAAAAAGAGAGAGGAGGGTGAGAGAGAGAGAGAAGAAGAGAGAAAGAGAGAGAGAGAGAGAGAGAGAGAGAGAGAGAGAGAGAGAGATTTTAATATAATTTTGTTCTTTTGTAATTCTATGAATTTTAATTAATGTAATTAAATCTCTTATTCTGAGGTGTCTGTTGTCTTTGTCAGGCTGTCAAAAGAATCCATGATATATACATATGTGTGCATGCACATGGACACACACTCCAAAAGGTTAGATATCATACTAATATGGCAATATTCTTCTGTTTGTTAGCTATAGTATGCCTATACAGACTGTATATGAAGTATTATCAATAGTTCTTGGTGAAGAACAGAAATATGAGAACACAGTTAAGATGGTGGAAGGTCTGAAGTTCATGCAGGTCAATTGAAAGAAATGGGAACATATAATACCTTGAAGAAGAGAAGATTCAGAGCTGATGTTATAATTGTTACCAATATTTGAAGAACTGTTCTGAGGAACTAGGATTGGCTTTTTCCAATGCCTGCCTTTCCAATCTTATATATTACTCCCTACCATGTTTTTTTCTTTTCTTTTCTTTTCTTTTTTTAATCTAGTGAACCTGGCCTCACTGTTCAATGAACAAGATCTTAAATCTCTTGGCTCTGGGCATTTTATCTATCTGTCCCCCGTATCTGGAATGCTCTCCTTCCTCCACTCAGACTATTTTCAAGTCCATGAAGTATATAAAGTGATATATTTGCTTTTCTAAAAAATATCCTCACCTTCCATCTTGAAATCAATACAGTGTATTGGTTCCTAGACAGAAGAGTGGTAAGGGCTAGGCAATGGTGGTTAAGTGACTTGCCCAGGGTCACACAGAGAGGAAGTGTCTAAGGATGGATTTGAACCTAGAACCTCCTGTCTCTAAGCCTGGCTCTCAGTCCATTGAGTCATGTAGCTGCCCTCCTAGTTGATTTATTAGTAAGGTGATCTGCAAACCTTTTAATGTCATAAAAATGTTAGTGATTTTATTCAAGCAGAAGTTGAAATAACACTTGTCAGATATGGTACAATGGGGATTCATTCTGGGTATGAATAGCACTAAATGTCCTCCTGAGGTCCATATAACTGTGAAATTCTTTGATTTATTTCTGAGAAATTAAACCTTCTTTTCTTTCTCACTTTCCACTTAAATGTACATTTTAACAAAGTCCTCTTGTGCAATTTCCTTTGTCTTCACCTGAATAAGTAACTACTATGGTAGGAATTTTAGTTCAAGAAAGTTCTTTAATAAGCAGGGAAGACTGAAAGAACCATGGTATATATAGTTGAAAGGAAGTGGAAGACATCCTTTGCGAAACTTTAATTTTTTTTTGAAGGTAGAAAAAACGTAAAACAATCACCTATCCCTACAAACATGCACATCACATCAACAATAGCAACAACAACAACACATAAGGACCAAGAACATTATGACTTGCCCAAGATTATGAAGAAAGCAAGTAATGGAGATGATATTTGGACCCAGCTCTCTGATTCTAAATCTAGCTTTTGACATTGTACCAGGATGAGGAGGCAAACGTTACTGAACTGACAAGACCTTGCACTGTCCCTGCAATCATACTGTGGAGACTTTGACTTGATTCTAGGAAAGAACATTGACCTATGTTTTAAATAGTGAATCCTTGAGTTACCTTTAATAGGAAGTGGATGAACATGGAATTACAATGGCAGCTTAAAGAGGGGGTTTCACTTAGAGGATATTTGCCATGTTCAGTCTCCTCATCCTGTTCTTGGAGTGACTGTTTACTGCTTTACCATACCTACCTTTTACTTTAGTATAACACAACAACTAGGTAGACATGGGCATTTTGTGGAGGGATTAAATAAACTAGAAATAATAAACATGCAAATAATATAATTTGAAAAACAACTGATTTTAAATGTCCTACTATGTATGTCTATGTGTACATTGAATCTGGCCATATGAGGGACAAATCAGTCAGATACATGTCTCTTGGGGGAAAAAACCAAAAAAACCTAAAAACTAAAAAACAAACAAAAAATCCATAACAAATCATTTTAACTGACTCATTCTGATCTGACCAATTCTTTCCCCTGATTACCACTACAGTCAGAATCGCATAGTGCTAGCAATGGAAAGAAACCTAGAGATTCGTGATTCTAATGTACACGTGTTTCAGAGGAAGAAACCAAGACCCAGAGAAAAGAAATTATTTACCTCAGGTCACATTCAAATCCAATGATGTTTTATCCACAAAAAGAAAAAAAACGTCTGTTGAATAGTATATGAGACAAAGAAATGTAAAGTAAAACAGCTAGAAAGTGTCAGAACTGGAACTTCAATCCAAGTTCTAACTTTAGTCTAGTTTACCTTTCCATTACCCAACATTTTCAAATTTGAAAATAATATGAAATGTAAAGTATTCCTATTTGACTTTTTTTCTTTATCCTTATATTTAAGCCATCACTTCACATGATAACAATATTGACTGGACCACAAATCTTGGTCCCACTGGTAAGCAGGACTAATCTTTCTAGGAACCAGTGAATGCATAGATAAGTTTTAAAAAATTGTATTTTCTATGAGCCAATCACAGTACTGAGCACTAAGGGATACCAATAAAAAAGGGAGGTCGATGGGAAGAGACAGACCATACTTAGGGTACACAATGATAAGGAAGAGGTTAGAAAAAAAGAAATTAAAAATGGTGACTTGTGCCCATTTCAGAGCATGATCATTTCAGTAGCTTTTGTTGGAGACCTGTGCTGATGGACATAGATAACAGATTCACCCCAAAACTTTTGCTTGCTTTCCTCTCAATAACTATATGCATGCTGACTTAAACTAATTATATATATATTTTTTCTCACAGACATTGAATTGCCTAGGGAAGGTTTATTTTTTCTTTTCATCAGATTGACAGTTATCTAGTTTTGCTGTGAATTTTCAATTATATGTGGTTTATTCCAAGTATTAGAATTTTGGTTAAAATATGAATTATTCATGAGAGAGATATGGCCTCATTTGTCCAGAGAACATTAAAGCCAATTGTACTTCAATAATAAGTATGTAATCACAGAATGTAGACATACATTCTATAGTATGACACACTCTCCATTTTACCAAAAGGTGAAAAAAAAATCCGATAACAAAGACCTGGCATATTACTCAAAATGCTGAGTAAATAAATCCTTCAGCATTGATTTAAAATGATGAACTTGCATTGATCTATCTTGACAATACTTTTTGCAAGTGAAACTCAAAAGACATTGTAATATTTATAGGGAAAATGGGTGGGATTAAAAAATAGGGGATATGGAAAGTTTTGTAACAGAGAATGGAGGAGCTGAAGAAATAGAGGGAATATGGCTGCCTGGTGAGGTAAAAGGAGAGAGACAACTCCTCCTGAGATGTTATATTGTGAAAAATGGGATTCCCAAGAAATGGGCCACTTATGATAGCCTAAGGGGATGTCTTCTTTATAGACTGATATTTCAGATACCCCAGAGCAGGTAAGCATGGACCCTGCTGAGGGACAAGCCTCCCCCCAGACCAAGGTTACTCAGCAGGGGTCTGATAAGGACCGTTTATAGTTGTATGGTTGTCCTGAGTTTCAGTTCCCTCTATGTCCCCTGAAATGATAGTCCTCTTATCTGACTGAGGTTATGTAAATAAAGTTAAATTTTAATAACAAATTTGGATTGGGGAGGTGTCAGGGAAGAGGGAATAGGGATTTCCCTAGATTGGTTTTGAGTCTCTCTCAGGTTTTGAGCTGAGGCCAGGCCTCACAGACTGGTGGAGTGTTTCCTTCATTTCTATCTATGCTAATCTGTGCTGGTTTTCTTAAATTCAAAGTCTTTAGGAAGCAAGAGAAAGAAAAGTTCTGATTTTCAGAGCTGGTTGGGTCTGTCCCTTCAGCCTGATGCACTAAAGATCGGCCTTACAGTTCAAACTGCTTCCCTTAAGTCCTTTTGAACAATGAACATGATCACAGGGATCCAGGTAGAGCACACAGTTGGGAAATACAGGAATAGAGGCACTTCTAACCAGAGACAGGGAGAGAGAGGATCCTTCTAGTTCTAGGGCCAGGAAGTGAGAGAGTAATGGGACCAACAGCCACTTCCAGTTGCCCCTTGCCCCACCAACTGTCAGTCTTGTCAATATCTTCTCTCTAATATTCCAACTGCTGTTGGTCCAACTCAGTGGCAGAAAGTCCAGAACTTGCTTTAGTTTTCCTTTCCACAACATCCAAATAAAAATAATCACTTAATAAACAGGATTACAAAATAGTTTAAAATCTAGCAGATGTCCAGTTCATCAGCCAGTCTCTCCACCCCAGTCCCTTTTGGGAATAAAAAGCATTTTTCTTTGAAAATGTAATGGAAAGAAAAATGAGTTTGGAAATTGCCAACAGTTCAAAAATAACCAAACAATTGTGAAATATTTAAATAGTAAGCTAGTCCTTTTCAGAATATAGAATAGAGTCTTCTGTGTATCTAATTAGATTTGGTTATCACAACTATAATCTTTAATAAGGATGAATCTTTCCTGGCTCACCCCGATACCATGAATCATATTACAAGAGTGAAAGTTGTCTTCATCGATTAACTACTTATAGAAAATATACTAAGAATAGAAAAATGATTGTGTAAGCTGAGGAAGCCCTTTTTTAAACAAAATTTCTCATTTTTTATACTCTTTTGAATGGTCCTAGAAACAATTAAGTACTGGAAGAAGGAAATCGAGAAATAATTTTATTATAATTATCTCTTCCTTCATAATGTTCAGACTCTCCTCTCTGCCTGCAATAAATTTTATCAGTGTTGCTTATACATGTACAGGATGGGGGGGGGGTCATTTATTTGTCCTATAAATGAGTATTCCATGCCAGCTCACTTAATAATCACATAGCTCTCTCTGATAAGTCTGTCTAAAAAATTGCTTATTTAAACATACTTAAGCCAAAAATAAATTTCTAATGCTAATTTAAAATGTTAATTCTGGGATTGGTTAAAGAAAAAGAATAAATTGGTACAGCCTTCAGTTTCAAAATATAGAAAACTAAAGAAAGACAAAGAAAATCTTTCCTGGATTTAAATGTGAATCTATAATAGTGTTTTGCTTTATAATGTAAAGCAATAAAATACTTCTATCCCACTTCCCCCCCTCCCAAGTCATATCAATGCATAGGACTCAAACATCATAGCATTCAGAGTTGGAAGAGACTTTAAGGATGATCTTGTCCAATTAAATTACAATTAGTCAGGAAACTGAATCTCAGAAACTATGGACAATTTGCTCTAGGTTCTAAAGGCAGCAGATATAAGAGCTAGTTCAAACTTTCCTCCACATCTCAGAAAGATATCTCTTTAAAACGATTTTAAAAGAGAGATAAAAAGAAAAGGCAATTGAGCAACACCAAGAAACACATCAATCAAGATTGGCATTATGTGTTGTGTTCCACACCCATGGTTCTTTACCTTTACAAAGAAGGGAGGGAGTTGCATTTTTATAACTTTTCTTTGATACCAGCCTTACTATTATAATTACACAACATTCAGTTTTGGTCTTTGTTATAGTTCTTTCCCACTTATATGATAGTATACCTTGAATTTGTGTATGTATACACATATATACAGAATTCAAGGAAGAAATTTTTATGTTCTTTTCTTTTCCTCGGGAACATATGAAATTTCTCATACTTATATACATATTTATAGCTACATACACATATGAATAGATAGATATTTTTTAACAAAATGGGGTTGTCCGAGAAATGATAGCCCGTTGGGATGTCTTCTCTATGGATTGATGTCGAAGATGCCCCAGAGCAGGTAAACATGGACCTTCCTGAGGGATAAACCTTTCCCCAGACTTTGGTCACCCAGCAGGGGTCCAATAAGGACTGTTTGTAATTGAATGACTGAACTGAGGTTCAGCTCCCTTTATGCCCCATGAAAAAATAATCCACTTATCTGACTGCAATATTCAATTGAGATCAATTTTAATAACCAGTTTAGATTGCAGAGGTATCAAGGAAAAGGGAAGAGGGATTTCCCTAAATAAGGTTGAAGTCTTTCTCAGCTTTGGAGCTGAGGTCAGGCCTCACAGGCTGGCAGAGAGTTTCTTTTATTCCTGTCTATGCTATATCAGTGCTAGTTTTTCTAATTTCAAAATCATAGCATTAGACAGCAAGCAACAAGAAAAGTTCCAACTTTCAGGTCTGGTTGGGCCTGTCTCTTTAGACTGAAGAAAATAGAGGAACCTCTATCCAGAGACTGGGAAACCAAAGCTCCTCCCACTTCCAACATCAGGAAGGAAGTGCTAGTCACAAGACCAACTGCCACTCCCAGTTGCCCCTTCCCCCACCAACTGTAAGTCTTGTCTATTTCTTCTCTCTCTAATATTCCCACTGTTGCTTATTCCAAAACAGTGGCAGAAAGTCCAGAACATGTTTTAGTTTCATTTCCACACCTAACATGGAAATTCTAGTTCAAAGGGTATAAACATTTCAATTAGAATGTTTCTTAATTTAATTCCAGAATATTTGGATCAATTCACAGATCCCATATAAGTGTATTATGGTAATGGTGGACCTCTTTCTACAATGCTGCTAACACTGATTTTTCTTATCTTTTGTTATCTTTATTAATTTTATCTCATTGTCTAATTAATACCTAATAGATATTATGATTTGAATATATCTTATTATTAATAATTTGCATTTACCTTTCACCTGATCATTTATAATTAGAATTTATTTTTAGATCTCTTTATAATTTTTAACCATTTGTGCAGGGGAGAATGGCTTTGGTTATTAAGTATTTGTTAATTCCCTAGGTCTTTGATGGCAGAAACTTTTTAGAAGTATTTGATGTTAAGATTCTCTCATATCCCAATCAAATATTCTCCTTCTCATCCTAATGTTATTGTTTCTTAGTGGAAAAGATTTTCAATTTTATATAATCAAAAATGTTTATTTTATCTTTTGTCATCATCATGCTTCCTTGTTAGCTTATGAATTTTCCCACTCATAGTTTTTAAAGATGTTTATTCTTTTATTTATTTATTTATTTATTCATTCATTTATTTTTGAAACCTTTGCCTTCTCTTTTAGACTCTATTCCAAGGCAGAAGAATAGTAAAAATTAGGCAATTGGAGTCAATTTACTTACTCTGATTTACATAGCTAGAAAGTGTGTGAGGTAATATTTTAACCCAAATTCTTCCAACTCCAGGCCTTGTACTCTATCCCTTCTTTGGTTTACTTTTATAGTTCTTTGATATTTAGGTTGTGTAAAATTCTGGACTTCATGCTACTACATAGTATAATTTGTTGGTTAAACTTAGTTTTTGTCAAACTACTTTTCCTTTTCCTGTGAATTCTTATCAAACAAAGTTTTCTTCCCAAAACTTTGATGTTATTATTTTAATGCTGAGTCATAAGTTTACTTGTTCTTGTTCCACATGTATTTAATGAATTCTAATGATCTACATTTATATTTATGATATGTATAAAATGTTTCTGATGATAACTCTTTTATGGTATGATATGAGAGCTTAGACTTTCACCAGTCATCCTCACTTATATCTTGCTACTGGACTTTAATGACTCTGAAAGAGAAAGTGAGGCTGATAACTTGTACAATTCTGCCTCTAAATCCATCTAATTCATAAGTCAAGATATCACCCCATGATGTCATTGGTCCTCTTTGAAAATGAAGGACAAACAACAATGACAATGGGTTCTAAAAGTACTATTCCTCTAAAGTTTTATTTTTCCCTCATTTAAGTTGAGAATTTGGACAATTTTTTATCCATGTCAAATGACTTTAGTGTTAATTTGACTGATAGAACATTGATATTTAAAATGATATATGTAATATCATCATTTTATTAGATTCTTGGAAGCCCAATAATCAATATATAGAGTCCCTCTGTTTTTTTATTTGTTTTAAGAATATTTTAGGTAGTATCAAGATGTCAGAGAAGATGCAATGAAACTTTTAACCTCTCTGAGAATCCTTTCCAACCAACTATAAAATAATACTTCAAGATGGTACTGGAGGGACTAAATGAACAAGGGGACAAAGTGGAACAATTCCTGCAGGAAAAAAAAAAAACTTAAAAGTAAACAGAGAGGGTCTGGTTCACTGGGGTGAGTATACAGCACCCACAGAAAGGCTGCACCAAGAAGTACTAATACCAGCCAGCAGCAAGCTACCCCACTCCACTTCTACTCTTCCAGGTTTTGAACAAGGGCCCAAGCCAACTTTGAGACCCAAAGACCCTGCCTAATACAATAGCAGAGCACCTGATGCCTACCCCTTGAATTTGGAAACCCTAGTGCAAGCCTGTAGTGAGGCCCCAAACCCTAGCCAAAAATAATCTATTTTTGCTATTCACCTTCTGAGAAAGAACTGTTGGAGTTGGAATGCAGATCAAGACATCTTAATTTTCACCTTAGTTTATTTGTGTTTTTATTTTGGGGTTTTGGTTTTATATGAGTATTTACTTTCAACAATATGGAAGTATGTTTTGCATGATAATATATGCATAATACAGATCAAACTGATTTCCATCTCAGGAAAATTGAAGGGAAGGGAATGAAGGAGACAAGTTGGATTTTATAATTTCAGAAAACACATCAGAATTGTTATTAAATGTAATTGGGGAAAATAAAATATATGGATTGAGAAAACAAGGCCTATAGATGTAAGTTTGTGAGTTCAAAACTGGACTCAGACATTTCTTAACTGTGTGACTTGGCAAGTCATTTAATATCCATTGCCTAGCCTGATTCTAGGATTGAAGGTAAAGGTTTAAAAAAATTGGAAAGAAAAACCAAACAGTAAGGGTTTAAAAAAATGAAAAAAAAATAAACACAAAAAAAAAACAAAAGAAAAACCAAAAAAGTTTTTTTCTCTTTTTTTTTATTATATTTTATTTGATCATTTCCAAGCATTATCGATTAAAGACATAGATCATTTTCTTTTCCTCCCCCCCACGCCCCATAGCCGACACGTAAATCCACTGGGCATTACATGTTTTCTTGATGTGAACCCATTGCTTTGTTGATAATATTTGCATTAGAGCTTTCATTTAGAGTCTCTCCTCTGTCATGTCCCCTCAACCACTGTATTCAGGCAGTTGCTTTTCCCCGGTGTTTCTATTCCCATAGTTTATCCTTTGCTTATGAATAGTGTTTTTTTCTCCTGGATCCCTGCAAGTTGTTCAGGGACATTACACCGCCACTAATGGAAAAGTCCATTACGTTCAATTGTACCACAGTGTATTAGTCTCTGTGTACAATGTTCTCCTGGTTCTGCTCCTCTCGCTCTGCATCACTTCCTGGAGGTTGTTCCAGTCTCCATGGAACTCCTCCACTTTATTACTCCTTTTAGCACAATAATATTCCATCACCAACATATACCACAGTTTGTTCAGCCATTCCCCAATTGATGGGCATCCCCTCGTTTTCCAGTTTTTGGCCACCACAAAGAGCGCAGCTATGAATATTTTTGTACAAGTCTTTGTGTCCATTATCTCTTTGGGGTACAGACCCAGCAGTGCTATGGCTGGATCAAAGGGTAGATATTCTTTTGTTGCCCTTTGGGCATAGTTCCAAATTGCCCTCCAGAATGGTTGGATCAGTTCACAACTCCACCAGCAATGAATTAATGTCCCTACTTTGCCACATCCCCTCCAGCATTCATTACTTTCCTTTGCTGTTATGTTAGCCAATCTGCTAGGTGTGAGGTGATACCCCAGAGTTGTTTTTATTTGCATCTCTCTGATTATAAGAGATGTAGAACACTTCTTCATGTGCTTGTTGATAGTTTTGATTTCTTTATCTGAGAACTGCCTATCCATGTCCCTTGCCCATTTATCAATTAGAGAATGGCTTGATTTTTTGTACAATTGATTTAGCTCATTATAAATATGAGTAATTAAACCTTTGTCAGAGGTTTCAATTTGTTGTTTTCCTTCTGATTTTAGTTACATTGGTTTTGTTTGTACAAAAGCTTTTTAGTTTGATGTAGTCAAAATTATTTATTTTACATTTTGTGATTCTTTCTATATCTTGCTTGGTTTTAAAGCCTTTCCCCTCCCAAAGGTCTGACATGTATACTATTCTGTGTTTACCCAATTTACTTATGGTTTCCTTCTTTATGTTTAAGTCACTCACCCATTTTGAATTTATCTTGGTGAAGGGAGTGAGGTGTTGATCAATTCCTAATCTCTCCCACACTTTCTTCCAATTTTCCCAGCAGTTTTTATCGAAGAGTGTATTTTTGTCCCCAAAGCTGGGATCTTTGGGTTTATCGTATACTGTCTTGCTGAGGTCGCTTTCCCCCTGTCTATTCCACTGATCTTCCTTTCTGTTTCTTAGCCAGTACCAAATTGTTTTGATGACTGCTGCTTTGTAATATAGTTTAAGGTCTGGGACTGCAAGGCCCCCATCATATGTGGTTTTTTTTTCCATTATTTCCCTGGATATCCTTGATCTTTTGTTCTTCCAAATGAACTTTGTTATGGTTTTTTCTAAATCAGTGAAGAAGTATTTTGGTAGTTCAATGGGTATGGCACTAAATAGATAAATAAGTTTGGGTAGGATGGTCATTTTTATTATATTGGCTCGTCCTATCCATGAGCAGTTAATGTTTTTCCATTTACTCAAGTCTAGTTTTAGTTGTGTGGCGAGTGTTTTGTAGTTGTGTTCATATAGTTCCTGTGTTTGTCTCGGGAGGTAGATTCCTAGGTATTTTATTTTGTCTAAGGTGATTTTGAATGGGATTTCTCTTTCTAGTTCTTGCTGCTGAGCTGTGTTGGAGATATATAGAAAAGCTGATGATTTATGTGGGTTTATTTTGTATCCTGCAACTTTGCTAAAGTTGTTGATTATTTCAATTAGCTTTTTGGTTGAATCTCTAGGATTATTTAAGTAGACCATCATGTCATCTGCAAAGAGTGATAACTTGGTCTCCTCCTTGCCTATTTTGATGCCTTCAATTTCTTTTTCTTCTCTAATTGCTACTGCTAGTGTTTTTAGTACAATAAAAAAAAGTTTTTTTTAAAGAATAGTTTATAGTTTTTCTTTTTCTTTTTAGTTGAATGTGTACTGGAAGTTCATCTAGATATTTTATAGATATGGTCATTTTAAATTGATTCTTCCTCTTATATTTTAAAAAAATTATTATTGCTATATTGAAATGTTATCAATCTTTGTAAATTTATTTTGTAATCTGATTCTTTAATGGTGTTAATTTTTTCAGTATTTTATTGATTGTTTAGGATTTTCTAAGTATACTATTGCAATGTCAATAGGTAGGGATGATATCATTTTCTTTTTGCTGAGATTATTCATTTCTTATTTTCCTCTTACCTCATTGCTACCCCTAGCATTTCTTCAACTATGCCAAATAACAGAATGGGTGCAGTGCTTTTTTATCCCTTGTACTTAATATTTTTAAAGGATCATCCATGGTTCTGTTTTGAAGATTTTTTTAATTACTAGAAGTAAAGTAGTTGGTCTTTTATAAGCAAAACCCATTAAGGAGAAATATAAGGCTCTATAAATTAAAAGAGTAACTGACATTCTCAAGAAATAGTATGTTCAGAACAATTAACACCTATGTAAAGTCTGATCAAATACTTTGGATCAATCAAGTCAATCAAGAAGGTGTCCAGCAATGTATCATATAAATTTAAGGCAACGCAGTTTATCATATTGAAGTGCCTAAAATAATTAGGAAGAACTTCCTTATTGAAAAAAGATAGAAAAGGATTGATAGATAAACAGGTTTACAGAAATAATTTTTGAACAAGCAGACTTCACATAAAGGAAAGGCAAAGACCAACAACAGCCACATACCAGTGAGTTTGTCAGATATAGCTAAAAATGATTATCTGTGGATGGGGCCTTGAGACCTGAAAGACACAACCCAAAAATCAACTTGAAAATAATGGGCAAAATCTCCATGAACTCAACAAGCAATGAGTCAAAAAAGATGCATCAGCCAATGACTATGATAAATCCTTCCATTTGTATAAAAAAATAAGCATTTATCTTCCCTTTTCTTTGAATCATTCCATTTCTTTGAGTGATTTATAGCAGCAATTCAACATCTAGCTATTATCACCAAATATTATAAAAATGTATCCTTAAGAAATACAAATTTATTAACTGATAGAAATTACTACATTGAGGTGCTAGAATCTGAAATACATCATTGAAGGCTGCAAAAAATTAACATTTGCTAGGGGTCTAGAAACTTGATATATAATAAGACCATGAAAAGTCCTGATGAAATAAATACAAACCTCAAGATGTCACAAGAATCCAGAAAATAAATTTTACTAGATTCAGAGCTTCATTGGAGAAAGAAATATTGCCTAGAACTTTCCAGATATAACACTGTTACAAAGAAATCTAAGAATGCTATTATTAATAGATATTATCATACAAATAATCAATTTCAAAACTATTTTGAGTCAAAAGTTTTCAAAATATTTTCATCTAACAAAATTAAGATTATGTGAGAAGAGTACATGTATTCCTCTCTTACTGGGAGGGTCCCAAAGATGCTTTTAGTGAGTCTACAAATGATGAGCTTGCATTCCAATGTTGTAATTCAATTACAAAATAAGTCATTTATGTACTTGCACAATAGTACTTAGAATATTAAATACAAAAATAAGTAACTTCTCTTTAGACCAGCTTTAATAATAATAGTAGGTAACATTTACATAGTCATATACACTTTTCAAAATCATCTTTTACTTTGTCTCATTTGAATCTCATGAAAGTTCTATGAGACAAAAGTATGTATATTAATATCCCACTTGGCAGATTAGCCTGGGTTCACACATCTAGTCAGTTTCCATGGGGAGTTTGTGCTCAAGCCTTGCAGTATCCTTTTCAATATACCACATGTACTTTATGGTGTTGAGTAAGACTAAAATAATAAGAATTCTCAAAAGCATTATAATTTGTACTTAAATAAGAAGGAGTGGGAAGTGGGAAAAGAATGAGAAATATGCACTTGATACTTAACAAAAACAACCAGTCATGAGCCTTACATTCCAGGATATATATGCTAGAACCTGGATGTTGGATTTTAAATGGTTTATTAATTAATAATTTTACTCTGCTTCAATTTCACTATCGCTGCTATTCTTCAAAAGATAAATGGGATTTATTAAGTGTCCACTTGTGCCTTTCCTACTGGACAAGTGCAAAAGACACTTTTAGCTGTTTTGAATAATTGTCGTTTTACCACCTTGTGTTTTTATTGGAAAGCCTTGGGGATTTTCCCTATTATTTTTCATTTCCTCTTGAAAAATGTTAATAATCTCTTTATTTTTATTTGGCTGCCAAAAATTTTATTCAACATTTTGCTTCTATATTTTTGAAAATCTAAAGTAAGAGAAAATACATATAATTATATATTGCATACATATATATTTAATTTCCTCTTTTTTTACTTCTTCCAAATCTGCTTTCTATCCCTGTTTTCAGTCTTTACCATAAGAGTCTTTCCCAAATCTGTATTCTATCAATATTTATGTTAGCTTCTTTTTTTAATTTTAATTTTATTGTCATTAAAAACACAGTTGCATTTTGGTCATTGTTGTATGAGCAAACTCATACATACCAAAACCCCGAAATAAAACCATGTTAACGGTTAAAATTTTGGGGTTTAAGTTTGATAAAATTGTGGAGAGCAGTTTGATGAACCAAGAACATTTATTTATTCTGAGGAGAAGTTAGGATAGGAAATAGGAGGGAACTGAGATTATAGCTCTAATATCTTATACTATAAAAATCCAAGCCTTATACTAAAATTCCAAGAAACCCTTTAATAACTGCCTTTTGGGGCAGAATCTTCTTGCCTAACAAAGCAAGCCTAACTTATCTACTCTAAGATTAAATCCGCTATCTTATCTAACTAACTGATGAACATTAATCAGTAACAAATTCCTTAAAGTAGTTCTTCACCTATAAATAGTGAAACTACCTGTCACAGTGACTCAGACAGTTCTCCTGCACCCTCAAGTTCTGAGGAGAAAAAGTCTCAGTCAGACCTTTCTACCTCAAAGTGCTGCAAAGAAAACCCCTCAGAGACAGACTCCTCAAATCTGTATCTAAATTCAAATTCTCTAAAGTTAACTGCCAGATCTTCTTGACTGAGAGAAAAATACAGAACCCCTATACCCTAGGAAGTCAGAGAGAAAGACCCCTGACTCTTTCCTTTATAGTTGGTCTCTTAAAGAGACAGAGGAAGAGGTCTGTCTGTTACTGCCTCTTAAGGAGACAGTGAAATTAATAAACTCCCTTTAACATAAAAATTCTGCTCTTAAAGAGACAGTGAGATCAATATAACTCCTTCTGATACACTGATGTGAAAGATGACTCCAACAGTCTTTCTATGGATGTGGATGGCATTCCCCTTCATAAGTGTTTCAAGATTGCCCCAAATCATTGCACTGCACAATATTCTCCCAGTTCTGTTTATTTCATTCTGCATCATTTCCTGCAGATCTTTCCAGCTTTTTCTGACATCATCTTGTCAAATAATTTCTGATAGTACAATAGAATTCCATTTCCAACATGTAGCACAATTTATATAACCATTCCCCAATTGTTGCATATCCCCTCAATTTTTAATTCTTTGCCACTACAAAAAGAGCTACTATATCTATATCTATATCTATATATATATATATCTAAGTATATATATATATATATATGTCCTTTCCCCCTTTTTATTATCTTTTTACTATAGGCCAAGTGGTGGTATTACTGGAACAAAGGGTATGCACAGTTTTATAGCCCTTTGGGCATATTCTATTGGTATTAAAATAGATTTGGGGTTAATTTGGAGGTTTAGTGGTTAATGACAGAGTGAAGATCCTGTCTGAGTAACTTTGAGGCCTAGTTGGAATCTTGAGGCAGAATATCTGGTGACAGGTTCTGAGAATTCTGGGAAGCTTGAAGCTGGTTGTTTTTCCAACTGTCTAACTCTCTCTCGGGGAGTTAACCTTTGCTCAGAGAGGCTGGTTGACTCCTGCTCTCTGGATTTACTCTGGAAAACTAGGAAAACCATCCTGGCTGTTAAGAGTGGAAGCAGGTTGGAGTTTTGGAGTTAAGTTGGTGAAGAAGACCAGAAGAGAAGAAGAAAAGAGAGACTGTTTATAATCTGTGTGGTTCCAGAGTAGAGGCAGGCTTTTGAGGCCTGCTAGGCCCAGAAATCTGACTAGGCCCAGAAAGAACTGAAAGTTTGAGAAATGAACTAAAAGAATCAAAGGAGACAATTACTTAAGAGATATAAAAGGATTATAAGTAGCATCGAGTATTTAGCATCGATTTGGGGGGTTTAGTGGTAGATATAAGGGGATCAGAGGAGGAATGGTCTCAGGCAGAAGAAACTCTGTGAAGAGTCCTAGTTTGGGAGTGGGATAAGTTAGAACCCCTTTAGATTTAAGGATCTATCCTCAACCTTTGTTACCTATCTTTATCTGTCCTTAAATCTTTTAAACCTTATTAAATAGAGGTTTGTTTTTTTTAACTGTCTCCAAGTTGTTCACTTAGTTATCCTTGCATAGGCTCAACACCAGTTATACTGAGCCTCAGCTCACAACAGGTCAAACTCAACTGTGAGCCAGCTATCCTTTTACCACCACCACTACCACCACCACCACCACCACCAACAACAACAGAGACTATAAAGGAGATATAGTATATCCCATTTTCTTACCTTATAGTTCCAAATTGCCCTCTGGAATGGTTGGATCAGATCGTTTTCCCCTTTAATATGCTTAGTGTTGCTTGATAGGTGATTCTGGATTGTAACCCTAGATCTTTCACCTTCTGGAATATCATATTACATACCTTCTTATCCTTTAATGTGGAAGTTGCTAAATCTTATATAATCCTGACTGTAGCTTCATGGCATTTGAATGGTTTCTTTATAGCTGCTTGTGTATTTTCTCCTTGGCTTGGGGTCTCTGTAATATAGCTATTATATTCCTAGGAGTTTGTCTTCTGAGGATTTCTTTCTGGAAGTGATTTGTGGATTCTTTCAATTTCTATTTTACTCTGTTACTCAAGAATATTTGGGCAATTTTCTTAGATCATTTCTTGTATTTTGATGTCTTGGCTTTTTTCTTTGATCATGGTAGTTCCAGGTAGTTCAATAATGTTTAAGTTGTCTCTTCTGGATCTATTTTTTCAGGTCAGTTATTTTTTCAATGAGATATTTCACATTTTCTTCCTTTTTTCATTCTTTTGATTTTGTTTTATTTTTTCTTGATCCATTATTTCTGGAGAGCCATTACTTCTGGATGTTCAATTCTAATTTTTTTAAACGCTCACCTTCCATCTTGGAATCAACACTGTATATTGGCTCCAAGGCAGAAATGTGGTAAGGGCTAGGCAATAGGGGTTAAGTGACTTGCCCAGAGTAACACAGCTACAAAGTGTCTGAGGACAGATTTGAACCTAGGACCTCTCATCTCTAGGCCTGGCTCTCAATCCACTGAGACCCCCGGCTGACCACTCAATTCTAATTTTTAAAAAATTATTTTCTTCCTTTAGCTTTTAAGTTTCCTTTTTCATTTGGCCCATTTATTTTTGCATTGTTTTTTATTTCTCTTCTCCATCTTTCCTCTGGATCTTTTAATTGATTTTTAAAAATCCTTTTTGAGCTATTTGAGAATCTGAGTTCAATTTGTACTTTTCTTTGGGGTGTTGAATGTGTTTGCTTTGTTTTCACTGTTGCCTTATGTGTCTGTACCTTGTTCTTTGTTACCATAAAAATTTTCTATTCTTAGGCATTTTTTAATGTTTACTCATTATACCAGCCTTTTTCTCAACTTGCACTTTTATTTTAAAGGTAGGCTCTGTTCTCTTAAAGGATAGGACACTCTCTTAAATTTCAGTTCTTCCTCAATGCTACCTTTACCCTTATTTCAGTGTTTCTGCAAGTTTTATTTCTTCTAAGATGGTATGATGGTCTATGGGCTGGGCGCTCTGAGAGCCACCTCCCACTGCAGATTCAATCACCTCCTGAGAGTGCTGATGGCTCAAATTCTAGCCTCAGGCATGAGTTTAAGCTTTTGGTCTCACTCTGGGTTTGATCACATCAGACACATAGCACACTTTAGACTGCCCTGCCCTAGGACTAAGCATTGAGATTTGGCAAGTGCCAACCAAGCTCCCACAAACCAGCACCCTAGGAACTGTCCCACCAAGTGTTGTGGGCCCAGCTTTGGGTCTACCAACTGGATTTGTATCCTTAAGACAAGCCTGGGCTGGGAGTCCTGGCCTTGCTCTAGGCCCACCCAGATCAGGTTGCATGGCACAGTCTGCCCTGGACTGGAATTCAGGACCTCATTGCAGGTTTGCTTGGGACTTTAAGGGATGCACTTTAGTTTGGACTGCTGTTGGCCTAAGTAGACTCTCAGGGTCTGAATGTTGGTTTGGGCACAAATTCATAACCTGGAACAGTAGATATGGGATGGGGTAGGGTGTTAGCTCTTGGCTTGCTCCTTACTCTTTGCTCCTTACTCCTGCTGGCTAAGCTCCCATCTCATCCCAGTGCTCCAGATGTTCTCTACCTTTAAATTTTTCTCTTTATGAAAGTTGTTTTGCTCTGTCTCCTAGTTGGTTCTTTCACTCCTGTGTTTGTTTTGTGGCATTATTTTCAGATTTATAGAAGAGAATTCTCATGGTGGTTTTGTGGTTCCCTGTTTCTACTCTGCCATTTTGGCTCCTCCTTTCTTGTATTTTCCATTAATATTTATTGCTGAGACCACTCATTGGGCAATTAATCATGTACTGTTTTGTAATGTCTATTCATAGTCTTAACTCTTATTTAAATTGAGTGTTACTATATAATTTGGTTTTTGTCTGATCTAGTTTGTCTTCTTTAAAAGATTGGAAGATCCTTGAGAGAAACTGTTTTACTTATAATTGCATCTTGCACAGGACACAGAATGGTGTTAGATTTATAGAGACACAGTAAATATTGTTGGATATCCAGCGAAACAATATATTAAACTTCTTTATTCATATTACCTTACATATAATACATATTCATTTATGTATTCATTCAATGAATATTTGATAAACATCTACTATACCACTTAAATACTATTTTCCTCAGTTTCCTAAATTGTAAAATAGAGATAATACAGGACTTGTTTTACAGTATTTTTAAGAAAATAAAATTAGATTATATTTGTAAAGCACATAGCATAGTGCCTGGCATGTAATAGGCATAATAAAAATTCTTTTTCTCTTCCCTTCCCTCCTGATTTACTGTGGGAGACACTCTATAATACATTCTGGGAATACAAAATAATTATTACTCAGACCGGCTCTCTACATATTTACATACTTCGGGTGGTAGGGGTGGGGATACATCATTTACTATGATATTAAGAGAAATGTGTACAAAGTACTGTTTCAGGCAAAGTAATAGAAAAAAAAATATAAGGAAGGGAGAAGTCAGGAAAGACTTTAATAGAGGATATGGAATTTTGGGTGGTCTTTGAAGGATCTTTAACTGATAAAATTTTGTCAGGGGGGATGAAAGGGTCCATTGTAGATATGAGGAAAAGATGAAATAAGGTAAAGAAATGAGTGTATTGGCAAAACAGAAAGCATTAAAAATGATTTTTATCTTAGCAAGAAAATTTTTTAAAGTGTAGACTTCAAAATAAAATGTAACATTGGTTTAGAATATACAATTATTTGTATTTAGGAGAAATATGGTATGAATAATATTGCTTCATAAAATAATAAAAAATAGTAGGGGAAAAAGTCCACAGAAAGGTTTGCATGAGACCAAGCTGAGCCCAATCATCAGGAGAGTCCATGGATAAAAGAGGAAAAGTAAAAGAAAGAAAATAGAAAAGATTTTTCCACCTTTGTATATAGCTCTTTCATCAGCAGTGATAGTGAGTCCACCATAATTAGCCTCATACCTTAACCTCAATGTACACTATTGGCTAGGTAAAAGGGACAGCTCCTGGGGTATTGGTATTGATATGAGGAATTCCCTGATAAGGAAATGTCCTTACCAATGTGCCTCATCTGTGACTTAAAATCACATAGAGATGTTTAGAGATGAGAGGTTAAGTGACTCATGAGGGTGCATGGTCAATATATGGTAGAGGTCACATTGAACTTGGGCCTTCATTCCTCCAAGGCCAACACTCTATTCATTATCCTGCTTCTCTTGTTATAATTCAAAATGGCATTTTAGAAGATTGAAAATTTCAAAGAACAACTTGACCAAATCAAATAAAGACAGAAATTCTCTGCAAGATTTGACATGATCTTGAAAATATTGAGGAATTATTTTTAAAAATATCTCAGGGAAGGAAATATATAAATATTTATATATGTATACATATGCTACACACACCACAATATGTAATAATATACTTATATCTGTATCTATCTGTCTATTTAGGTATCTATGTCTGGAAGGGTTCAGGTACTCCAGGACTATATTTATATACCCCAAAAGTACAGAGATTATATGAAATTACTGACCCATAAATCATTATGAAAATCCTGAATGGAAATGTGAAAAAGAATAGGAAGACTTTCTGAGAGGATTTTCTATAGCTGACTCAAAAAGCATTTGATTCAGCAGTACAAACATGAATTTAAAAGCTCTTCTTTCTCATTTAAGGAGTCCTTCATGCAAAATCATATAAGCATCATTGATGATTGTATTCACAGATATTATTTTCCTTAGGAACTCCCTTACTGAGTTATGTCAAACAAAACTTAAAAGAATGAAACCAAAAAATAAAGTTCACCAAAAGTGTTCTTCACTGTCCTAGATGATATACTATGCTAGGTCCAAATGCAAAGATTCTTTAGAGATGATGAGGTCCGCAAATGCTTCTGTTTGTGGTTGGCTTGAGCTGATTGCATAAAGCCACAAAATGTAATAGAATCTCCTCTTCAAGATTTATGTTTACTCAAAGGATATTCATCAAACCTCTTACAGAAAAAATTAAATGGATGGAAAATGTCTATTGTTATGATTATTGAATATAATTAAATGGTCAACTTACCTGATTTTCACAGTAATACACATATCTTAAGATAAAAAAACATAAATGAATAATGGCCTATAACAGAATAAAATTGAAGGAAGAGAATATGTTATATTTTATTTGAAAAATTGGATAAAGTAAAATATTTCTCCCTCAACCTTCCTTACAATATATGGCAAAAATGCCTGAAGGAAAAACTTTTCCCTTTTTTTCTCTTTCTATGATTTAATAGTTATTGTTTTCAAAGAGCTTATGATATAATAGAGATATAACATGAATATATATGTATATATATGAGTGTATATATATGTGTGTGTGTATATGTGTGTATATATATATATATATACACATTTCTGTGGAGATCATTTATAAAATGAAATTAAGGTTAATTTTAAGAAAATGGGACTAGCAATATACTTGGGTGGGGATGGGGGATCAGAATGGCCCCATATAAGGTTGTTCTTGAGCTGAGCTTTGAAAAATCCTAGGGTTTTCAAGAGGTAGAGGTAAGGAAGATTTTTGGGTTGAAGTATAGTCAAAGTAAAATCATGTATATTGTATATTGAAGATGCTGATGTCAGCGGGGGGGGGGGGGAGGGAGCTTAGGGGGCGTGCCAGGTACTTCATTGAGATGTTCAGACAGAATTCAGGGACTATTCCATGCATTTCTCTCTTCCCACCTCTTTGGTTAGACTTGGTGTTAGTGAAGGTGTTTCCCATATTAGCAGTTCATTGCACTGAGGAAATCATACATCTTTCAAGTAAACCAATGATCCAATACTTTGTATTGCTATGATCCAATGATTTATTTCTTTCTTAGTTTAATTCTCTTGCTACTCTTTTGGTTTGGGAAAATATCTGATCTACTGAGCAGTAGTTCGGAGAGGATATTTCCTTTTCCCTTCCTCCATCCTTCCTGTTTTCTCTTTTTCTCCACACCCTTGGGATACTTTGAAAAAGTCGGATACACTCTCCCTTACCCCTAAAGGATCACAGTTATTGCTCAAAAACTTTTGGGCAATGCATGAGAAACCCTTTCTATCCAAGGAAGCTGCTCACTTAAATTTAAGATTTGTGTTACTAACTTGCTAAGGACACGATTCCCAAATTGTTTCCTGCATTCAGAAACCTAGTAACTAGATTATTTCACTTCATTGACTTTCAGATTATTTTCTACTTTTTTTTTTTTTAGATTGGCGAAGACTACAAAAAATAGGAAATATGGATGTTTCCTCATGGCCTGTCCTGTGAGGTTTTTCATGCACTCTCTCAATGAAAAACATATGAAAGTAATTGAGGTTTCTATTGTGTAGTTGTTTTTATATATATATATATATATAAGACAGGTTAAGGGACTATATGTTATCCATGAATAGATCCAAATAAAATTACGTATCCATTCTCCATACACCTACTGAAAGAATTTCTCTGAAGCACAAGTCTGACTATGCCCCTCTGTTCAAGGACCTTCTCTGAGTCCCCATTGCCTGTAGCTAAAATACAAATGTATAGATCAATATTTAAAGAGATTTACAATATGGTCCAAGCTTAATATTTCTAGGAATATTGGACATATTCCCCTTTATGTATTCTATTTTCTAATCATATCTCCTTTCTTCTGCCTAAACTCTTGCATCAAGATAGACATCTTGCATAACTCTTGCATTAAGACAGACAGGAATACATTCTTTCTTTTAGAATCTTGAATTTCCAAACCCATTTTCATGCATTATTTCCTACAGGAAGTCTTTCCAGATCTCATATTAGCACTCTTCCTATGTCTCAAATGATCATGTGCAGACTTATCTGTTTGCATGTTTCATCACTTTAGTAGAATATAGGCTCCTTAAGGGCAAGAACTTTATTTTTTTTTCTCCCACTTTCTGTATATCAGGCCCTTGATAAAAGCTTGTTAGATTACATTGGATTAGATATACTATTAATAATGGCAGGTAAAGGCAGACTGGAGATGGAGTACATGAATGTTGAGGAAAGTGAAGCATGTCAGGTGGTAATAGAGAAAGAGACAGTGATTCAGTTCCTGAATTTATTTGGGTGGAGAAAGAATGACCTGTAGGTAATAGTGCATATTTTTGAGATTTATATATTTTTAAGCTATACACAATCTCCACAATCATGTAAACCTTACCCTGGATTCCATCCTACAACTCCTATTATTTGAACTATATTTAAAGGAATAATCCAGATCCAAGGTCATCAATAGAAAGGAGGTAGTGTCTTTCAGTATGTTTAGGATTAAAAACTAGGGCATTCTAGGGGAAGTACCTAAAGAATCCTGGAAAGTAATGAGACTTGGATGGCGTGGATAGTACACTTAAATGGTGATCTTAGATATACATTAAAAACTTTAACAACATCCCTGCCTTAGCAGAGTCTAAGGTATACAACATAATTCACAAAAAAAAAAATCAGATCTAAAAAGTTATAGGTAGATAATAAAATGATTTTCTTTTTTTAAAAATGATGTTTGACATCATCCTGCTTACCTATGTGCAGATAAACTAACTCAATGGGGTCAATAAAGAGGATAGAAATGTAGTAAAGAAGTAAACATCGTTTATATTTATATATTTCAATGAATTTGATAGCTTACAGACATCCACGGTCACACAATATAAATTGATCTAACCATGTACCCAAGAAAATCTATATAATCTAAACATGATGAGCCATATTTCAGTCTCTGAACTTTAATATCATGATTCAGCTGCTTTTACTCTTTATTCCTTCTACCACTGATACTTTCTTCTTGGAAGCTTCATTTTGAGGAAGGTTCTAGATCAGTCATTTTTCAATCTTTGAACTATACTACCATGTTTTACTTACCTTTTCCTTCTACCTTTACAACCTTTTAGACAAAGGTCAAGTTTCTCCTGAAATCTCCATTTTGAGGAAGGGTCCTGAGCAGTCATGCTGAATTTTCCAGACTCTACTACCCTACTCATACATTCGTACCTCTACTTACCCCTCTTTGTACCTCCCGTTTATGTGTTGTTTCTCCCATCTAAATGTAAGCTCCTTGAGTAGAGTGACTCTTTTTCTCTTTACCTGTATTTCTATTCTTAGCACTTAGCCCAACTTCTGCCATTTGACAGCACTGAATATTTATTGTTCACATGAATAGCAAAACAAAATGGATGAAGAATGTTATTGTCAAATTTGTTAAATGAAGGTTGATGATAAATTAACTGAAACAAATTATCAGCATATTTATCTTAGATAAGCACTGCAGATAGACAATGAGCTAAGTTTGGGCTTGACTAGTAAGAGAATAGGATAGATTTTATTTAAAAAATGATATTTGAAAATCTCAAGTCGTTCCATAAAATACACACAAAAGATTGGTACTGATTTTTTGTGTGTACTGATTTTTTTTGTGTACTGATATTTACTTAATGATTTCAGATAGCTACAAATAATTATATGCCATGTCATTACCTCCCTAGATTCAACATTGCATGAAGTTCTAAAAGCAATATAGAGAGGGAACCTGCAAGCAAATTTGTTGCAACAAATTGCTACTAATGATTTATATTCATGAAATTATTTAAAATCCATCTTTAAGGAGACATATGATGAAAAAGGAAAATGTGTAAATGATTTAGTAAAAGTGGGGTTTAACCCAAAGGGTATGCGTTTCTGACAAAATTATGAAATAGCAGGAGAATGTTTTATAGTTCATTATAGTAAATCCATTTTCCATAATATATTTTGATAGGAAATGAAGGAGACTAAAATAGGTTATGTAGGAAGAGGTTCATTGCTACTATTTCAGTATTCATGAAGAGAGAACATACATTGATGAGATCACAGATCCCTTGAAGTAACAGTTTTGTAAGAGTTTAAATTTAGGTTTTATGCTAAATATGAGAATTCTAAAGTAGTGTTGTGGTCCCTAATTCAAAAATATTATAGCTTAAGTCAAAATGACTTTTAGCAGATTTATTTTACAACAAAGTAGGAAAGAGTGAAAGTGAGAAATATAAGCAAGAGACATAAAGTACTGCCTAGGTACAAATACCCTAAACTTAATTCTAATGTCTCTAGACTGTCAATGTGAATCCTAAAGCAAATCTCACCAGAATCCAAAGTCCTAATTAGGAAGCTGAAATCTGAAGAACCAGGAGACACTGAAGAATCTACTGAGAACCTTCAGTGCAAATGAGGCTAAGACCTCCAAGAATCTCACCAGAACTCATACTGAAGGGAGTGTCCCACAAAAGTGCCAACAAACAGAGAGGGTCTCCTCGCTAAAGAACCAAGGAAGGAATCACATCACTCACGACTGCAGGATCCAAGGGAAGCGCCTCTTCAAGCATCAAGACAGGAATGACTCCAAGTCAGAAGATGTGAAGAGAGAAGAAGAAGTCCTGAATGCAGGAAGCCATGGCCTTTTTATAGTCCTTTCCCCACATAACTTCCTCTTTCTTCTTCTCTTCACAGGAACCAATCACAGCTTCCAAACTGATTAGCCCTACCCAGTCCTGGGCAGCCCCCTTTGAAGGTGAGGGTTTTTGACTTGTGAACTCTTCTACCTGGTGACTGGTCAAGTATTAAGTAGAATTAACAAAGAGAGAGACTTCCGGTCAAGATGGTGGCTTAGACAGAGCTAAAGTTCAGATCTCCAAAAACCCTTCCTTACCAATCTCAAACTGTATGCTCCTGGGGCACCGAAATTTAGAACAAACAACAGGATAGACTCTGGGAACCCTCCTCCTGGACCTGGATTAAAAGGTATGGCCCCCCCAAAAGCCAGAACACGAGAACACTAGAACCTAAGAGGTAGGCAGAAGGAAGGTCCCAGGACCCATCCCCCCAACTCAGAGAGCTGAGCCTGAGGCAACAGCAGGAACCTCAGGGCCGGCAAAGGGACCTCAGGGCCGGCTATTCTGAAGGCTGCATTTGGAAAACAACCTGAGCCAGTCGCGGGGGAACCCAACAGAGAAGGAAGGGAAACAGAGAGAGATGGGGGGGGGAAGCCTGTAGCTCCCTGGCTGGATCCTTCCATCTGAGTCTCACGGAAGGTCCCTTCATCAGGGCATACTCAGCCCAACCCAGCTGAAGTTAATCCTATCAGGAGCCCTCAGAGCTCTAGGAAGCCATGGCCCCTACCCCTCAGAGTGCACAGTCCAGCAAAGGCACTGAAATACTTTGAGGACAGTGCTAAGCCAGACTCAGAGAGTGGAAGTAAGGCAGCAGAGAAACATTTGGAGGTAACTGAGGAGAGCAGTAACACCCGAAACACCAACAAATTCCCTTGGGAAGACAGAACAGCTGCAGAGAACGGACAATTTGCATGGGGCTAAAGCCTCTGAATATCATACAGATACAAGAAGAGCCAGTCCTCCTCACACAGAGAAAGATGGCAAACAGCAAAAGCCTCAAAACACCAAGAAAAACAAGAAGAAGGGGGCAACTCTGGACACATTTTATGGAGCAAAAATACAAAATACAGAGGAGATAGAAGAGGAAACACAACAAATGCTCTGAAACCTTCCAAAACAAATGGAAACTCTCCACAAACTCTTGAAGAATTTGAATAGGAAATGATCAAAAAGATGGAAGCCTTCTGGCAGGAAAAGTGAGAAATAATGCAAAAGGAATTCACGCAACTACAAAACCTGTTTGACCAAACTGAAGAGGGAGGAAAACCAGGCTTTAAAGGTCAGAATCAGGCAACTGGAAGACAATGATCTTGAAAAAGAACAAGAATCAATAAAGCAAAACGAAAAGACCAAGAAATTAGAAGAGAACATAAAATATCTCACTGACAAGGTGACAGACTTGGAAAATATAGGAAGAAGAGATAATTTGAGAATAATTGGCCTTCCAGAAAAGCCAAAAATAAACAGCAAACTTGACAGCGTAAAAAAGATATAATCAAAGAAAATTGCCCAGAGACTCTAGAACAAGGGGGCAATGCAGGCATTGAAAGAGATCACAGAACACCCTCTACACTAAATCCCCAAAAGACAACTCCCAGGAATGTAATTGCCAAATTCCAAAGCTTTCAAGCAATAGAAAAAATCTTACAAGAAGCCAGAAAAAGACAATATAGATAAAAAGGAATGCCAATCAGGGTCACACAAGACCTTGCACATTCCACTCTGAATGATTGTAAGGAATGGAACACGATTTTCAGAAAGGCAAGAGAGCTGGGTCTTCAACCAAGAATCAGCTATCCATCAAAACTGACTATATACTTCCAAGGGAAAGTATAGGCATTGAACAAAATAGAAGATTTCCAAATTTTTGCAAAGAAAAGACCAGAGCTCTGTGGAAAGTTTGATTTCAAAAAACAAAGAGCATGGAATATCTGAAAAGGTAAATATGAAGAAAAGGGAAAAGGAGAAAAATGTTATCTTTTTCTTTTACCCAAACTCTCTTCTATAAGGACTACATTTATATCCATATCTATCTATCTATCTATCTATCTATCTATCTATCTATCTATCTATCTATCTATCTAATTAATATGTGGGGAAAATGTAATGTGTAAATAGGGGGAAAAGGAAAACCAAATAGAATAATCTTTCTCACACAAAGATTCACATGGGAAGGGAAGGGAAAGAAAACTCCTATAAGAAGGAGAGGAAGAGAGTTTTTACTTAAACCTTACTCTCAGGGAAATCAAATCTGAGAGGGAAGAACATTCATATCAATTGGGATCTTGAATTCTATCTTACCCAACAAGGCTAGGGAAAAGAGAAAACCAAGGGGGGAAGGGGTGGAGGGAACACAAAAAGGGAGGGAAGGAGAGGGGGGTGGGGGAGGGAACAAAAAGGTAGAGGCTAGAAAGGGAAACATATTAAGGAAGGGGACAAGGGGGACTGATTTAAAGTAAATCACTGGATTAAAAGATTAGAGCTAAAGAAAAAAGGTTAGAATTAGGGAAGGATATCAAAATGCTAGGGAGTCCACAAGTGACAATCATAACTTTGAACGTGAATGGGATGAACTCACCCATAAAACACAGACAAATAGCAGAATGGATTAGAATCCAAAACCCTACCATATGTTGTCTTCAAGAAACACACATGAGGTGGGTAGACACCCACAAGGTCAGAATTAAAGGATGGAGTAAAACCTTCTGGGCCTCAACTGATAGAAAGAAGGCAGGAATTGCAATCATGATATCTGATAAAGACAAAGCAAAAATAGACCTGATTACAAGGGATACAGAAGGTAATTATATTTTGTTAAAAGGGACTTTAGATAATGAGGAAATATCTCTAAGGAACATATATGCACCAAATAACTTAGCACCCAAATTTCTAATGGAGGAACTAGGATAATTGAGGGAAGAAATAGACAGTAAAACAATATTAGTGGGAGATTTGAATCAACCATTATCAAATTTAGATAAATCAAATAAAAAAATAAATAAGAAAGAGGTAAAAGAAGTGAATGAAATCTTGGAAAAATTAGAATTAATAGACATATGGAGAAAAATAAATAGGTACAAAAAGGAATATACCTTCTTCTCAGCCCCACATGGCACATTCACAAAGATTGACCATACACTAGGTCACAGAAACATGGCATACAAATGCAGAAAAGCAGAAATAATAAATGCAGCCTTTTCAGATCACAAGGCAATAAAAATAATGATCAGTAATGGTATGTGGAAAACCAAATCAAAAATTAATTGGAAATTAAACAATATGATACTCCAAAATCGCTTAGTTAGAGAAGAAATCATAAAAACAATAATTTTATCGAGGAAAATGACAATGGCGAGACATCCTTTCAAACCTTTTGGGATGCAGCCAAAGCAGTAATCAGAGGTAAATTCATATCCCTGAGTGCATATATTAACAAACTAGGGAGAGAAGAGATCAATGAAATGGAAATGCAAATTTAAAAATCTCGAAAACGAACAAATTAAAACCCCCAGAAGAAAACCAAAATAGAGATACTAAAAATTAAGGGAGAAATTAATAAAATAGAAAGTGATAGAACTATTGATATAATAAATAAGAATAGAAGCTGGTACTTGGAAAAACAAACAAAATAGACAAAATACTGGTCAATCTAATTTAAAAAAGGAAAGAAGAAAAGCAAATTAACAGCATCAAAGATGAAAAGGGGGACATCACATCCAATGAAGAGGAAATTAAGGCAATCATTAAAAATTACTTTGCCCAATTATATGGCAATAAATACACCAATCTAGGCAATATGGATGAATATATACAAAATTACAAACTGCCTAGACTAACAGAAGAAGAAATAGAATTCTTAAATAATCCCATATCAGAAAATGAAATCCAACAGGCCATCAAAGAACTCCCTAAGAAAAAATCCCCAGGGCCCGACAGATTCACAAGTGAATTCTATCAAACATTCAAAGAACAGTTTATTCTAATATTATACAAACTATTTGACATAATAAGCAAAGAGGGAGTTCTCCCAAACTCCTTTCATGACACAAACATGGTACTGATTCCAAAACCAGGAAGATCAAAAACAGAGAAAGAAAATTATAGATCAATCTCCCTAATGAATATAGATGCAAAAATCTTAAATGGGGTACTAGCAAAAAGACTCCAGCAAGTGATCAGAAGGGTTATCCACCATGATCAAGTAGGATTTATACCAGGGATGCAGGGCTGGTTCAATATTAGAAAAACCATTCACATAATTGACCACACCAACAAGCAAACCAACAAGAACCTAATGATTATCTCAATAGACGCAGAAAAAGCCTTTGATAAAATACAACATCCATTCCTATTAAAAATATTAGAAAGCATAGGAATAGAAGGGTCTTCCTAAAATAATAAACAGTATATATCTAAAACTATCAGCTAATATCATCTGCAATGGGGATAAACTAGATGCATTCCCAATAAGATCAGGAGTGAAACAAGGATGCCCATTATCACCTCTATTATTTGACATTGTACTAGAAACACTAGCAGTAGCAATTAGAGAAGAAAAGAAATTGAAGGCATCAAAATAGGCAAGGAGGAGACCAAGTTATCACTCTTTGCAGATGACATGATGTTCTACTTAAAGAATCCTAGAGATTCAACCAAAAAGCTAATTGAAATAATCAACAACTTTAGCAAAGTTGCAGGATATAAAATAAACCCGCAAAAGTCATCAGCATTTCTATATATCTACAACACATCTCAGAAGCAAAAACTAGAAAGAGAAATCCCATTCAAAATCACCTTAAACAAAATAAAATACCTAGGAATCTATCTCCTGAGACAAACACAGGAACTATATATGAATACATCTACAAAACACTCTCCACACAACTAAAACTATACTTGAGCAATTGGAAAAACATTAACTGCACATGGGTAGGACGAGCCAATATAATAAAAATGACCATCCTACCCAAACTTATTTATCGATTTAGTGCCATACCCATTGAACCTCCAAAAAATTTCTTTACTGATTTAGAAAAAAACCATAACAAAGTTCATTTGGAATAACAAAGGATCAAGGATATTCAGGGAAATAATGAAAAAAATACAAAGGAAGGGGGCCTTGCAGTCCCAGATCTCAAACTATATTACAAAGAAGCAGTCATCAAAACAATTTGGTACTGGCAAAGAGACAGAAAGGAGGATCAGTGGAATAGACTTGGGGCAAGTGACCTCAACAAGACAGTATATGATAAACCCAAAGATCTCAGCTTTGGGGACAAAAATCCACTATTCGATAAAAACTGCTGGGAAAATTGGAAGACAGTATGGGAGAGATTAGATTTGGACCAACACCTCACACCCTACACCAAGATAAATTCAAATGAATGAATGACTTGAACATAAAGAAAGAAACCATAAGTAAATTAGGCAAACACAGAATAGTATACATGTCAGACCTTTGTGAAGGGAAATATTTTAAAACCAAGCAAGACATAGAAAGAGTCACAAAATGTAAAATAAATAATTTTGACTACATCAAATTAAAAAGCTTTTGTACAAACAAAACCAATATAACTAAAATCAGAAGGGAAGCAACAAATTGGGAAGCAATCTTCATAAAAACCTCTGACAAAGGTTTAATTACTCAAATTTACAAAGAGCTAAATCAATTGTACAAAAAATCAAGCCATTCTCCAATTGATAAATGGGCAAGGGACATGGATAGGCAGTTTTCAGTTAAAGAAATCAAAACTATTAATAAGCACATGCAAAAGTGTTCTAAATCTCTTATAATCAGAGAGATGCAAATCAAAACAACTCTGAGGTATCACCTCACACCTAGTAGATTGGCTAACATGACAGCAGAAGAAAGCAGTGAATGCTGGAGTGAATGTGGCAAAGTAGGGACATTAATTCATTGCTGGTGGAGTTGTGAATTGATCCAACCATTCTGGAGGGTAATTTGGAACTATGCCCAAAGGGCGATAAAGGACTGTCTGCCCTTTGATCCAGCCATAGCACTGCTGGATTTGTACCCCAAAGAAACAATAAGGAAAAAGACTTGTACAAGAATATTCATAGCTGCACTCTTTGTGGTGGCCAAAAATTGGAAAATGAGGGGATGCCCTTCAATTGGGGAATGGCTGAACAAATTGTGGTATATGTTGGTGATGGAATACTATTTCGCTCAAAGGAATAATAAAGTGGAGGAATTCCATGGAGACTGGAACAACCTCCAGGAAGTGATGCAGAGGGAAAGGAGCAGAAACAGGAGAACATTGTACTCAGAGACTGATACACTGTGGTACAATCGAAGGTAATGGATTTCTCCATTAGTGGCGGTGTAATGTCCCTGAACAATCTGCAGGGATCTAGGAGAAAAATACTATACACAAGCAGAGGACAAACTGTGGGAGGAAAAACACTGAGGAAAAGCAACTGCTTGGCTACAGGGCTTGAGGGGATATGACTGAGGAGAGACTCAAAATGAACACTCCAGAGTAAATACCAACAACATGGAAATGGGTTCAAATCAAGAACACATGTGATACCCAGTGGAATCGGGCGTTGGCTCTTGGAGAGGTGGTGGGAGGGGGACGGGGCAGGAAAATAAAATGATCATTTTTTCCAATGAATAATGTTTGGAAATGACCAAATAAAATAATATTTTAAAAAAAGAATTAACAAAGAGAGATAATCCAATCTTTACAGTTTCCAAAATACAAAAAAAAAAGTTACATCTTATAGATAGCACCAATATTGGATGAATACAGAAGCTTAGATCAGTTAAGTGACATGCTCAGAATCACAGACCCAATTAGAGGCAAATGCAAGACCTGGGTATATGATTTAATTTAAATCTTTCTATTTCATGACAATACTTCTCAGACAAGAAATGGCACACATTTACCTTCTTACTTTTGGCTACTGATCCAATTGAGTCCAGCTTTTTTTCAGAATCACTCTGATTGAACACATCAAATTTTTTTTATCCTTAAAGCAATCATTGATATATATATATATATATATATATATATATATATATATATATATATATATGTGTGTGTGTGTGTGTGGGTGTGGGTGTGGGTGTGTGGGTGTGGGTGTGGGTGTGCATTTGCCTGTGTGTGTATGCTTTTGTATTACCTCTATTTCCAAAAAAAGTCCTTCCTCTTCTGCTCTGAGATCCATTCCCACATATAAGATATTAACTGAAAGTTTCAAACCCAAAATATAATAAAATATAATACCAGATAATTTAGTGGTAGGGCCATGCTTCCTATCATAGACACTACTAGATCTGGGTGCGATAGAATTCAGTTCAGTATGGTGGACTGGTAAATTGTCTTCAGGAAAGCAATGAGGTATTTTCAATTGTTTTAGCGGAGAGAGAAAGCATTTTAGCATCATTTCTATCCCTGGGCTCCTCATACATCATATGGATGACATTACAGCCAAATGTTCATGATTCCATTAATAATTCTGGATTGGGGAATAAGCCTTTGGGGTGTCTTTTTATTGTTGTTTTGCATGTAAATAAAGAAGAGAGTTCATCTAATTTAGAAGGAAAAAAGTCACTGCCTAAAAACAGCTATATGAACAGTTTAATCTCAGGCCTCATTTATCTAACCATTTATCTTTTTAAAAAATCCAAATCATTTAGGTGTTTCCATAAGTTTGAAAGCATCCTTTGGAGAAGCTCCATTACTTCAGAGGAACACTGTATATTTATTTTGGAAAAGTGTATGTTTTAGGTTGCTTTTCCAGATCAAATCTTGTTCTATATTTCTATTTGAAATAAGCAGTCTCGTGTTTAGTGGCTACACTACAAAGGCACTGCTACAGATGGTGTTTAGAGAATATAAAAACCAGAGGCCATAGTTTGCATATCACATCTGAACATCAAACAGGATGGGCTAGTGGATCATGTCTTCCCTCCACCTCCCTCAACTCCCCCTCCCCCACTTGATACTTAACCTAATAATTTTTCTTTTGGTGTTATGTTTTTTAGATGATACCAAAAGAGGATAAGGGTATAGCTATCATTAAAATTAAAAAAAAATCTATTGATATTTTTAAAAGACATTGCACTTTCCAATGACTCCTTCTATCCCCTCTCCATAGAACTTTCCCTTGTTTTTAATATATATTTGTGTGTGCACATAATATTGTATATATGAACTTAAGCATCAAATAAAATATACTCATTCAGCTATATAGAAAAGAAATGAAAAAAGAGGACATTTTATGAAAACTCAGAGCTCTATTTTAACCTGTTTCTTTTATTCAATTTAAAAGCCCTTACTTATAATAAATGAGTGTAATTAAGCCAAGCCAACACATTGTCCATGTCAGGCAACATATGCCTCATTCTTCACCCATAATCTTCTATCTCTGTGCCAAGAAGTATTATTCATTTTCCTTCCCTGATCCCATATGTAGATTTAAATTTTCCCTTCCTATTCATAAAGTTGCTTGGACATATCTCTTGGTAGAGTATATTCATGTAATTTAGTGGCAAAATATGTATTTGTGTAGTAGGGTGTTTAGATATTTTTAGATGGCATCAACATTAGTTTGTTTCTTTGATTGAGTCCCTTACAACTTTTAAGAAAAGATAAATTGTAAAGTGAAGTGAGTAGAACTAGAATATTGTATGCAGTCACAGCAGTAATCTACAACGATCAATTGTGAATGACTTAACTATTATCAGCAACACAATAATCCAAGAAAACTCCAAATGGTTCATAATGAAAAAAAGGCTATTCCCAGTCATAGAAGGAACTGATAAAGTCTGAATGTAAATTGAAGCAAATTATTTTTCATTTTATTTACTTCATGTGTTTTTCTTCTTCTATACATATGTCTTCTTTTATAACATAACAAAATGGAAAATAATATGGCAATAGCATTTGTATAGCCTATATAATATTACTTCTGTCTCAAAGAGAGGGAGGGAAGGGATGGATAGAGTGTGTATGAATTGAAAAATGTCAAAAAATGTATTAAGACTTGTACCTACATATAATTAGAAAAAAAGATAAAAAATAAGACATATTTATACATATTTTGGTATATGGTGAATCACACATTTTTCCCCAAGAAAAAACATTCTAGTCAGTTTATTAAGATATTTAAAGTTATTGAGTTTCCTTGGTTGGGTGGTTATTAAATTCTATCATTCGGTTTGTCCTTTGTTTTTTGAAGAGAACCAATGATATTGTGTATGATGTGTTGACTTCTTTGTGAACTAGATATGTGAGTCAGAGTATGAACATGACTTGTAGACCTACCTGAATCAACCAAAGCTATTGTGTGTGAAATTTGGACATGCTCTAAATATTTAATAAGTGTATGTAACTCATTATAAGTGAAATTCTGGGATTTGAAAGTAGAGAATGTTAATTTTTTTTGTTATGGTTGGACTAAAATATTTAATTGGTGGTCACCAGGCATTTTAATTTCTAAATCCCCAAATGAATTACTAAAGTAAAATGCAATTTATGCTAGTATATTTATAATAGAGGGAATATATTGAGGAATGAGAGAAAAAAGAGATAACTCCAGCTTCCTTTGAGCCAGGTAGAAATTCTAAGGACTTAATCAAGGAAAGAGTCTCAAGATGATGGGCCATTCTCCAAGGTTTATACCTCCAGAAAGGCAGGGTCACTGAGTCAGCCTTTCACTCACCAATGGTGACCATCTAAAATGAAAGTAGTCTGAGATCTCCTGCATAAGCTCCTCCAGGGGTCCAGTTCCACAGCCAAGGTAGAGTGTCCATCTTCCAGTTTCTCGTCCGAGTGACTCTTCTTCACTCTCTTGAATCTCTTCAAAAATGATCTTCTGGCCTCTGTGGTCCTCATTTTAAAGATCTTTTTCTCTTGTGTTGCCTCCCCTAAATTTCACATCTACCATTCACAGCAGATGCTCCTCTCCAGGACTGCCCACTCTTTATAAAGTTCACACCTTCTATGGTTAGATTAACTTTTTTGGTTAGATCACACCTTTAGTAGTTAGTTTGCACCTTTAGTAGTTAAAATGGGCAGATATACTTCAAATACTGAGTTGCCACCTTTCAGGGATTAAAATCTAAAAATAGATTGTTTATTCAATTCAATCTTCCCAATAAAGGAAGAGCTAAAGTACCTTCATTGTGACAATCAGAGGTTTATAACTTAATCTTCACAATCAAGGAAGAGCTAAGTATCTTCATTAGGAGATAGCTAAATCTAATCTTCACAAGAGGACAGAATGGAATCATCCAGAGCAATAGTACAGGGGCAACAAGCCTTAAAAGAAAATGGACTATGGTAAAAAAGAAAGATATAAGGGAAGAATGTTGGTTATATGAGCATCTTGGAGCACAAAATTCAAGCTAATGCCACTTTTTGTCCCCTCCTACCTAAGAATTGAGGAAAGGACATAGAAATATCTGTTTTCCCTAACTTCTTTCTTCTTATGTTTATTAACAGACACTGTAATAAAATCAGTTTCTTTGTTGCCTAAACAATTCTGTTAACCTGAATTTTATCTTAAGTAAAAAAGAGGTCAGGGGTCAACTAGAGATACATATAAATATAAATGAAATCATACAGATTTTATTTAATTAAATGTCTGTTCATATATTAGGAATTCTTTTAACTGAGAGCTCAGAGTAATTTTGTTTGTGTGCCTAACATTTTACTTAAAAGGAAATTTTTAGAGCCACAGAAAGGGGAAAATTATGTGTAACTTAAGGGCCTTATAATTAAAATGTGCTAGTTATTATAATAGGGTATTACAATAAAATGCATAAGATAAAAAAGAAAATAATTTGAGAAAGATGGAAAATTTCTCACAAAGTGTAGGTAGGAATAGGAATTGGTAAGAATTCCGTGATTGTAGTATCCTGAGAATTAAACTTTTAAGTTTTAAAAGGATTTCCAAAGGCAGAAATGGATGGGAACATTTTGGAGATGGTCAGTGCTCCAGTTTGGCACTAAATGATGGATACACAAAATATTTGGCACTGAATATTTGATCCATGCCGAAATTTTGATGTTTGTGCAGAGCTAATTAAAAAATTAACTGCTGTCATTTAGGGTTTAAAAATAATGGAAGGCAGTAATTAGTTGGCTTCTGTTTTAACTACATAAGCATCTGTTTCCAGTACTCATCAGTGGTGATTAGAATCTTAAATGTGAAGATTTATAATGTCCATGGGAAATAATAACCCTTTCCAAAAATGCATTTTCTATCTTTGAAGTTTGATGACATTACCACTTTCTATCATTTTAAAGAATATTGAGGAGTCACCAATGAGAATTCATCATGTTAATGCTGAAGCACATGTTATTTAACAAAGCTAGTTATTCTCTTTCCTAAAGTATTTATTCAATTTTTGGCTTGGATTTTATCTTGATATGCTTATCCAGCATGACTAAATAGCTTGATTTTTAATAATGAGGCTATTTAGGCAGAAGAACTAATGTTGGCTCCAGTAATGAGCATGCAGAGACAAGACACTGACTTCCCCTGTCCTGTGATGATATGATGATTCCCCAAGCTCAAAGAAACACCATTAATTAAACATATACTGCATGTTATCACGAAAGATTACTTTTTCTAGGAACAATTATCATTTGGCTTTCTGGTATGGTGTGCATGGAGAATAGATAATGTGATTACAGACATTCCTTTGGCTTCTCTCAAGATCTGAGCTCAAATATTTCTGATGAGAAATATTGCAGAAGTAATGGCCCTACTAAAGATCTAGGAAGGAAATACTTAAGAATGCAATTTTCCTTTTTTTTTTTTAGACTGGTGCCAATGCATAAACATGTACTGATTTTTTTTTTTTGGCTGCATTTGCTGTTCTATAACATGGACCTAAAAAATCATAAGGGAAGCTTTTGACTAATTTGACTTATAAATGAGAGTTAGTGGAAAGTTTATGATCATGTCAACTCTTGGACTATCTAGCAGCATCCAGGCTATTACCATTGAGCCTACCTACTCCTATTTTTCAGGAGAGTTTTCAAGGGTAATAAAATTCAAGGAAAAATACTATAGAAATTCTTTAATTTTAGATGAAAACTGGAAAACTGAAGTAATAAAATTTTAACACTAAAATGGAATTAAATGGTCATTTAGATCAATATCCTAATCTATTCTGTGCCTGAATATTTCTGGTGATGAATTTATTAACTCAAAACTCTGCCCAATTCATTTGCAGTGTTAATTTTAAATAATTCTCATTTTGAAGTATAATCTTTCTCAATGATTCTATACTGTTATTACTAATTAATTATTACATTTTAAAGAATATGGAATGAGGCAAACTTGGGAGTTTGACTTTAGTCTAACCATTCATTCAGACCCCTTTCTTTAAGCCTCTTTACTCCCAAAGTCAGATTGCATGTATATATTATCACACCCAATAGAATGTCAACTTCTTGAGGGCAATGATTCTTACTATATCTTTTTCATATCTTCAGAAGCCAGGATACAGCCTGCCACACAAAGAAGGGCATTTAGTGAATACTTATTAATTGATCAACTTTAAAAATACATTATTAAACAAAATGATTCTTAAGGTCCTCACTAGTTCTAAATCTATGATTATTTATGTCTTTTAAAAGTTTTTACAGAGTGCTTCTCATATTTTGTCTCATTTTATCAACATAACAACAAAGCAGGTAGTGTAGCTATAATTATGCAGAATTTCCAAGTAGAAGAACAGCCATGAGTGATTTTGTCCCAGGCCACACAACTATTAAATAGTAAAACTTGGATTTGTGACTTTCTATCTTTAAATCAATTATTTATTTCCTCTATTAGACATAATTGTATTAACTTGCATTTATTACTTTTATACTAATTACCTGTTTTTAAATTACCAACAAATAAATGTTACTTGAATAATTTTATTTATATTATTTATTAAAATATTGTGATGGCATGAACACATATTTGATTTTTAATTACTCTATTTTCCTAAAGTTGATTATTTCTATTAATATCATGGCTCTAATTTTAGTTATCTATGTTCAAATGTGCAACCCTAGACTTTTCCATCTTTCTACACTCCCTCCCCACTCGCACACTGAATAATTCAACAAGATGAAGGATGCTAGGTTTGGAATCAGAGATATTGAATCAAAGAAACTGGAGTGAAGCTCTTGGGTGACCTTAAAGAAAGTAGATTTCATGTTACTCATTTGTAAAATACAAGATTTGGATTGGATGTTTTCTATATTTCCTTACAAACATCCTGTGATTTATGAGTTTTCTTTTGCCCTTTTTCTGGCACCCATCTCCTTGTTTCCATTCTCACTGTTACAATTATATTAAAAGTGTAGATATCTTTCATTTTCTTTTTTTATATCCTTTTCCTTCCTGAATATGTCCTCTTCCCATTGTGTCATTACTTAGGATGAAGATTTTTTTATAAAGAGAATAAATAAATAAAACTAATTAGTACATTACTTACAGTCTGATACTGTTCATTATTGTACACTCATAGCAACCCATCTCAAAAATGATGGGGAGAATATGCAATTTTTCTTCTCTTCTTTGAGACCAAACTTGGCCTCATTAGAATCATAAAACATCTCTTTTTGTTTTTATTGCCATTGCTATGAATACAAACAATCTGAACATCTAGTGTAATGAATAGTATCCTATCCAGCACATATTCTTTCTCCCCTCAGGGTCCTCACATGCATTTGTTATTCTAATAGTTGTGTTACTTCATTCTGCATCAGTTTTACACAATAAGTTTTCTCATACTTCTCTGAGGTCTATAAATTCATCATTTCTCAGGGTGTAGCAACATCCCGTCCTCAGATTTGGTTAGCCATTCACCAACTGACTTGTTATCCTGACTATTTTGGCCCTTAGCAAAGTCATATCTGGATTACTGCAAGTTTCCTATCTGACTACATTACCTCCAATTTCTTCTCTCTCTCAAACTCTCTTCTTTCTAATTTCTCCTCCCACTTTTTTTTTCAGTGTTTGCTCACCTGGGATGTACCCCTAACTTCTTTTCTCTTTTAAAAGCATACCCATTAATGGAAGGCAATGTGTTATATATTAGAAAGAATGCTGAGTTTAGAATAAGAAGGTCAAATTCTGGCTCTCTCATTTACTAGTTGTGTGACCTCAGACAAAACATTATACTTCTATAAACCTTGGTTTCCTTATTGTTTGTAACCGGGCTTCTCACTCTGCCTAGGATATTTTGCACGCTATTGCATATGAAGAATGAAATATGACTCTAGATTGATGGGGAGAATGCTGAGGCAATATGATGCTACATACTTTTATAAGTTGTTGAGAGATGGGGATGGAAAGGGAGAATAAATAGAGAGAAGAAACAAAAAGAAAAGAAGGGAGTGGAAAGAGGGAGAGAGTTGAAGGAAGGGATGGAGGGAAGGAAAGAGAAAGAGAGAAAGAGACAGAAAGAGACAGCAATAGAAGTGGGGGAAGAAAGTGGAGGAGGGGAGAGGAAGAGAAAGAAAAAAAGAAAGAGGAGAAGGAGAGACATGGTTCCAAAGATGCTTTGGGAAATACATGTAAAAGGAATAGCTATAGACATATAAGGGAAGGCAACATTTCAACATGTCTCTGATTTTCAGTTTGCCTCCCAAAGATTGTCAAGTGGACATCTTTGGATGACATCAAGCCCTCTTTCTTGGTCAAATCTTACGTTTCAACCTATTCTCATCTAAAAAAAAGAAAGCTAATATATTATCTAGTATATTCTAATCTGCATAGTGTCTTCAATTTCTATTTGCTTTTGTTTAGATAATTAGGTATAATCTCCCTTCATTGACCATAATGGCTTTTTGTGTGACCAGTATTTGATGGGAAGGAACTAAGCTATTTGATATAAAATGGTTGAAATCTTTTCTCTCAATAGCAACCAAGAAAGTGACTTTCATTCCATACTAAACCCCTAAATGGATAATATCAAGAGGGCAGGTAGTTATAATGTTAGCCTAATACTACTCTTGGTAATAGACAAAGAAAGAACCAAGTGCTGACCATGTCCCTTCTCCTGACTTTACAGCAGCAACCATCATCTCCAATGGGAAGAGTTGGGCATATTCCAAAGCTATCTACCCATAACAACTATGTCCCATCATGTATGTATAAACATAGCTGCATATACATATGTATAATACATGTATATATAACCTATACATGCAATCATATTTATCTCACATGGAAAATATTTTATATCTTAAATGTAGATACCTTCAAACTCCAAATCTATGATCTTATGTTTAGCCTCCAAGGCTCAGTTTGACTGGAATTGACTTCATTGATGAAGCTTTTCTAGTTCATTTCAGATCACAGTGATCTCTTGCACTGATGGCCTCCTATGATGCATTATAGTAAATACTGCTCTTTTCTCAATTAATGAATGAGTGATTTATTTTTTATTAACATCTTAACTAATTTAGTTCTTCGTGTGTTGTCTACCTAATATTAAAAACATAAAAGCAAGAATTGTGTTTTAGATGTGTAATATTCATTGAGAAAGGAAATGGGGGGATACGAAAAACTGGGGGATAATAGGAGGATGGTATGGGGGTATGGAGGAGTTAAGGGGGGAGAGAGGGAATATTGCTTGGAGAGGCAAGGGAAGGAGATAAAAATGTAGGATCATAGATTTAGAACTGGAAATGAAAGTACATTAGAGATCACTTATTCTAGTGATTTTAAGAGGAATGTCTCAGGCAGCTGCTGCATATTTGACATCTTTGATGTAGTCTAGCCCACTCATTTTGTAGATAAGGAAACTTAGATGTTTCCATCTTCCTAACTCTACTCAGATCTTTTCTGATACATCAATGTGTTGTTTAAGTGCCCCTTGGATATAATATCCCAGTTACATGGAAATGGTCATAGACCAACCCCCTAGAAAGAAGGCTGCAAAGCAATGAAGTTTGGGGGGCTTCAGAAAACTATGTAACTACTCGATACTTGAATTCATGTATTCAATTCAAATACATGTTGAGTGCCTACTCTGGTGCAGGTACTATTCCAGGCTTTGGGAGTATAGAGAATGAAAAAGTCCTTACCTTCTAAGCTGTTCCCTTAAGCATTTTTTTCAAAAGGAATAGTTTATAAGTATCCATTTCTCAATATTTCTCATAGAGAAATCAGTGGGAATCCTTGCTATCTTTTAATTCCACTAAAAACACAGTCAGTTGGTTAAGAGCAGCTGTCTTGAAGCACATTGTGGATGTTACTTGAGAGTTCGCATAAGGCCTTTGATCCCAGTCATTTCTCCACAGGCCTGTTTTATTTTCCTCATGACACTTTTTGAGGTAGGAGCAATGCTGGTTGTCCAGAGTGCCTGGCCAAATGCCATGCTAAAGTGGGAGAATGCTAAATGCAGAAGGACTTGGGTGCCGAGCAGATCAAAGAATCTGTCACATGTTGGCTTCTCAGGACAGTTCAAAGGCCTAAATAGATTCTGGCCTTTAGTCTTCTCTTTTGTTTCTTTGATATCCATGTACAAGTGACTCCATTCCCTTTCTGGCTTTTTCCTCCCTCCTAAATCTGCCTTTACCTTCCCCCAGCATATTTTAACTGTCTTTTATCTAATTATCCAAGGGACCAAGATTGAATGTCATAGACCCCATGTTCTGCTTCTATTTCCAGTGCTGGCACCAACTCAGTGTATGATTTTGAATTGAGGCACTTGGTGAATCTATTAAAGAGTATGAGGCCATGAGGACGTGTGTCTCATGCTGGGGTACAATGTGTTCTCCTCTGTTGAGGCAGGTGCTTGGACTTAAGGGTGGCAGTTTCCATTGGGATCCCTGCCAAGTAAGTCACGGGGATCCCTGGGGGCATTGTGCTTCTAAGAAAGGTACATTTGTTCCCTCATTTTATTCGGTCTAGGGATTCTGTAAAGGCCAGGCCAGCCTCAAACTTCCTGATACCTTTGCAAAGACAGTTGTCGCTCTCCCAGTCACCCTATTATTCTTGGCTGCACTTCAGGCACACCCTTGCTGTGCATGTACAATAGCAGGAAGGGGAAAGTTCGCAAGTTGGGAGACACAACTTCCCTTGTGTGTCCCCCTGGTGCTATCCTATGTCCTCTTTGGAAATCCAGTAGGAAATATAATGCACTCTCAAAAACTCCTTTTATTCCCAGGCAGCTAATTTTTTTTTTTTAAGAATTGAAAAATTTTAGTTAATTGATTTAGAATGTTTTTCCATGGTTACATGATTCATGTTCTTTTCCTCCCATATGTCATTGATTAAGACCTATTTCCATATTATTAATATTTGCATTAGGGTGATTGCTTAGAGTCTACATCCCCAATCATTTCCCCATCAACCCATTTCATCGAACAGTTCTTTTTCTTCTATGTTTCTATTTATACAGTTCTTTCTCTGCATGTGAATAGTGTTCTTTCTCATAAGTTCCTCAGAATTGTCCTGGATTATTGCATTGCTGCTAGTAGAGAAGTCCATTACATTCAATTGTACCACAGTGTATCTGTCTCTGTGTACAATGTTCTCCTTGTTTTGCTCCTCTCACTCTGCATCACTTCCTGGAGGTTGTTCCAGTTCCCATGGAACTCCTCCACTTTATTATTTCTTTGAGCACAATAGTATTCCATCACCGACATATACCACAATTTGTTCAGCCATTCCCCAATTGAAGGGTATCCACTCATTTTCCAATTTTTGGCCACCACAAAGAGTGCAGCTATGAATATTCTTGTACAAGTCTTTTTCCTTATTATCTCTTTGGGGTACAATTCCAGCAGTGGTATGGCTAGATCAAAAGTCAGCTAATTTTTTATTGACTCATATGAACCATTTCTGAGAAGACTACATGCTGGTGGCCAAAAGACCATAGTGAATCATAGTCCTAAAGTTTGAAGGAGATAACAGAGGTCTTCTTGTTCAACACTCTCATTTTTGACAAAACAAGAAACTAAGGGTTGGAAACATTATGTGATTGTGCAAGGTCATATTGTTAATAAGGAGCCATTGAAATTTAAACCATTATCCTCTCTTTTTCCAATATCCAAGATAAATAAAAAACTAATAGATTTGTACCTAGAAAGGAATTTAAATGTCATCTAAGACAATAAAATTATTCTACATGTGGGGAAACTGAGGCTTAGTTAACATTAATGACATTCCCAAGGTGATATAGGCATCCTCTAAATTCAAAAGCAGCACTCCTCTCACCATACCCCTCTGACACCATGGGCACTCCCTTGACAGAATTTTATACTGGCCTCTGTGATTTTCCATGAGTTACCCCAATCACTAATGGTTTATACAAAACTGGCTACATTATTACTAGAAGAACCACAAAATACTCTATAATAATACTTTTTTTTCATTGAAGTCTTCATGATATTATGCAATTTCCATGTCTCTGTGACCTCATGAGTGTAAAATGAATCTTTTTCAAGGCTTCTCAAAACATATGACACTTGTCTATATCCCATGCTAGTTCCTTTGGGGGTGATTCTTCCAGTGTTTGGGAAGACTTCATCCAGATTTTTGATTGTTGTTGTTGGCTTATTTTATTTCTACATTTTGTGAGTGCCAGTCTGTCTAGCTGTTATCTCTTTCTCTCAAGCTCTCAAGTAATATTCTTTTCTAGGAACATATTTCTTTGATGATATTTACACCACTCCTAAGTATAGCTTGGCATACCAGCCAACTTCTATACACCATGCAATTCCCCACTGCCTATGCGTTTCTTTCTATAATGATAGAAGTATCAGAATCAGAATTGGAAAAGGTTCATGGTAATACTTTCTCTTCTGCCCATATCCACCCCCCACCCAGATCCATGAAGTCATAGATACTCCAAGTGATGAGATTTGTCCTTTCTTTCAGTATAAGCACAAAACTATGATCATGATATGTATTCCCACCTTTTCCATCCTCTGGATTCTCACAATATTTTGTGTTATTTCTATGCTGTTTGTCTTATATTCTCTTATATTATAGTCAGTTTTGTAGATAGTTTGTTTCACTCAGATTATAAATTTCTTACAAATATGTACTTCAATTTCTTTGAATTCCCTACTATAGCTAGTATAATACCTTATACATAATTGCTAGTCAATAAATATCTATTAAATAAATGAATGAATAAATGAGTAAATGTTCCTTTATATAGAGTCTATTGTTCTCTTAATTATCTTGGTCCTTTTTAGTTTCTTATAATTCTCTAGACTGAAATCCATCCTTTCTCTTCCAACATGATTGCCTCTCTTGTTATATCCAGTTTCACTTATTTTTTTTATCTCTTTGTATCTATCCTCTCATTTCCTACTGCCTACAAACATGCTGATGATTTTCCCATTCAGAAAGAAAAACTCACTTTATTATTCTTTCCTTGCTAAGTATTATCTTATATCGCTTATACTTTATATACTCTTCTCATTCTCTTAAATCCTTACACTTTTTCTTCTAACCCAAATATTACACCAAAACTTTTCTCTATAAGTTACTAATTATTCTTCAGCTATCATTTCCAGTGTTCTTTTCTAAGTCATCATTCTCCTTGACTTTTCTTCAGCTTATATTGTAGATCACTTTCTCCTCCTCGATACTCTAGGTTTGGGGTACACCACTCTCTCCTGGGTTTTTTTTTTATCCTACTCATCTCATTTTTCTTTCTCCTTTGATGGATCCTTTCTAGATTATGCACTCTAACAATAGGTATCCCTCAGGATTGGGTTTTTGACCCTTTTCTTTTTTTCTTACTTTACTTGGTGATCTCATGATCTCCCATGGATTTCTTTACTATCTCTATGTGGATGATTCTGAAATCTGCCTATCTTGCACTAAACTATTTGCTGGCATCTAATATTACATCTCCAGCTGCCTTGCAGATATCTTGAACTGGATGTCCAGTAGATATCTTGAACTCATTATGTCCAAAATGAAGCTTGTTTTTTTCCTCTAAATCCTATTCCCCTAGAAAGTGACACTTTCTTCCCAGTCCTGCAGGCTAATGACTTTTGAGTCATCTGAGACTCCCTACTATTTCTCATCCCCCATATCCAATCTGTTGCCAAGACCTGTTGAGTAGAGGTATCTCTTTTCTTCTGACACTGCCACTAGTCTAGTATAGGCCCTCATCACCTCATAAAATAGTCTGATGGAAGGACTGTCTGCATCAAGTCTCCCTACTCCAATCCATTCTACACTCAGACATTAAAGTAATTTTCCTTAGGCACAAATCTGATCACGTCAATAAACTCTAATTACTATCTATTGCCTCCAGAATAAAATACAAAAGGATCTCTTAGGGATTTAAAGTCCTTTATAACCTAATCCCCTTCTACCTTCCCAGTTTCCCCATATTTTAATCTCTAACAAACTCTAAGATACAGTGCCACTGTCTTCCTGGATCTTATAAGAATAGGGTACTCCATCTCTTAGATCTGGACATTTTCTTATTTCCTTCCTTCCTTCCTTTTTTCTTTTCTTTTTTTCTTTCTTAGCCTTTATGTTCTGTCTCAATATCAGTTCTAAAACAGAAGATCAATAAGGGCTGGGCAATCAAAGTTAAATGACTTGCACAGAAACACACAGATGGGAAGTATTTAAGACCAAATTCGAACCCAGATCCTTCTCACTTCAGGCCTGGTTCTTGAAATCTGGGTATTTTCTCTGGCTATATTTCATGCCTGGAATACTTTCCCTTCTCCACCAAATATTGACTTCTACAGCTTGATTTAATTTCCCACTTTCTTTAGGAAACTTTCCTTGATCCCACCTTGATTGTCTTCCCTCCATTCATCACTTCCTTTTCATTCTGCATTTTTGTATATATTTGTTTGCATATTATCTCTCCTATTATATTGTGAACTCCTTCAGGGCATGGACTATTCTTTGCTTCTTTTTGTATCCTCAGTGTTTAGTGCAGGGCTTGGCATGTAGTAACTACTTAAGAAAATATTTACTGATTGATTGACACCAGATCCAGAACTTTAATCACTGCACCTCCCAATTATTTCCTTACTCCAATATATATTTTAACACAGCTGCCAGAATAATTTTCCTCAGTCTCTAAATCCAGTGCTTTTTTTTTTCAGAATATCATATTGCTTGTGAGGGCCATATTACTTATTCTTTCACAAGAAAGGCAGACTGGAAAAGATAGACTAAGCATTAGTTTTTGAGCATAGTAGGACTGTGAAGCAAATATAATTATTTCTGAATATTTCTGGGTTAAGGAAAAAAACCCTGAAAAACACTTTAAAAAATCAGCCCAAATGCCAGCAAAGACCTATTGTTTCATTTGAGAAAATTAAAGGAACTAGATGCTTCCTAAATGCTCTGGCCACACAAGATTCCATTTTTGTGTGTCTCACTTAGATAAGTAAGAAAATTAGTGCATAGTTGTATGCTGTCATAAGTGCCAATAAAATAATTAAAATTATATTGAAACTTTATATTAGGTAAATTAATTTTCATAATAAAATATTCATGAAAACTTGCTATATTCCTTCTGTATGGCCCATAGTTTTCAAAGAAAAGCATATACTTTTGATTTCATATGATGTATCCTTGGCATCCATCAAGGCCATGCTGTCTGACATGGTCACCAGGTGGAAACTGAGGATTGCAAAGCGACCCCCAGGAAGGATGGAAACATCCACTCAGATCCCCCTGAGTGACTTTCCTTATTAATATCCCCTTATTATTGGAATTGCTATGATTACTATTATTGCTTAGCCCCAGGAAAAAATAGATGAGAGCAACATGCTTGAAGTGTTAATACAAATACCTGACTCTGCATCCCCCAGAATGTTGCCAAGAGATTTTACTCACAAAATTAAACCTAAGGATTCTTATGTACACACTTAGATAAGACCCTCTTTTCTGGGCATAAAAATTCTGGCAAATCTGTGCTCAGGATTCCCCAATCTAAAACTGGGCCATGTTGATTCTATGCTCTGACCCCACACTTAGCAACAGTATTTTGTTGATTAACTCCTTAGTCTTCTAGTCCCAGGAACCCAGCAATGTATTCATCTCTTTATATTCTAATTTTTTCTTTGCATTATGTAAAAAAAAAGATCTTTCCATTTTTCTATCACTCATATTTAGTAATTATATTTTATTATTCTACCACATTAATACACTAAAATTTATTCTACCACCCCTCTTATTGTTTCCAAGGTTTTTTTTTTGTTTGTTTGTTTTTGGTAGTTACAAATAACACTGCTATAAATATCTTTGATTATATAGTTTCTTTTTTTGCAAGTTTCTTCTTTTATGCCCTGAGGATATATTCCTAACAATGGAATTATTGAGGCAAATGGTAGGATTATTTTTATAACTCTTTCAGTACACAGCCAAATTACTTTCCCCTAAAATTCTACCAGTTTTGAATTACACCATCAAGGAATGAGTATACTAATTATTCAATAATACCACCTATGTTGATAATAGATAAATTTTTTTTCTATATTGTAACACATTAAATGACACCAGGAAGTTGCTTGATTTTTATTTGCTTAATTAATAGTGAGATGAAACATTTTCAGTGATTTTTTTCTTCAGTTTTTATAAATTAGAAATTATCTGTTCACATCCTGACTCTTCATCCCCTGAATCATACAGTGACCATTTAGCTATTACATGTTTGGTACATATATATTTGGTAAATTAATTACATTTTTATTTTACATTATTTTTTAAATTTTTTTGTTATAAAGCTCTTTTATTTTGTTCACAACAAATTATTCTATTTATTTAGCCAATATTAATTTTTCCTCCATCACTGTCAAATTATCATTTAATTTTCTTATATATGTATACACATATATGTGTTTAAATGTGTATACATGTTTTATTAGATTAATGTATGTGTTTGTGCATATATATTTGTTCATATATATGTACACGTGTGATTCTTTTGGATTACAAACCCTCTGTGAAAACACACACATGCATACCCACACACACCCTGATATACACATTTCTACATTTAAGTCTACTATTCTGCAAAGATTTAAGTAACATTAAATGATATGCATCTAAATGTATCTCCTGATGTTTTGTTGCAAAGTTTTCTCAACCAAAATTTCAAAATAAAACATCCTATTCTTTCGTTATATGTTTACCTAACATAATTTTTTTCCCATTTGACTTTGGTTCATTTCCTTTAGGTTCATTTAACTTTGAATGTATTAATAGAAGTTACAGATTTAAACCAAATTTTTGTGATTTAATTGTATTTTTAATATGAAAAAGCAGTGTGGGACATGCATTTATTTCAACAGCTTGGATTTGTAAATAAATATTCATTAAGAACTTATTAGATGCAAACATGTATTATAGATTCTGAACTATGAGGAACCTTTGAGATCAATTGAACTACCCCATTTTACAGATAAAGAAACTAAGTGACATAGAGTTTAATTGATGCCTAGAGTAAAACAGCTAGTTAAATATCTGAGTTAGGATTCTAATTCAGAGCTTCCTAAGTCACTGAATCCTATTATCTGGGCCACCTATCTACTATACATTGAAAACATACTATCTAGTGCTTGAATAAACACCCATTACTATTTTTCTTCAGTTCATATAGGCAACTGTGACAAATAAAATACAAAAGTATTGTAAATGTGTTACACAATCATAATTTTTGTTATTTCTTATTTTCTCATTCAGGGGCTATAACTAATAATTATATAGTACTTGATGATTTGCACACTACTGATGCATTTTTTCCTTTGAGCTTCACATTAACTTTGTGAGATAAAACTACAAATATCTTTATTTTACAAATAAATAAGATGAGGCTCAGAGAGGTCATATAATTAGCAAGTCTTAGAGAAAAGAACAAAATGCTTGACATATAGTAGATTCTTAAATGATTATTAATTTGAATTAGGGGATATTTTGATGCTTCTTTCAATTTTTGATTGCCTAATTTTTTTCAGTCTTAACAAAGATTCCTTCTGTTTGAAAACACTGGGAACTTTTAGAGTAGGGGAATTTACTATATTAAGAATATAATTAAGTATCCACAGTGAGGAATGTTTATTAGGTTATTTTCATCCTCAGTCCCATATTTCCCTCTGTCTTGCTTCCTTAAAGCAGGATTAGGAAATTCTTTAGCAAGATATCTAGTCCTATTTTCCTCCTTACAACATAGTTCTCTAATAAGTAGCATGGGAATTAAGCTAGCATTGAAATAGGGGATTAAATGAGAGAAGAACAAAGTTCTCATTAAAGAGAAGTTATAGAAAAGTATATTTAGAATTAATGCATTGTGAAGGGACCTGAGAATGAACATAGTATGATGTTTTTACTAAAAAAAATTTTTAGGATGATATGTTTATAAAATTTATAAAAAATTATAAATTTTTTAAAATTTATAAAAATTTATAAACTTTTTAAAATTTAAAAACTTTTTAAAATTTATAAAAATTTAAAATTTGTGATGTTTTGTGATTCATACCCTTTCCCTAAATGATTTGTTAAGGAAGGAAAAGTTTTGGGGTGGGGACAAAAGTCATCAGCCTTTCCATTTTCCTCCAATAATTTCAGCCTTTGCTTTTGTATGGAGCAGAAAAGCATGATAGAGGAGAGTGAAGAGAGTTTACTCATCAGTTTCATTTGGCTCATTTTCCACTTAAAGGACTAAAATCATGGAACTATTTGTCTCATCTAGGAAAGTATTCTAAAGATTAAGAAACAAAACAAATTTCTGACAATATTTTACATATGAGTTGAACTGAAGGACTCAATGGAGACAGTAAAGGAAAAATTAATTTAAAAGACATAAAAGAAGAGATGTGTTTTAACTTGGAATAATTTGTGAGAAGCATGGGTGAATGAATAGAAGAACATCATACACATTCACTGAGAGAACTAAAAAGAGTTGTAACCTTTTCCTTCAGGGAAGACATGTATTATTATAACATTTTAGGAGTGTTCTGGCCATATACATTCCCTGAAGTATGTTCCCTTAAATATGAATGTCTTGGCTACATGTTTCCTCCATATGCAAATGGCTCACAAATGATCTCTATTTATGTTCTCTTCCTATTTGAGAACATATGAATTTATGGGAATGAGCTCAGGGTTTATGGGATGAATGTTCTGTTTTTATTTTTATTACTGTTATTTCATTATTACATGGCTTATCTTTGAACTGTTTATCCTCTGACCAACTTGTAAAAGTTAAAACATCACTGGAGGCTTGTGAATTGGTTTGAAGAGGATTCTGACCCATGAAAGGCTCAGAACTAGGGTAGTCATATCCCTCCATGACTCTGAGTGCAAAAGCAAGGATAAATATTTTAGTGATTAGAGCTGCTCCAAAGTAGATGAGAAGCCTTGGCATTATACACAAATAGACATCGTCCATCAATACCTTGTGTATGACATGTCAGCAGTGATATGGAAGGTAGTTACATTTAGTTCCTAAAGGATTTTGGAGATGCTTTTCAACTCAGAACCTCAGACTCTTTCATAAAGAACTAATAAAATCTTTTAAAATTCTTGTTATATGCCATTACTTCCAAAGTTCTGGAAGACCATTCCAAGTTCAAGACAATTTAAGAATCTCAGTCTCTGTGCCTGTCCTCCAGGAACCATCCCAATTAAATTTGGAGCTGTTCATCATTGGGAAGCTTCTCACCATTTGATGGATTACCATGGCTCACAATCCTGTGAAAGCATTTAAAATACTGCAACAACAAATTTTTTGGAGTGCTAAAGGGTTGGCCTGCAAAGGAGGGATGTGTTAAATGATGGGTAGTTACAATGACTGGATGGTTCAAAATTCTTTCAGACTGTTGACAAAGTCAACATTGGCATATAGTCTTAGCCTGTTCTATTCAGTTCTTTTGGCCCACAATCTGGATCTTAGTATAGCAACTTAATTTCATTTTCACTTGAAGTTAATCATATGTTAAACATATGTTTCCTCCAATTGATCAATCACTTTAATTAAATTCCTGTTTTCTATTAATTGGTCAATAAATTTATTAAATATTCATAAATCATTATAAATTAATCAAATTTCTACCTGCCAAGCATTCTGCTAAGTGCTGAAGATAGACAAAAAGATGACAAAATACAGTCTCTGCACTATAGGAGCTCAAAAATTTAGTGAGGGAGACAGAATACAAATAAATATGTACAAAGCAAGCTATATACAGGATAGACAGTAATTCACCATAAGAGGGGAAGCACTGGAATTAAGAGGCATCAGGAAAAGCTTCATTTTGAAGGCTGAATTTTTATCAGTCCTTAAATGAAGGCAGAGTAGAGAAAGAAGAGTGTTCTGTTCCAAAAATGGAGGAGAGTCCAAGAAAATGCCTAGATTTGAGAGATAAGTGTCTTAGTCATGCAACATCCAGAAGGCCAAGGTCAGTGATTCAAACAGTATATGCTAAGGAGTAAAATCTATTCTGCTTCATCTAAAGTAAAAAGTTGGAAGTAGCAACTATGATTTCAGACAAAGCGAAATCAAAGTTAAAAGGAATAAGCAGAGAGGCTACATCTTGCTAAAAGAAATAATAAACAATGAAGCAATATCAATGTGCCATAAAAACTATTTGAAAAAATAAATGTCCTTCCAAATTCATTTTATGGCACAACTTTTGTTTTGATAGTTAAATCAGGAAGAGAAAAAAATAGATAAATAAAAATAAGTGAATTTCTCTAATGAATATCAATGTAAAAAAATAATTATATTACTAGTAAAGAGTATACAGCAATATATTACAAAAATCATACACTATGACCAGATAAGATTTATACCAGTAATGGAGGGCTATTTTAATATTAGGAAAACTACAAACATAACTGACCAAATCAAGTTACCTTATCACAAAACCAAAAAATAATTATGAAGTTTCCTCAATAGACACAGAAAAAAGCTTTTGACAAAATACAGGATCCTTACTATTAAAAACACTAGAAAGCATAAGAATATTAAAATGATAAGTGGTATCTACCTAAGACCAAGAGCAAGCATTATATGTAATAGTGACAAACTAGACTCCTTCCTAGTAAGATCAGGGGCAAAACAAGTATATTATTAGTATTATTGTATCAGAAATGCTAGCTATAGTACCAAGACAGGAAAAAAAAAGAAACTGACATAATACAAATGGGTAATGAAGGAGAAAAAGTATTATTTTTGTATATGATATAATGATGATACTTAGAGAACTATAAAATCAACTAAAAAACTAGTTGAAATAATTGAAAAATGTGAAAGGAAATGTAGCAAGCTCCAATTTCAAACTATATTACAAAATGGTAGTCAATAAAACAATATGGCACTGGCTAAGAAATAGTGTGGTGGGCCAATGGAATAGATTGGGAACACAATACTTAGCAGTAAATTACCACAGTAATCTAGCATTTGACAAACACAAAGATCCAAGTTTTTGTAGTAAAAACTAATCATTTGCCTAAAAATTCTTGGAAAATAGAAAGCAGTATGACAAATTATTCATATACCAATATCTCACACTATATGTACCAAGAACAGATCAACATGGGTAAATGATTTAGACTCAAAGTGTATTAGCATAAATAATTTAGGGAACATGGGAATTAGTTTTTGACCAGAAAAAGATGGACAGAATCAGAATAATTAAAATGTATAATTATGATTATAAGAAACTAAAACATGTTTGCACAATTAATGTAATGCAGCTAAAATGAGAAGGAATGCAAGAAACTAAGGAAAATTTAGAGCAAAGGTTTCAATATTGTTCTCAAATAAATGGAAAACTAAGTAAGATTAATAAGAATAAGAAAAATTTCCCAAATGATAATTGGTCAAAGGATATTGAAAGGTAGTTTTTAGGGAAAAAATCAAAAGTTATGAACAGTAACATGAAAAATGCTCTAAATCATTATTGATTAGATAAATTAAAATTAAATATCAGTTTATACCTATCAGATTGGCGAACATGATACAAAAGGAAAATATCAAATGCTGGAAGGAACATCGAAAAATTGAAATAGCAATGCATGCTTTAAAAAGATTTTATTAAAACATCAAAGCTGCATGAATCAGCGGGCTAACTGACTGGGCCAATACAGCAATGTACTTTTGTTAGAATTGTGTAGTGATTCCACCATTTTGAAGAATAATTTGAAATTATGCCCAAAGGGCTATAAAATTATGTATACTCTTTGACTCAGTAATACCACTACCAGATCTGTATCCAAAATAGATAAAAGAAGATGAGAAAAAACCTATAAATACCAAAAATATTTATAGCAGCTCTTTTATGGTGGTGGCAAAAAATCAGAAATTAAAAGAATGCCAATCATTTGGGGAATGCCTGAGGAAGTTATAGTATTTGATTAAGATGGAATACTTTTGCTCTGTAAGAAATAATCATGGAAGTCTTATACAAACTGATTCAATATGAACTGGAAAGAAGTGGGAGAATATTTTACACAAGAATAGCAATATCATAATGATAATCAATTCTGAAATGCTTGTCTACTCTGATCAATATAATTTTGCAAGATAATTCTAAAGATTCATGAAGAAACATGTTATTCACCAACTTACAGGGACAGAGTCAAGAAGGCAGTATAGAACCAGGGAAAGCTCAAACCACTTTGAGAATTCTCTCCAGCCAGCCTTACAATAATGCCTCAAAAAGGAACCAACAAGGAAATGGAGTGAAGAAACTTTCATGCAGGGAACAACTTGAATGGTAGGCAGAGAGGATCTGGTTCATTGGGGTCAGAGGGGAGCACAGTCTGCAGAAGGCAACATCAAGAAGTATCAGAGGAAGCCAAAGCAAGCTCTTCTACCACACATCTACCGTTAGGTTACCAGTTTTGAAGCTCGGTTCAAGTCATTTCTGAGAACCTGAAACTGCATAAGCTAATAGCAGTGCAGCTCCATGAACCCCCACCCCCCTTTAAACCCCAGCCCAAGCCTACCTTGAGATCCTGGATCCTAGCACAAGGTTATCTCCACAAAATCTGATCTGTGTCAGCCCAGAGCAAGGTAGGAGACTGAGGTCAAGCTCATAATGAGCACTTGAACCCCATTCTCAACAGAGTGCCTGGTATGAATAAGCCTAGACCCTGGACCCACAAGCCCATCTCTAAGATAAAAGTTAAAGTCAAAGAAAAAGGCTAGGGAAAAAACAACAAACAAAACAAAACCACTTAAGCACAGAAATTTTTTGTGGAGCAAAAGAAGAGCAAGACACAGGCACAGAAAGGGAAGTTGAAAGCGAAGTAAACACATGTAAAACATTAAAAATATATATATGAATTGGTCTTGGGTTCTAGAAGAGCTTAACAAGGATTTTAAAAATCAATTAAGAGACTCTGCAGAGGAAAAGTTTGGAAAGGAAATAAAAGCAATGCAAGAAGAAAATAACAGCAAAATTGGCCATATGAAAAAGGAGGTTCAAAAATTCATAGAAGAAAATAATTCTTTAAAAGTTAGAATTGGATGATTTGAAGTTACTTCATGATACAAGAAGAAACAATAAAACAAAATCAAAAGAATGGGAAAAAAGAAGAAAACCTGAAATATTTCATTGAAAAAACAACTGATTTGGGAAGTAGATCCAGGAGAGATAATTCAAGAATTATTAAATTATCTGAAAGGCAAAAATGTATACATATCTATAGAAAGAACTAATATACTCTGAATGCAGATCAAAGTATACTTTTCTTTTTCTTGAGTTTTTTGGGGGGATTTTTTTGCGAAATGGCTAATGTGGAAATATGTATTTCATGATTTCACATATATAATCAATTTATTGATTACCTCAAAAGGTGGGAGAGTGATGAGATGGAAGGAAAGAATTTATAAGTAAAAATATTTTAGATGAATCATATTTAGTGTAATTGGGAAATAATTAAATATACCAAATGTTGCAAAGCAAAATATATATATATATTATTTGTATTATACCAAAATACTCATATATAATCATTTTTCTGAGTTTTTGCTTTATAAACTATTTCAAAGTATATAATGCATGACCCATGGGTCATTGGTAGTCCATAACACTATAGTGTCAGGAACCAGATTAATATATGATGGGTAATCATTAAATAAAATAAATAAAATTATATTAAAGCAAATGTAACATATTTTTAAAACTCAATCTATATGTGGCTCTAAGTATCATTTAGTTTAGGTTGATGGCTCTCTTTGAATTTGAGTTTACATGACAGCTCTATTATAATTCAAATTTCTTCCATTATAGTGCATTCAGAAAAAATTTATATGTCTATCATATATATCTTTTTCCTGAAAATTGCATAGGACCCCAAAGTTAAAAGCACACACTCAAACACTCAGCAGGAGAATTCGTTCCAAGTTCATTCATTTTGTTAAATATTTACCAGTTACATATTAATCTTGTTCCTCATATACTGTAGTGTTGTGGACTGCTTTTAACCTGTGGGTCATGAGTTAGAAACCTTGAAATAGTTTATAACATTGAAACTCAGAAACACATTTATTGATGAGTATAATGCCAGGAAATAAGATTTTTTTTTGTAATATATTCCCAGTATTCCAAGTTTGAACTGAACTTCAGTTCCCTAAAAAGATTCTAGAGGAGATTGTTGTTGAATATACTCATAAGAAGAAATTACAAAGTACAAAAATTACCAAATATAAAAATGTCTTCATCAGCAACACTGATAATATGGAGTGTCCTGACATGGGTAATAAGGATAGGAAAAGGCCTTGAGTCTATGTCATGTGAGGAAGTTGAAAACATGGGTTAATTAATCTGGTAGAGAAAAGACTTAGCAGAGAGACAGTGTCTTTCCAGTATTTGAAGACTTCACATAGAAAAACAATTAGATTTGTCACATTTTGTTTCAGAGAGCAGAACTGGGATCAATGATTGAAAGTAGCAGAGACAATTTTAGGTTGTTGTCAAGAAAGAATTTCTTAACAATTAGAGCTCTCCAAAAGAAGAATGAGCTGCCTCAAGACATGATTGATTCCCTATCCTTCAAATCTCGAAGCTTTAAGCAGACACTGTATGAGTGCTATTTAAGCAAGTTGTAGTCAGGATTCCTTTTTTTTATTTTTCCTACAGATTGGACCATGTTTAATATGGTTCTTTCAATCCCTCAGGTGATTCGATTTTGTAAATCATTAATTACTACTCTTTTGAGTTTAATATTTCAACCATTATCAATTTTTAAAAATGCATTATTGTCTTGACCAACTCTCTCCATCTTTTCTACCAGAATATGAGAGATTTTATCAAATGTTTGGCTAAATTCTAGGTAAAAAATATCTTCAATATTCTATTGTTCTAATAGTAAACCTGTCAAGAAAGGAAATAAATATACTTTAACAATAATTGTTCTTTATGTCATGATGGCTTTTTGTAATGTTCCATTTTCAAAGTTCACTAACAATTTCTTTTAATCATATATACTAGAATTTTGTTAGGAATAAAAGCCAATCACACTAGCCTATATCTTGCAGACTATATTGACCCCCAACCTTTTAAAAATTGGCATGACCCCCTTTCTTTATTTTTATAGTACCTCTTCCATTCTTCATGTTTATTTTATTTAAAATAGCAGTAGTGATCGTGATCATATTTGCCAGTAATCATGTCAGGTTTTTTTTTTCCTTTGCTAGTTCATCTGAGTATGCAGGTGTCTTGAATTCACCAAAAGCTACTTGGTGTACTCCTGCTATCTCCTTACCTTTCTTGTGTAAAACTTCCCATTTGTTTTGTGCTTAGTTGTGGTGTTAGGTTATTGTTGTTTTAGTTGTTGCCATTGTTGTCCTATGATTTAAAATAAAATGCACATTTATTTGCTAATGAAAATTAGTGTGAAAAAAATTTTTGAAAGAAGAAATGTCTTGTTTTACTTTAAAAGAGGTTTGTTTTTCTAATGGGTGAGAGTAGTATGTGGAGGTCTCAGACTCACCAGTTTCTGACTGAACAATAAACCTTAGAAAATTTGATAATCCCAGCTTAGATGGGGCTAGCGGATTTAATCAAATGTTAAGTACCTTTTTAGTCTTAGAAGTTTCCCCCATAGTATCAGAGATCCCTTCCCAAGTACTATCAACATTTTGCAGGGACCATCCTTTTTAGTATCTATTATAAGTAGACCACTCTCTGATACCCCAGCCTCTGGCTATGGTTTCTTTCCCAAGCCTATTTGCATCCTGTCAATATAGGCTGGACTTCTCATGGTAATGAGCCATGGTAATGAAAATCAATTATACTTCCTTATCCTTAGTTCCCCAAATGGTATATAAGTTTCCCAAATTATTATTCTTTGGAGGATCATGTAGCATGATGATCCTCTCAGAGATATTGTTACCAGAGTCCCAGAGCCCTTGGCTTTATGTGGTTTTTAGGTGCTTGATTCTGTATATCTTTCCTGATTAAAGACTTGTTTTTTCTGACTACTTCAGTAGTTCTGTGTTTTTCCCAAGTTAACACTGCTATCTCATTTCTGCATGAAATGGTTTGTGATCTGCTTAACCAAGTCAATAAACTCCTTTTTCTATACAGGTGGTATTTAGTTAACTCTATGGCTACAATTACTTTTGATTCTCCATTCATTGATCTTCACTCTAAAAAGGTCAATCAATTTTCCACTTTTTGTTTTCTTATTTTCTACATGTGACTGTCTTTCTAATATAGAAGCTACCTCTGGTTTTACTTCTCCTATTTGGAAGAGGCATCATATTGTAATATTTATTGGGAAAGATTGAGGGGATTGGAAAAACAGGGGATAAGGAAGGTTTGTAGCAGGGAATGGAGGAGTTTAAGGGAGAGATGCCCCCTGCTGAAAGGCAGCAGCAGGGGTCTGACAAGGACCCTTTGTCGTTGAATGACTGAGCTGATGTTCGACTCCCTCTATGTCCAGAAAAGTTAGTCCACTTATCTGACTGCGATATTCTAATAAGAGAACTTTTAATAACCAGTTTGGATTGGAGAGACATCAGGGGGAAAGGGAAGAGGGAGGTCCCTAAATAAGGTTGGAGTATTTCTCAGCTTTTGGAGCTGAGGCCAGGCCTCAAAGGCTGGTGGAGGGTTTCTCCCACTCCTGTCTACCACTATATCTGTGCTGGTTGTGTCAATTTTATAATCTTAGCAGTAGACAGAAAGCAACAAGAACAGTTCTAACTCTCAGAGCTGGTTGGGCCTGTGTCTTCAGGCTGAACTGAGTAGAGGCACTCCTAATCCAGACTGGGAAGCCAACACTCCTCCCACCTCCAATACCAGGAAGCAAGTAAGTCCAGCAGGAAGGCAGTGCTAGTCACAAGACCCAACTGCCACTCCCAGTTTCCCCTTCCCCCACCAACTGTCAGTCTTGTTTCCTTTCCACAATATTTCTTGTAGTTCACTCAGACAGAAAACTTCTCTACAGAATCCCCAACAAGGGGTCTTCTGGTCTCCATGTAAAGACCTTCATTGATCATGTCCTTCAGATACAGCCTATTCTACTTTTTTTTGGACTCTTTTTATTTCAGTGAGTTAGAAAAACATCAGTGGCTGCCTTTGCGATGAAAGCTTACCTTGACTGAGAGAAGGGTTCATAGAGTTCCCCTTCTCTTCCAGAATAAATTTTGAAAAGTCATCTTGTCCTCCTACACAGTAAGTGATGAAATAATTCTTTTCAATTGCACTGACTCTTAGGCCAATTTAAGATTTTTTTCAAATATGTTTGCTAATTTTGGGGAGTCTTAGAAAAGAGTCTCTTGTTAACATAATAGACCGTAGACATAATAAGTCAGAAATTAGCTTATCAATTACAGTTTTGTTTCAGAAAGAAGCATGCTTCCTTCCCTATTATTTCTCTTCCTCACAAACTCTGTACTGACAAGGAGTTGAGTCATATCTCCAGTAAGCCTGCCAAAAGCCACACACCAAAGAAGAGGAGAAAGATACAAAATGAAACCGGGCACACTAGATCCCACATGATAATTAGATGATTATCCACAGCTGAAAATACATCTATGAATACACATTTTGAAACAAGAAGATTGGGTAACAGAAATGCTGATGTTAATTGAAAGAATCCATTTATTTGGAGAAGTACCCAAAGTGAGAAATTTGGTATCCTCTAGATTACAAGGTGACTTTCATACGCCTTTCCTGATATAAGGTTCAAATGACAATATGCAAAAATTATAATATTTTCTCAGTTAAGACTGAATGCTTATTTACTTCTTATCTTTGTGAGTTCAATGCTATTTGAGGTGACAGGGACTTGAGGGATTTAATCCAATTCCTTTATTTTGTAGATTTGGACATTGTGTCCCAGAGTTAAAATAACTTGCCCAAGATAACATGGAAAGGTAGATTAAGAGTTGAGGTGGCAATTCTCATTCTCTTTTCTTCTTTCCTATATCACTGCTCTTTCTTCAGTCCTACCCTTCCCCACTGACACTTCTCTATGGTTGATGAGTTCAATTGTGTAGAACAAGGTAACAATGGAGAGAAGATGTAAGAGGCTCTCAGTTTCCCATTCCAGGCTAGTTATACTCAGTAAAATTCCATTCTACTCCAGGAATCAGTCAATTCATAAGGATTTATTTGTTAAATACCTTTCTAGGTGGCAGGCACTATGCTACAGCCCAGGGATATAAAATATATATCAAACAGTCCTTTTATATAGTTTCCCACTCCCATCATTCAAGGTATTGATAATAAGGAGTATGGAGAGAGAATATAGCTGTATTAGTACAAAAATCCATCTCTATCATTGGAAAACTAAAACAACAAATTTGTCCTTACTCCTAAAATGGATGATCATATAAGAAAGCACATGTCAAATTTCTGGATAACCCAAAGCTAGGAAGGATGACAAAGTGATCAGATGACTTATGCAGCATTCAAAAAATATTTTTCCTGGCTAAGATAATAAAGTGAACCAAAAAGATGAAATTCAGCAGGGTTGAAAACAATTCCTTTAGAACTGTTTTAAAAATCAATTATATCAACCTAGCTGTACATGGGGAAACAACCACCTTTAATATGTGGCAGTTCCTTTTTACTAGGCTATAAAGGAATACTAACATATGTTCTTACAATCAGTGGCTTCTATTGTTTATACCTTTATTTCCCTCAAAGAACTGGTAAAATACTAATAAAGTGCTACAAATTCACTATTCATTTAATGTTTGCAAATACATAAATGAAGTTTTCAGGCAAAAATTAGTTTTAATATCAATTTTATTAAGTATTTGGTATATTTTCAGTATAAATTATTCTAATAAGAATAGAGGAAATGATACCAGAAATAGTAAGAATAAGATTCCATTCAGTTTATAAATGATATTCTTTACCAATGCCATTACAAAACAAAAAACAAAAAGGCATCTCTACCTCTAGTTCAATGATATTAGGGAAAGAAAGTTAACATTATGAGTAATCAAAGGCTTTTGGAAAATCTTATTATTCCTTTGCTTTTCTTTTTTGTCTGAGGTAGTTTTTTAAATCAATTATAGAGTCTTAATGAAAGATGACATGATATAGCAGCAGCCTTGGAATTCCAAAGTCCCTTAGTTCAAATCCTACCTCTGATATACATAAGTTGAGTAACCAACTGTAAGTCTTTTAACCTCACTAATTTGTTTTTTCCTTCTTTTTTTTCCTTTAAAGTGGGAATGATGTCAGTAGTATAATTTTTGCCCCACAGAGTCCCTGTAGGAACAACTAAGATCTTATATGTAAAATGTCCTTTAAACATTAAAATATATTTATATTATTATTTATAGATGGTTTATATTCCTATATCTCTTGTCATATAATCAAGAAGAAGACAGTTTTGTTTTTGTTTTCATAATCCCCAACTCCTTGACTTCTGCTTTAGGAATTTTCAGAAAGTTAATTATTTTAATAATTAATGTTAACATTTTCATGCATACATGTATTATTGTCCCTGCTTCTTTCCCTGAATTAAAGGGCAGATAGTTATGATTTAATGACACTAAAGTATTTCCAGCTTAAAATACCTATTGTAAATATTACTCTTGCTATAATTTTACTTTGTATTTTAGGGCATCTTTCCAAATATGTTGACTTCTTGATCAATCAGTCTACATATTAAATGGAAATGTTGTATAAAGACATCAGAAAAGCAAACATCTAGAAACTCTGAGTTTAAAGTCCAGAGGAGATAGCCACTATTAAAAGTACCATATTATATTTTTTAAAAGTATCTCAGACCATTCTAGCTTTTGTTGTCCAGTTATTTTTTAATTATATCTGACTCTCCATGATCCAATTTGGGGTTTTCTTGGAAAAAAATAAAGGAGGGAACATCTGGGTGGTTTAGTGGATTGAGAGCCAGACCAAGAGATGGGAGGTCCTAGGTTTAAATCTGCCCTCAGACACTTCCTAGCTGTGTGACCCTGAACAAGTCAGTTAACCTCCTTTGCCTAGCCTTTACCACTCATACACAGTAGTGATTCTAAGACAGAAGGTAAAGGTTTAAGAAAAAGGAATGACCTACTATTTCCTTCCCCAGCTCATTGCAGACGAGGAACCCGAGGCAAATAAGTTAAATGAGTTGCCCAGGATCACACAGCTACTAAGTGTCAGAGGCCAGATATGAATTCAAGAAGATAAGTCTAATATTCTGTCCACTACAGCACCAGCTTCTCTCACTCTTTTAGCTATTACACACCTATTCTCACATTGGATCATTTTTAATAGCTTAAAATGTTGTGTTTTTTAATCCTCCTTTCCTCTATGCTCTAATATCAATCTGCTATAATGTAGAGTAGATACCTTACAGATATTTGGTGATTGTTGGTGCTAGTAGTGATTGATGTGGGTGTCCCAGCTCCATCTTGTGGCTTGAATTTTCTGCTTTTAATAGATTGCATACAACGGTGCCCATGGAAAGTAAAAATTTTGAATGGAATGGACTAACTTCTGGCTGCCTATCATATATATGGCGCCTAAGCCAAGACCAGCTAACACAGCTTTGGAAAGAGAAGATCACAGTACTTAAAACTGGAAGGAATCTTAGAGAACTACATAGAGTTAATTTATAGATGAGGGAACTAGGGCATTAAGGAAGTAACATGCCCATAATTGCAATAGATTTTAAGTGGCAAATGTCATTTACCAGTCCTGGTCTTTTGAAGCTAAGACCAGGGATCTTTCCATCATACACTACTGGGGTAAAGAAAGGTAGCCTCCAGCCTTGATTTAAAAGTATTACTAGAGGAGGGAAAGAAGTAACCCAAGAGACAAATCAGCAGAAGAGCAGTAGATGGAGAGAAAAAAGAAAGCTGAAAAGAAAAAAATGAGAAACAGGGGACAATGATAGGAAGCTTTGAGGAAAAGAAAGGATAGGAAGGTGAGAAGGAATGGAAGGAAGAAGATGTAGGGGAAGGAACTCCAGAAATCAGAAACCAAAAGAGGAATGAAAATTTTAAAAGGAATTGAAATGCTATTAGTCTTTTAGTACTGTTACTATTCTCAAATTCCTCAAGCTTCATCCTGGGACTTATGCTCACAGATTTTTTTTTTGTATTCTAAGTATTGTCATTTAGAAATGATTGAAGGGAGATTTTTGTTGTTGTTATTGTCAATTGAAGCTTGAGATTTTCTTTAGTGAGATTTGATTAGTTCATAAAACTTATAATTCTCCTCTGAGGAATCTGTGCCAGCTGGCCTTTATACCACTAAGGGATCAATGCCAACCATCCCCAATACTGTTGGATATGATTCATGGATTTTAGCCAAAGGTAAGCCCAAACTGGGACCAGCCCTAGGCAGACTTTTAAACTAGGGGGATGTATGCCTTTGTTAAGCCTCCTACCTTCTCACTAGCATCCTTCTTTATCTTTGCTTTTTTCCTTCCTGCTAAGTATGCAGTGACCTTGAGCTGCCATCTTAATATCTCAGCATAGTTATTGTGGCTCCCAGATCTACTTTCTAGGTCATGGTGCCCTCTTTACCTCTTTGTTTTAGCATTTTCTCATCATATCCATATATAGGTGATATGTGTAATCCAGAGGGATTTGATCTCAGAAAACTGGAGCACCAGAAAAGATATGATTAGCTAACACTAATGACAAATTTCAGCTCAATGTCATGTCTTCCTCTTGATTTCTTCCCTCCCTGGGCATACTGGTAGATGGAGTAGGTTGCCTTTATTGTCTCATAAAGATGTTAATCTTTTCCCCATGGTGAAGGGCTGCTGGGATGGAGTTTGCCATGCCCCTTGGCATGCTGTGCTGCTCACAGATTTTCCAAGGCAGCGCTCACTAGGATTTTGACATTCCTGATCAGTCACAGGCAGGGAGATGGGAGTAAGTTCTATAACCTATGCCTTGTCACATTTCTGCCATAGGCATAAATAATAAATCATGGGGAAAGAAACTGGCAAGAAGCCAGACATGGAACTGTATTTGTAAAGCTGGTACTAAATACTTACAGTTATTAAACCTTCTAGCCTTTGAGTTCTTAGCAATTTAGGCTTTGTCACTGCAGTAACTAAACCTGAACCCAAATTCTATATATTATCTTTGAAAAGCCAGAGAGAAATAAAATTAATGGGCAGATTTTAGAACCTCTCCTTCCCACACTTTGTTTCTTTTTCATATATTCTCCAGGAATAGGGACTTTTTTCACACATGGCACTTCTGCATCTGCTAGTATAATCACATTTCATGACACCATTTGAATATGATATGGCCTTAGGGCCACTTCTCAGAGCAGAGCATACCATGTCATTCTTCTTTGATATAACCCTGGAAGTCTCTCTGGGGATTAAGGACTATTTTTTCTTGATTCAATGACTGACTTGGGATGGAGGGAGAGACTTTTCTTTTTGCCTGCTTTGTAATGTATACGCAGTTCAGGAGGATACCCAAATCCTCAAACTAACCTATTGCTAAACTATTCATGATTTATCCCTGAAACCCAGAGATATGATAAGAAGATAATAGCAGAACATCAATGAGTTTAGGATGTGAGACCCAGATCAACTGGCTTTGGTTAGATTGTGTCTCTTGATATGGACGTCTGCCACTAACACACTTAACCGGTGTTCTTTTATCTGTGTTCTCATTTCTTTGTTATCATCTATGAGATTCATGGTGTTCTGTGACTATCACACATGGGTAATTGAAGAATGCAATTTATAATGTGCTCCTCTAAATAGTAACTGAGTGAGCTTTTGAACCCTGAGGACCACCATGGGGCTAAAGCAAAGCCCATGGTACCATTGAAAAGTCTAAGATATATATGGAGGAAAAAGGGGAAGAGGAATCTGAGAAGTAGAAGGAAGGAAAGGAGAGAGAGAAAAAAAGAGACAGAGAGACAGAGACAGACAGACAGAGAGAAATTACATTTACTAGTGTACTTATTGGTTATTATTAGTATTACCCAATTATATCTATCCCTTATCCAAATATTTTATTCTTAGGTAAAGGGAGATCTTTTAGGAACTATATAAATGCCAATGAAATGCCATACCATCCTACATGATGTGAGCCAGCAGAATACAATGAAAAGAGCACTGGATATAGATCCAGCACTGTAAATAAAAATTTTTGTGGCTAGGTCAAGGGGAATCATGCATATCTTTAACAAATTAATAAGAAGAATGGCATTGTTTTATATATTATTTGCAAATCATCTTAATGTCTAACTTATTAGAAGATAATTAGATTGTCATATCTGCTTTTTCATTCAATCAATGGTGGTGTGTTGTTTTGGTTGAAATATATAAAGAAAATATAGTCCCCCACAGATAAATAATTGTAAGAAGGTGGAATATTTCCATAGACAAATAACATGGTAGTATTATTATAAAAGAGGTCAGCTAGGTAGCTCAATAGATAGACTGCTGGATCTGAATTTAGGGAGACATGTTCCTGAATTCAAATCTGGCCTCAGACAATTTCTAGCTGTGGAACCCCGGGCAAGTCAATTAACTTTGTTACCTCAGTTTCCAAAACTGTAAAATAAGCTGAGAAAGGAAATGGCAAACAATTCCAAGTATCTTTACCCACCCCATCTCCCCCCCCCCCAATAAATGAGAGTGGAAAGTATCAAATAAGACTGAAAACTAACAACATTATTATAAAAATAGTTTGACTTTGTGGACTTCCATGAAAAGGTGTTAGGGACCCCCAGGAGTCCATGGACTACACTTTGAAAACCACTGTGCTAGAGCATAATATAGGTGAGAGGTATCAAAAAATAAAATGAAATTTAAAAATAAACAGGTCCTTGCAGGACCTTACTAATTCCTGACACAGAACAAGTAACTCAACCACTCTGAGACATGGCATCCTTATCAGAAAATGGGGATACTAATAGTACCTACATCAAAAGGTTATTGTGAAGAGCAAATGAAAAGCACTTTAATAAACTTATAATGTTATCTTATTGTGAACTTTCATTACTATTATGTAGAACTGACAGAACTTAGCTGCAACTATTTGGATATGGATTTTGATAAATAGAGTTAAGGAGCAGTTTAGAGGTTCAGAACCTGTATATTTTCAAATATGCTAGTTCTCACATTTCATCAGTTTATTCTGCCTCTATTTAAAGAGGGGGTTCAGCACAGTTTATCTCCCCATTTCCCATCAGCTGCATTGCGTTTGGACTTCTTTGGACCTGTCCTTCATACCCACTCTGGGTAACTCTCTGCTTCCTCCATTTTCAACTTCCATCTGTGTATTATCTTCCACCACTGGATTATGAAGTCCTTAAGAGCTGGGACTATCTTTGTTTTTATTTGTTTTTGTCCCTCCAAAGCTTAGTAAAGTGCTTGTCAAACAGTAGATAATTAATGAATGCTTATGGACTAATTGACTAGGACTATTTTTAGAAATATAAAAGTCTAGAAGGACTAGTTTAGGTTGGGGAGGAGAAGATGATGAAATCCTAGAAGAAATTAGTTGGGAAATTAAAAACATTAGATGAAAATAATTTACTGTTAAGGTTACAAAGAAGAGAGAAGGACCCCTAAAAGGTGTGGAGAAGAATCTAATTAGTCTAGGGGAGGAGTGACCTCCATATGTGCATATCAAAGTAATCTTCTCTTTGAAAGGTTTGAAAATGTATGTGGACTGCTCTTCTAAGTGGCTATTTGTTACCATGGCATTAACACAGTAGCACCCAGTCCATTGTCAGCAGGTTACAGTAAATATTATCTGTAAGAAAGTGATAGTGCCATGATTTTGATTCCTTGAGTAGATTATTGTGAATCATCTATGGAATACCAGGCAGAGTTACATTAGGTTAATGTGAGTACTTTTCTTCTATGTTAATTTTCCAATAAAATGCATAATTAAGCAAAGCAAATGATTCAGAAAGAATATATCTAGTTGTTTTTCTTCAATCAGCCAAACTAAATATTTTGCATCAAATATCGGCAACCTTTAATAGGAAATAATTTAACTCTCCATTCATCATATTTTAGCACTAATGGATCTGACAGACTTTTGAGATGAGGTAGAAAATGAAAGTTGTAAATTAGCTTATTGATACCTTTCATGAAGGTTAAGGAGGTCCTCACATCAATTCCCTTCCATTCCAACTTCATTAAACATTGACTAAGTGATTTTTATATTGAGTAAATCATGCTCAGCATTGTTATTGTAGTTCCAGGATCTATCTTGATATTTGTATAGAGTTCCAGGCCTGGAATCAGGAAGACTCATATTCCTGAGTTCTAATCTTAGTTCAGATACTCTGTGACCTTTGGCAAGCTACATAGCTCTGTTTGTCTCATCTTCCTCATCAATAAAATGAACTGGAGAAGGAAATGGCAAACCACTCCAATATCTTTACCAAGAAAACCCCAAATGGCATCACAAAGAGTGACTGAAATGAATGACCAACAACAACATATTGGCCCAAATTTTGTCATCTAATTTATTGCTAGCCACTGAGGATACAGAAACAAAAATACGAGTCCAGGATTTCAAAGAGCCTATGATCTACTGCTCTGTGTGTGTGCGTGTGTTTGCCAAAATACTTTGGAAAACTATGTATTATGTAAATCAAAAATGCAATAATTTTCTTATAGGTAGCATTGGAGAAGGAGATAGCAGGCTAGAGTGGAGTAAAGATTTGACCTTGAACATTAATCAATTGATTGATTCTGGGCAACACACTTAACCCCACAGCATTCTGGGTAACTCTTTAAAAACATAAATTACAGAGGAGTTGCATGAGATTTTCTTCAGTGGAATGTGTTTTTTACTGAGATTTGCTGAAAATCCCATGGTAAATGGTTAGCAACCTTGGCTCTCCAGGGAAAAAATGTATGCTGGATATACTTAAGTTCTATCTTCATTATTATTTTGTAATTCACTTTCCCAGGTCTAGGTAATTGGCAAAACCATAAATGAAGCCCTGGTTTTTAACATTTGCCAATATCTGAGATAAAAACTCTCGCAATGAAAATTTAACACTTGGCTTCAGAGCCAATTAACAATTATTCATTCTAAATCTGGCCCTAGCAAACAAACCGCTGATGACAATAGGTCAAAATGAAACAGGTGCTGAGAGACAAACAGAGTCCAGAGTTATGAAAAGCTGGTGGTGAAATCGGAGAAGCTGATTCCCTTAGGAAAGCCCAGATAATGTTGGGGGATTTTTTTTTCATACTGGGTAATGGCGACAGAAATTCTAGGATCATTATGATTCTGAAAATGTTTATTATTCATTTTTTTGTGCAAATTTACTTACAGGTTTTTAAAAAATAATCAAACATGGTGGCACAAAAAGAGACAAACCAGTTGTTTCTCTGGATTTTCTGTGGACCTGTTATATATAGGATCATAACATTTAAAGCTAAAATAATCTCAAAGATCATCTGATCACACAACTAGATAACAGAAGTGGATATGAACCATTTCATTCTAAATCCAGTTAAATCCAGTACTCTGAACCTCAATCCTAGAAAATATCTATTCCTGACATGCCTAAAATGGGATTTAGGCTTTAATGAAGTCTTTAGGGTATAGTTTAATCTTGGTCTTCCAAAATATAATTCTGTAATCAAGGATACTCTGTGAGGCTTTTGATGATCTTTTTGAGTATTTATGATAGAGCCAGTATTACGGCCTTAGAGCTAGAAAGCACTTCAGGAGTCTGTCTAATATAACTTTTTTATTTTGTGGTTGTGGAAACTGATGTATAAACATGATAAGTGATTTACACAATGCTATATAGATAATAAGTGGAAAAACCAGGATTTGAAATTGGATTCTCCACCTCCAGTTATAGCACTGTAACACTCTGATTAAACAACAAATAGAAAAATGAAAATTCGGCTTAAGTAACACTCTGCAAATCATTAGTGACCAGAAACTAAGATATTTTCCTGCTCAAACAATGACACATTATTAAATGACAAAATTCAGTGTTTTTTTTTAAACATTTCAAATGGATAATTTGGTATGATAAAAATGAGTACACCTTTGTGGTGGTCTGCTGAAAGTAAGATCTAATGAATTAAGAAAGAATTATTAAAAACCTTTATGTTGAATTTCTCATTCAGAATGCTACCTATTTGGTATTTGCTATTCCAAATTCCAAATATTTCTTGGGCATGGGGTTGGAGAAGGAAATGATGATGAATAAAAGATTGTGTTGGAGACAGCTTGAACCAGTTATTCAGGAGCAAATTGTTAAAATTTTAGCATATTTACCTCTCAGAAATCAGTTAAAGCTACAAATCAGAGCCTGAATTGTTGATTGTTTAGACTTATGAAAGTCATGAAAATAAACATTAATAACACATCATAAACTTAAACATCAGTTCAAAATAAAATATTTTTTTCCAGAAAACCAATTGCTAAACATTTACCAGCATGTTTCTTATTTCAGTCATATTTAACTGATGCTAAGTAACCAGGAAATAAGGCTATTCAAATGATCAATAAACATAATTTCCAGAATATTTTTAAAATATCCATGTGCTAGATATATGATAAATGAGAATATAGTAAATTAGAACAAGTCCATAATAACTTATTTCATTTTGTTGTGATTAGTAACCCATTTGTTTTTCTCATCTATAAAATAGGCATGATCATACTGACATTAACTTCCTTGTAGGGTTGTTGTCAGGAATGAATACACTTTGTAACCCTTAAAGTACTTTATACATGCATTTCATAAAAGGTTTGACATTTCTTACAGACTAGGGCAAAAATGGTAAGAAGGAATGCCTAGACTACCTACATCTGAAGAATGCAAGAAGCACATAGCAGATGCACTCAGAGAACTGTATTCTGGATCCTGTAAGAACTGGGGAGAAATTTCTTCTGTAAAGAGAAGGCACTCTATGGTAAAAGGGATGATAGATCTAAAATCAGAGGACCAGGGTTGGAATTCCTTACAATTGTGCTATGTCCTACTTGCTTGACCCATTTCATTTCTCCTGCTTCCAGATTCTTCTTCTATAAAAGCAGAGGAATTCAGCTAATTGATTTTTGAGGTCCCTTCCAGCTAGAAATTCATGATGGTTTCTGGCTACCAAGGAAGAAGAGAAACCCAATGGGCAAATTACAAATCATAATAAACTGTCATTACACGATAATAATAATAGCTAGCAAAAAATAATAACTAGCATTTATACAGATCTTAAATTTTTACGAAGCATTTTATAAATGTTACCTTATTTTTCCATCCCCACTATACTATTATTATCCCCGTTTTACAGATGTAGAAACTGAGGCAGACAAAGGTTAAGTTCCTTATTTAGAGTTAAATGTTTCCAAGGCCAGATTTAAAGATAGATAGCTCTGACTGAAGTGTTGATATATGCCACTTACAGAATACTTAATATACATTATTTCATTTGTTTCTCACAACACAGTAAGGTTGATCTTATTATCATCCCTACTTTTCATATTATAAGATTGACTCTTCTAAAGGTTAAATGATTTGCCCCAAATTCTGATGCTATTTGGTAGAGGCAGGATCATAACTCAATTCTTCCTGGTTCTAAATCCAACATTCTATTCAGTGTACCATGTTGCACTAGAGAATTAACTTCTAGAGTCAGATAGTAAATGGACATTGAAAAATTACTTAGTTTTTGGTATATGTTAGTGAGGGGGGAAGGATCGTGGTTTTTGTTAGATATTTCTAACAAAAATATTTCATAGAAATTATTTCCATCTTGATTTAATAAAAAACCAGAATCTGTGATTTTATAAGATAGCCGTGTCCTTAATGTGCAACAAATTCTGGCTTAACATGGTCCGATTTAGAAAAGTTTTAGAGTAGTTTGTGCCAGGAACCCTAGGGAAGGCAGTGACTATTGACAATACTAGAAGGAAAACAAAAAGTTTGCAAGTGAGCAATTTTGAAATTTACTGACTTGCCCAACATTGTAGACTCAAGTCAAATGACTAGTTCCAGCTGATTTTCTCCTCTATTTCCAGTACTGACATTCAAGTCTATTGAAATGTTAATTTCCAGATTCATTGGTTCATTGCTATATCAAAACATCACTATTATCCATACAATTGTTTGCTCATTCATTCTGCAAATATTTATTTATTAACTCAGATTATTTGACCAGCCTTAAAGGGCAGGAGTGGAAATGTCCTTAGTGTTTATAATTGCAGTTACAATTTGAACTGACTTACTTTTCACTTGGTTAAAGCAGTTATTTTAAAACTGGGGCCTTTGCCAAAGCCAGAATAAGTAAATCACTTTAAAGAAAGCACTTTGGGAATGCAAAGAGCGACCCTAAAGAGATAGAGAATAAAAGAAAAGAGGAAGAAAAGAAAGTGAGAACAAAATTGAGACCAAGGACAAACACGATTAGAATGGATGACTTCTAGAAATGATGTATTCCTCCCCCAAGAGTCTTAGGGAAATATAATGAATCAGCATTTGTTCACCATTCATTTCCCAGGCAGTGAAATCAGTGATGTGCAACACTTAGAATGAAGTCTGATTAAGTTTCCTGCAAGGGAATTCTTCTGTGAACGTCCTTTGTATCGCCTTCACACCTGCTGAGCTAGGAGAAACAGAGCAGCCGCTTTCATTACTCCAGTTAAATCCTGTCACAAGGATGACATCATCGCTCTCAGACATTTTAACCCTGGGCCTTGGAGCCAACCCTTTCAAAACACTCCACTGATAAAGATCAGGGACATCTTTAACTGATTGTGTTCCCTAACTTGCTCCAGGGTAGTCTGCAGCAGGTACCTTAGGTTATCTCAGTTTGTGCAGGCAACTATGCCCATGGGCTAAGCAAACTTTCTCAGGTAGGTTTTAGCCCTAGATAGGTCTTTCTCCTGAAAGGAAAAAAAAAAAAAAAGATTATGTGCTAGTCTGGGCCTTGGCTAAAGTTCTCATATACCTCAGGGGTTTCATTCTCAGTGACAGGGAAAGCTTGACTTTGGCCACTTCTCAAACCCTCAAACAAAGAGCCCCACAGAGGGCTCCAAACTGTTTTCATTTTTCCCCCTTTTCTTTTTCTTTCTTTCCTTCTTTTTTCCTTCCTTCCTTTCTTTCTTTCTTTCTTTCTTTCTTTCTTTCTTTCTTTCTTTCTTTCTTTCTTTCTTTCTTTCTTTCTTTCTTTCTTTCTTTCTTTCTTTCTTTCTTTCTTTCTTCCTTCCTTCCTTCCTTCCTTCCTTCCTTCCTTCCTTCCTTCCTTCCTTCCTTCCTTCCTTCCTTCCTTCCTTCCTTCCTTCTTTCTTTCTTTCTTTCTTTCTTTCTTTCTTTCTTTCTTTCTTTCTTTCTTTCTTTCTTTCTTTCTTTCTTTCTTTCTTTCTTTCTTTCTTTCTTTCTTTCTTTCTTTCTTTCTTTCTTTCTTTCTTTCTTCTTTCTTTTTTTGACTAAGCCAAAAAAAAAATCATTAAGTGAGACATGAATACAGGTTAACAGAAAAGTCTATTATTCTTGGCTCTCCCAAGACTTCTTTGTTCATTGTTTCCATTGAAACTTGGAAGAATAGGAAGAAGATTATGTGTGTGTGCATGATGAGGACCTGAGCAGCAAAGGGGGTGCACCAGCATTACATCTTACTTAAATTTCAAATTAGCTTGAAAGCTAAGGAGTAGGTTCCCTCACTGGATTTTTTTTTTTTTTTTATTACAAATCTTCCAGAGAAGAGTTTCCTTTCTGATAAGAAAAACAATTGAGGGGCAGGGTAAGAAGGTGGAGGAAGGGAAAGAAACACTTTTAGGGATTTAAAGAGGTCTCCAGAGTGAGAGAAATATTTATTTGGGATGGGAGTTGGAGAAGAAAAATAGGTTAAATATTTTAGGAGAAATATTATGCCTTTTTTTTTCCTTCCCAAAAAGACTGTCTTTGTTTTCTATTTTTTTCCCTTGAAGGTTAAAAAAAATAGTTCTGCTAAAATTAGTACATGAGTTTGCTAAAAAGAGAAAATACGAAATGTAACACCTGAAAAAGGAAAATTGTAAAATTTGGTTGTCCAAAGATTAAGGTGAAGAATTCATGGTTCTAACATTTTTTTAAGATATGTTGCCAGAGTTGTCTTCTTTAGTCCCTCCACTAATGCACTTTCCTCTAATTATTCCATGAAACACTCTACTTCAGATATTTAGTGATATATGAGATAAGAACAGTTTTATTTGTTTATTCTGGTATAGGAATATAATTTTCTGTTCTGAGGAAAGAGTACCATCAATGGATATGGTCAACTTATTTGTGGTCTCCCTTGTGTTTTTTGTTCTTTTAAAGTTCTAACTGTAGTAACTGTCTTCATTTGTGGTTCTAAAAAGTCAGTGATGGGCAACCCTTTGCGCTTGGTGTGTCAAAATCCACCAAAAAACAGAGCATAACTCGGGCGGTGTGTCACTTCAAGAAAAAAAAAAATGTCCTTCTCAGCATGTGGCCCCATACTTCTCTGTATGTGGCCACATGAGACTTCGTGTCATTAAAAATGGCTCTATGCATCAGTGCTGACACACATGTCATAGGTTTGCCAACACGGTTCTAAGGATTGGCATATGCACTTGAAATATGCAGATATAAAAATGAACAAACAAACAAAAATGGACTTTTGATACTTATTCACCTGTGGAAATATTTCTAACTGAGTTAAGCAGAGATGGAATGGTACACTGGTAATAAAGGATCTAGCATCCATTTATTATCCTGATACTAGCCAGTGTATCCAGTCTATCTCCTCTTGCCACTAGAAATTGGTTACAACAATCTATCTTGTTCTTTACCTGATAATGATTAAGAACATATTTATCTTTTGATCTTTTTATGTGAAGTTAACCTGGTTTAGCCTTGAAATGTTCTAGCCTCCTGGACTCTTTTGGACAACTATCTGGGCCTTGTTGAATAATTTTTTACTCAAGATTTCATTAATATGTAATTTCAATATTACGGCTATTTTCATCAGTTCTAGCTGATTTTACATCCTTCCCCCTTCCCCCACCTATGATCCCTTTCATAGTTAATCTTTACGAATTGCCGTGGTTAAAAATAATCCTACATACTCTTCTCTTTTCACTTTATACTATATCATTTGGTGATCTCATCATCCCATAGATGTATTTGTTATCTTTATATAGATAATTTCCAGTTCTATATATCCAATCCTAATTTTGTTCCCAAACTATGATTCCATATCACAAATTGCCTTTTGGACATTTTGAAGTGGATATCACATAACCATCTCAAACTAAACCTATCAGAAATGGAATCCATTTATTTTCTGTCCCCTCAAATTCATCCCTATTCTCACTTCTCTGCTAGTCTACTGTCATGGGCTCCACCATTTCCCCAGTAACTCAATTTTTCCACTCTATTAGTCCTCTTTGACATATTATTATTATTATTCACCCCTTATCTAATAACTTCTCAGATGTTTACATGTCTACCTTTGTGTGGTATGTGCTACATGCTATATGTCCCCTTTGCTGCACTCAAATTCAAAGCATTTCTTGATCACATCAGTGCTGGAGTTATTGCAATAATTTTATAATTGATACTTCATCCTTCCTCACTCCATTCTGTCTTCTAAGCAGCTACCAAAGGGATTCTCCTAAAATGTGGGTCTGCCTGTATCACCTACCTACTCTGTAAACTCGATGGGTCCCTATTACCTTCGGGATCAAATATGAAATCCTCTGTCAATCAAAACTTTATATTACTTGAGTCTTTCCCACATTCCTAGTATTCAAATACCTACTTCCCTTTCACATATGTATAATCCACCTACACTAACTGACTTCTTGTTACTCATACATGGCATGCCCTCTCTTGTCTCCATCTCTTTTCATTGGCTGTCTCCCATGCCTGAAATGCTCTCATAATTTTTGCATCTTAAAATTCCTGATTTCCTTCCAAAACCATCTCAAATTCCAGCTCAATTTTCTTTAAAAGTCAGTTCAAATTCTACTGGACCTGAAATTGGGAATACCTGAGTTCAAGTCTGACCTCTGACAAGTTGTATCAACCTCTATTTTCCTTAATTTTTCATCTATAAAATGAAGGAAAAAATAGCCCCCACTGTCTACTTTATAACAGTTGTCATAAAGATAAAATGAGATGCTATTTATAAAGTTATTTGCAAACATTAAGAAACTATATAAATTTCATTAATATTGTATATAATATCCTTCCAGCTACTAGTGCCTTTCATTCTGAAAAATACCTTCCACCTGCTGACTAGTTATGTTTTATACACCTAATTATGTACATTAGGTGTTTGTCTGGTGATCTAAATGTATTTGTGACATGGATAAATATCTTTGAGATTTTATCTTACCGTCTCTGAGGGGACTTTTTGTAGGAACAGAAAGGGCCATGCTGGCACTTCTAGCATCCTAGTTGAGGGAATGATAGGCAATGTCTAAAACTGATGGAGACCAAATAATCTTTTCTGACTCCAAAAGAGGTATGGAGCTAAAATAATTGTGCATTCTCCCTTCCCTTACAATATCTTAGTATAGGAATATATGATAATAAAAATGTCAATAGGCAGAGTTCTACATATTAAATAATTTATTAATGTACTGGTTAATACAAATTAATTTGATCAAATTATTCTCTTTGTAACCATAAATAGCCATAGATGCCTAAATCCCATTACGTAGGCCCATAAATACAATTTTAAAGCTCATTATTCAGTCTTCCCCTGGTCATTCCAAGACATCTCTGATTGGTTAATAGTCAGTTAGGAAGTGGTCGTTCATACTTTCAATCACTCCTCAATTTCTTTACTAACTGGACTATCACATGTCTGATGTCCATGATCATTATACATCCAGTTAAAGGGTGACATCCCATATGATTCTGTTCTGCTGCTGGCAGCAACACTTGCTTTTTCATTTACCAAGCAAAATAGCATTCATAATTTCCCTTTTCTATCTATCAATCTACTATAGGAAAAACACTAGGATGGAATATCCCTTGAATTTCCTAGGAATAAAGGAATGAGTAGGAACATTTGGGAAACAGATCTAAGCCTCTAATTCAAAACCCAGAAATAGAAATAATTCAATATATTAATAAATGCATCCTCTTAGATATGAATCTTGGTTCAGAATGAACTCTTCTTCTTACAGATCGATGGCAACCTCCATTCCACGAAGGGCCATCAGAATATGATTTTAGAGATGTTTCCTTACAAATGAGTATTGAGTGGGCTTTTGCTGCCTCACTGCAAGTCTTCAAGTAGAATCTGAATGGCCCTTTCCATGTATGGCTAGGATTAAAAGCTTCCTGCATTCCCTCCCAATTCTGAGATTCTATGACTTTGTGATACTGTGTTGTATTTATCTTGTAGTTCACTTAAGCCACCTGATTTCTTCCTCTATCTTCTTCTTCAATGATCTTCTTCAATGTTATATCTTTTGTTCAGCCTCAATTAACTTCTTCAATTTCCACTCTGTTAACTTTGACAGATCCTTCAATTATTGTGAATATTGTTCTTCTGTGCATTCTTTATTGTTGCAGCACTTCATATTCCAGGTCTGTAAGGTCTTTGGAGAAAATCATGCTATCATCAATCAAGAGCAAATATGTATCTGTTTAGATTATATTTCCATAGAATCATGGGCTCCTAGCTTGTTAGACTTGGAAGAGACTTTAGGTTCTTGTCTAATAAGCATATTTTACAAATAAGCAAACATGTTTCTAGCACTTCTCTAAGTAGTTCTGGAGAGATTCATTCACCTTGGCATATTCCTCTTCTGCTGATGATAGTACATGAATATTGGAAGAACCTTACTTTCAATATGTAATCCTTATTCATTGCTGCCAAAAGGTATACAATTGACACATTGGCAGAAATTAATAGGGATTAAGGGAAGGGGAAAATAGTGTTCCAAGAACTTTATGTAATTAATTAATTATCCAGTAATCATTGTGTACAAAATTTCATACAAGGTACTGAGCATGTGCATATAGATTATATATATATATATATATATATATATATATATATATAAATCACAAACCCTGGTATCAAAGAATTTATTGGGCTCATCACATCTGTGGCAGAAGAGGAATGGTATGTATCACCTTCAGTCTGCTAGACCCTTTGTTTATCATTGTATTAATCTGAAATTAATTTATCAATATAAATAAAATCAATTATCAAGAAGAAATCTGATTTTTAATTTGTTCAAAGTTGTTTTTCTCTAGAGAAAAATGTTATTGTCATTGTTCTAAATCTTCCTCACTTCAGTCTATATGAGTTCATGGAGGACTTTCCAGTTTCTTCTGACATTGTATATTTACTTATTTAATATTCCATTACATTTATATATGATAATTTGTTTAATCATTCCCTAATAGCGGTGTATCTCCTTAGTTTCTAGTTTGGGCTTCTTGTAAAAAGAGCTGTTATAAACTTTTTTGTACTCATGAGGTCTTTCCTCCTTTTTTCATTTTTTTATCTCTGACGACCTTCTAATACACTCGTCATCTGATGTATATTATACAGTCATTATCTGCTATGTTATCATATCTCCCTAGTAGACTATGAGCTAGGCATGGACTCACTGTTTAGCACAATGATCTGTACGAATAGCAGGATCTTATTAAATTAATTTCTTATTGTTCATTGTGTTCATCTTCTGCCCTTAGGTATGTAATTATATAATCTTGTTACATGTTAGTCAGTGCTCATTTCTTAAAGTTTGGTAATTCATTTACCCTCTTGAATTCCTAAATACAATATGGAACACAGACCTACAGATATAAGAGAATGTTAGGGTCATGTAGTCCAGTACTCTCATTTTATTTATATTTTTTAAAAAAAGTCAGACAAAGACAGGTGAAGTGACTTACCTAAAGTCACCCAGGTATTGGTGGCAGAAACAGAATTTGAACTCAGGGAAGATTACTTCATGTTCCTCAGACTTTACATCACACCCATTATTCTCACAAAGCAACACTTTAAAAGCATGTGTTTAGGGGGCAACTGGGTGCCTCAGTGGACCTGAGAGCCAGGCCTAGAGATGGGAGGTCCTGGGTTCAAATCTAGCCTCAGACACTTCCTAGCTGTGTGACCCTGGGCAAGTCACTTGACCCCTATTACCTAGCCCTTACCAAGACTCTTCTGCCTTGGAACTAATATCCAGTGTTGATTCCAAGGAAGAAGGTAAGGATTTTTAAAAAAAGCAAGCATTTAGTTTTTATTTTCTTCACTTTTCTTTAGTTAAAACACAAACATCTAAGACATGGTATAAGAGAAGACTAACTTCTATCTTGGGACTTTTATAGGTTCCATCAACATGTCTACTCATGTTTTTAGATATTTATTTTCATTTTCTACAAAGTCAATCATACAGATTCTTATTGCTGCCAAAAGGCAGGCACTGGAAGCATAGCCCCAGGGAAGGGTCAAACCAAGTCTATTGGTGAAAAACTGGGCCCCATTCTGAAATTAAATCTAGTCCACAGATTCAAATATACCCAACATGGATGGCCTAGAGAATAAAAGGCAGAAGACTGAGACAATCTCATTTGCAATGGCTTCTTTGGATCTTGTTTTTCATTAATCTCCTTCCACTTCCAACCTCTAATAAACTGCTGCTGCCAAATGTTACATTTAGCAGGCAACATCAAACATTTAGGGAGACAACAACTATTGATGGTCTTGACTAGCTCTTGTTTTCCTTTATTGCAATCTCTATGAGCTCCTTCTTAACCATGTCTGGGATGTATTCTCTAATTTACTCTTTGTAAATATCCCTTTGGGTTAAAGTTAAGGAAAGCAATCCTGTTCTTATGTTCTCAGGTAGGAGGTGATTCCAACAGAGAGAGGGAAGTGGGTTGGGGTAGGAGAAAGAGAGACAGACAGACAGGCAGACAGACAGACAGACAGACAGACAGAAGATGGGGATGATGAGAAAGTACAAATTTATCACTGATGACAGGAAGATGAAGCCTCAGCCCCTTGGATTGTTAGGAGTAATAGCTACTAATGAGAACTAGCCCCAGACTAAGTAAGTTAATTAGGCACTTATCTGAGAATCAGGCAAAGTTCCAAGGTTCCCCTGTCTCTTACTATAAAGGTTAAGTACTCAGGATAAAAAAGGAGAATTCAGTTTCTTTTCACAAATTCTTTATGTGCTTCAACCGCACCCCATCCACTCCCACCTTTTCTTCTGTCTCTTTTCTTGATCTCTAATTGATTTGTGGTTTTGTTTCTTCATGTAGTACTTTGCTTCTTGCTGCCTCTTAATAATATTTCTAAATTCGTCATAATTACTATCCATATCAAATTCTTCATGAATTCTAAGCTCCCTTTTTGGATACTACTGTGGATGAGTATTTACACAGAGACAGTCTTTGTACTTCTCTATAAACTTCCTGTAAAGTATGATGTAATATAGGGGGATTTGATTTAGTATGAATGATGATAGTATTTTAAATTTAAAGCAAAAAGGGACCATAAAGGCCATTGAGTCCAACTTCTATTTTTATAGATAAAGAGGAATAGGGGAATTAATGAATGTACTCAAAGCCACATAGCTAATAAATATCTGAAGTTCCTATCCAGGTGCTCCTCACTCCAAATCAACCACTCTGAATCTCATGACACTGTGCTCAGAGAGGAGGTAATTATCAGATCTAGAATTTCAGCCCAGGGAATGTGATGTCCATTACTATTTCCAATACCTCATACTACCCATCCCTATGCTTATAGTTGTGTCGTGAACATATTGGGGTTTTGTCATTAACCAATAACAAAGTGAGTGTTGTCACAACTGGGATATTCAAGCTTTCAGCAAGATGATGGCTTTCTTCATGATGAACTTCATTCCTCTAATATGTCTCTTCCAAGAATTCCCCACTGATTTGTTATAATTTTCCTCAATCTGTTTTGTTGTAAATTATGATGTAAGGAGCTAGAGATCTATTTTGTTTTATTGGATAGCTCTGACATTATTAGGTATAACTCAAGGAGAGTTCTGTGGAATCAAAATGTCACATCTGAGAATAAGCAAAGTTGTAGATATGGTTCAAATTGATGAGAAAAAATATGCCACCGTGTGACCAATCTCTCCCATAAATTGCAACGAATAAATCCCAGATTTGAGAAGCTCTGATTCTTTGTGTATGGCAGCAAGGTATCGGAAATACTAAATATCTTCTCAGCCACACACCCTTTGGTTTTGCAAAGACATCCTTAGGCAGCAGGGAACAGTGGTATTCTTCAGTGGTTCAGCCTCTCAGAGAAATGAGTAAATACATCCCTCCATAATCAACCACCAGTTTATTCAGACACTGTCCAGACCAGGAGCTTACCCTTTTCAGCCTCAATCACCTTGAAGCCATTGAGGCAGCCAAGGGAGAAGACTGGCATCGCTGTTCTCACCTCTTTGTTGGGCCAGGAGTCACCAACTACAAACATGTCCATGAGATGAAGGATCACTTGCCCTTACCATCTGCTTTGTTCTGGGGCTCTAAAGGTTTCCAGACTTTAACATCCATATTTGCTTTTACCAATCATCCTTTGCCCCTAAGGACTTGGGAGGCTTTTCATTTTTTTCTATAACTGAAATATTTTATGTAAATCAGTTCCTTGAGAGCAGCTAGTATCTCATTTTTCAATATGCATCCTTAGCCTATAGCACAGTGCTTGCCATATAGCAAGAGCTTCATAAATACTTCTTTTCTCCCTCGCTTCCTTCTCTATCTACAAAAACAATTTGCAGAATCACAGAAATTCGTCTTTAAAAAGGGGACTCAGTGATCAACTGATCCAATTGAAAACAAGACAAATTCTCTCAACAGAACATCCACCAAGAGGTCATTCAGACTTTTAAAAAAGACTGCAAATGAGAAGCATTTTCCACCTTAATAAGCAGAATTTTGGTAAAAAGAGTATAACACTTACATATTGAAAGTGCATTAAAATCTTTTAGACACTGCATTTTTTATAATTTTTGACAACTTGCTTCTTAGTGACAATGGCTCTATATCACAGAATAGTAGTAGATTGATTGTTTTAGCTAAGCCTCCCACATGAGAAATGGCCCATTATGATGTCCTTTTGTTGCTGAACTGGTTTAGGCTGTTTCTAACAGATCTATATTCAAAATAAAGGCACTTAGAAAATTCAGGAATTAGGAGATTAGAAATTAAACCTCTCCTTTAAATAAAACAACAATAACAAAATTATATCATTGATTGAACTAATTTTAAGTTTTTCCTCTAAAAAACTTTGGTGCAGTGGCAAAAGCTTAAATTCTAACCAGTAAAGACACTAGAGATGGAAGAATCTTGTGATCTGTCTGTGCAATCCTTTTTCATTCCACTGATGAACTGTCTAGGCTACTGCTTTTCCTGGAATCCCGACTTGCCATTTGGTGCATATTTGGCATCCCAGTTACAAAATTAATGTAAAACTTGTTTTAGATTCCTATTATTAGTTGGGTAAAAAAATCCTTGCAATTAAATATTTCCAATAAAAATCTATATTTCCAGTCTTGACTGGCAATTAACAGGTTATATATATGTACATATATATGCAAATAATTGTCATATATATTTGTATTTCTATATCTATATCTATCTACATATATATGTATATATATATATATATATTCTTCCTTCTTTTCTTCCTTCCTTCCTTTGTTCTTTGTGAATTGGTCCAACAGTTCTGGAAAACAATTTTGCAGAATAAATTAAAAACTGCACATACCCTTCAACGCAGAGTATCCCATTACTTGTCATATATTCCATCAACATCATTAACAAAAAGAATAGCTCCATATGTACAATTTTTTGTAGTTGAAAAATGAAACTGGAGACAAAGTAAATACTTATCAATTAGAAAATGGCTCAATGATTTTTAGAATATGAATGAAATGAAATGCTATTGCAAAAGAAGAAATTCAATAATTCATCACTTATTAAGTCACTACTCTGCACAATATAATATTTAAAGCATTTGGGATATAAATACCAAGCCAAGAGTCCCTTTACTCAGACAACTTATATTCTACTAGAAGGCAAAAGAGAAACTATAAATGAAATGATGATTATAAGGCATCAGAGAAAGATAAGAAAATATATCGAAACTGATAGAGAGTAATGAAAGCAGAACCAGAAGAATTCAATATACATTGACTATAGAATATAAATGAACATAGTATAAGACAAAAGTATTCCATTAAAATGTAATGACTTGTTTTGGTTACATATGATCAATTTCAGAACAGGCTTTCCCTTGGGAGAGGGCTGTTTAATCTTGCATGCTTTGTCATTTATGATCACTGTTTCAGTTAGGTGTACCTCTATGTGTATATATGTGTTTGAGTTTTATACAAAAGTGTACTATAAAAGAGGGGTTACTGAGCCTTCTTTTTAAAATATAATCTTGTAATTTTATGAGAACAGAGAGGACTTCCTCAAATAATGCAGAACAACACTTTTCTGATAGTTGTAGGCTGAGAGTGCTGCCTAAAACACCAAGAGATTAAAAAATTGACCCAGGATTGTACTGCCATGAGTCTTGAAATGAAGTCTTTCTGGTTAGGAAACCAGTTCCTTATTTACTATAGCATTTAACCTTATTTAGAAGTTATTGTTGTAAAAAATCAATAACATTTAAAAAACTTGTCTTCACTTTCTAATTTTATGGTGATGCATAGACCATGCCTTAAGACCATATCATAGCAAACAGCCTGGGATAATGAAGATTAATTTTGAAATTAATGTTAACCAGAAAGTCATTGTACATCTACTCTGTCACTTACTGGAAAACTGCATGCTCTTTGACATGTATTTCTTTTTCATGACTACAATTTTAAAAGTTTGTCTTGGCTTTTTCTTGGGAAGTCATCTAGCTGCGAAGATAGTCAACATCGGTTGCCCAAGCTGGGAGTCACTGGCTAACATTTTGATACACATTTGCTTCAGATTCCACTCTTCAGATCAAAGTAATTGAATTCAATTCAACAAATATTTATTTAGCACTTACTGTGTGCCAGGCCCTGGGTTAGGAAAATAGGTATTCAAAGTAAAGTTATAATAATCTTTGCTTTGAAGGAGTTTACATTCTCCAAAGCGAATATTGAATTCCTAGTCTTCAACCTAAATCAGAGTGCAGGGTTTGTTATCTTTGTCCTTCATTTTTGAAGAGGATCAATGACATCACAGTGTGATGATTTAACTTGTTCAAGAATTGAATGTAATTACGATAGTTTCACAAAATCTTCAGTCTCATTTTCTCCTGCGCAGTCATTGAAGTTCAGTGGCAAGAAAAAAGTCAGGACAACTCTTAGACAATTTATATAAATAATGTTTTTCAGTCATTACAATTTTTAAATATTTGTTTTCTGATATTTTACAATCCATGTTCTTTCTCCCTCTTCCCCCTATCTCCTCCCCAAGAAGGAAGGTAATAACAAAAGAAGTTGTACATATATTATCTTTTAATACATATTTCCATGTTTGTCATGTTATGAAAAAGACACATTGATTACACTAGAGAAAAATTCATGTAGGAAAAAATTAAAGAATGGCAGAGTTCAATTTGCATTTGGACTCCATATTTTCCTTCTATGGGGGTAGATATCCTTTTTTGTCATGAGTCTCTTGAAGTTGTCCTGGATCCCTGCCTTGTTGGAAGCAGTTAAGTAATTCACAGTTGATCATCATATATTACCATTGTCCCTGTGTACAACATTCTCCTGGTTCTGCTCACTTCATTTTGCCTCACTTCATATGTCTTTCCAGGTTTTTTGTTATCATTTTGTTTGTCATCTCTTATGTCACAATAGTAGCTATTTTGCAATTGATGGACATCCTTTAATTTCCGGTTCTTTACCACCACAAAAATAGCTACTATAAATATTTTTGTATAGGAATTTCTTTTCCCCTCTCTTTAATCTGTTTGGGATGCAGACTTACTAATAGTATTGCTGGGTCAAAGGGTATGAACAGTTTTATGGCTAGGTTACTTTCCAAAAAGGCTGTATCAATTCACAGTTCCACCAGCAGTATATTATTTTCCCAATTTTTTCACATGCATGCCTTCCAAAATTTATTATTTCCCCTTTTTTGTTATGCTATGTGATTGATTAACAATCTATTCCTAGGTGAGGTGGGAAGCAACAAGGTGGTACAGTGGTTACATTGATTGCTCTGGAGTTAAGAAGATCTGAATTTTCAAGTTTAGCCTTAGATGCTTACCAGCTCTGTGACTATGAGCAAGTCCTTTAACCTCTGTTTGCTTTGGAGGCAGCCAGGTAGCTCAGTGGAAAGAGCAATGGGCTTATAAATAGGAAGACCTGAGTTCAAATCTGACCTCAGATGCTGAATAACTGCATGACTCTGGGCAAGTCACTTAAACCTCTCTTTGACTTAATCCACCGGAGAAAGAAATTACAAACCACTGCAGTATCTTTGCCATGAAAACCCTATGATCATTATGGTATCTAGGGTCAAGAAAAGTCAAACACAATTGAATGATTGAACAAACATGAAGTCATCAATGCAAAGCATGTAATCCTGGGTAGAGCACAGACCCTATGGGGTTTTCATGAGGAACTGAGATTTTGCTGCCAAAGCAATGAACTCTCAAATATCCTCCATATCAAATTATTGGTAATGGAGCAGCACAGTCTTATTGGATGAGTTGTACTGCATTTTATATGAGTGTTCTTCCTATTACCCAATGAAAGGGTTCTAGAGAAGTGGCTGGTAAATTGGGTATTTTTTAAACTTGATTCAAAAAAAATTTATAAGTACCATAGCAGATGTGAACAGAGAACTCTGGTGCTAGGGGAAAATGCAAAAAACATCCATGTTAAGCACATTGAAGGAGAGTGAATTAATAAGTTGCTAACTGGGGACAGAAAGAGATGTTGAGTGTCAGAGGTGGAATGAGCCAAGCTTTAATGGCTGGGTGAATTTTTAATGACAAAAGTAAAGGGAAAAGGGCATTTTAGACATAAGATAGGAGTGCCTGAACTGAAGTCAAAAAGACTCATATCTGTCCCAAGACACTTACTAGCTGTCTGACCTTGGGTAAGTCACTTAACACTGTTTACCTCAGTTCCCCATCAATAAAGGGAGGTAGAGAAGGAAATGACCAACAACTCTAGCATCTTTGTCAAGAAAACCCCAAATGGATAAATGGCCTTAGCAATCTAGTGTTTCATAAATTTAAAGATCTCAGATTTGGGGATAAGAACTCACTATTTGACAAACACTTCTGGAAGAATTAGAAAACACTAAGGCAAAAATTGGGTATAGATCAGAATCTCACACCCTATACCAAGATAAGGTCAAAATGCATATCTGATTTAGACTTAAAAGTTGATACTATTAATAAATTAGGGGAACATAGAATAGTTTACCCATAAGATCTATGGAATAGGGAAGAATTTATGACCAGATAAGAGATAGAGAACATTACAAGATGTAAAATGAATAATGAGGAACTGTGATAGACTTAGCTATTATCAGTCATACAATGTTCCAGGACAATTGTGAGGGACTTAAGACACAGAATGCTATCCACCTCCAAAAAAAGAAATGTTAAAGTCAAAATGTGGATGAAAGAATATCATTTTTCAATTGTTTATTTGAATTTATGTTTTGGAGTTTGGGTTTTATAAGATCACTCACCAAAATGAATAATATAGAAATATTTTTTACATAACAATACATGTATGATCCAGATCGAATTGCCTGCCAGCACCAGGAATGGGAAGTGAAAGGAGAGAAAAAGATAAATTCAGTTGTATCTTGGGAAAACTTGTATAGAAATTTGTTATAACATACAATTGGTAATACATGAATAAATATTTTTAAAAAACAAAATGGGATTGTGAAGAATTGAACATGATTGAAATGGCTAACAAAAATATAAGAATTAATAAAAGAAAAAAGAGCCTGATCTGGGACCAGCACACAAATTTACTCAATCCCAGAGCTGGATATAGAAAATGAATGGTATATTTTCTTTCCAGAGAGAGAGGTTTGAATGGTAAGGGGAATCCCTGTCACTAATTCACTAGCTACAAAGCCCAGATCTAAACCTGCTCATGGAGGATCTTCAGAGATGTGATGAATTACACTTATCACCCTCTTCTCTCTAATCTATAAACCCAGTCCCTGTTCTAAATAACCTGCACTAAACCCTCTCTTGGTTATTACTAGAGGTGCTGGCCTGTGACAGATTTGGCAGGGCCCCAGGGTAGGTCCAAGGTCCAAATGGACCCAGACCTCTGCTTACTGACAGTGCAGATAGCTGGTACAGGATAACATCAGGATCTCAGGGTTTTTCTCCCAAGGAAACACAGCAAACAGGACAGGAAGACAGAATAGGATCAGAAGCCTCAGGACTGGCAGCCACTCTCCCCAGTTTACATCCAGAGAGAGCCACCCAACTCCCCTCAGTTTCAACTTAACCCTTCCTTTCAGCATTCCAGAATCTTTCTCTGCAGGTTTCCTGCATCTTTCCTCTGCAAACTTCATTTTCCTACTAAACTTATCTTTTCCTCATAATATACCTCAGCCTTGCAGTGCAGTTCACACTGGAAGTGGCCTCCTCTCTTGGACCTCCTCTTTTGATTGGCTGATCCTTATCAAAACATCTATTTTAGGGAGAACCACTAGAACGCTCATTTTTTTCATTTCTTTCCAGGCTGCATTCCCAACTCTTTCCCCAGATTTTATCTGAGCTCAGAATACCTTTATCCTTCAACCCTACTTTTCAATCCCCATTAGAATTTTAAATTCTTTCAGAGGATTTATATTCCCCCCTCCTTCCCCACCCTGGTGCTTAAGAAAGTGCCTGCTCATTTTTGTAGACTTGACTTGAGTAGGGTATATGGGGAAATTTACTAAAAGCCAAAGAATTTTGGAACCAAAAAAATGTTTCAGAGCCTCTGGTGGAGAGATAACATGGGAAATTTGTTTTCAAATCCTTATGAAAAAATTTAAAGTAGGGTTCCTAATCTTTAGTGCATACTGAACATTTAGGGAAGTTTGCGGAAGTCTATGAATATCTTCTTAGGGTTTTAAATGCATAAAATAAAATATATAAAATTAGAGAGGAAATTAATAATAAAAATATCCATGAATACCAGGTTAAAAATGGATATAAACTAATCTTATTTTGAGCTTTTTTCAAAAAATGGAATATTTTTATAAATATATTTACTTGAGAGTAAACTGGGATTCATTCATTTCTTAAATTCAGAAGAGAGCTGCCTTCCTAGCCTTTGAAGATGACATAAAGCATTTTTGATAAACTGATTTGATGTCATTTGTCACAGTGACTACATTTGATACTTCTCTTACATCTGTATCTCTCTCTCCTGTGCCCTTGAGAAATGAGCAAATGGAAGGAAGGAAGGAAGGAAGGAAGGAAGGAAGGAAGGAAGGAAGGAAGGAAGGAAGGAAGGAAGGAAGAGAAAGAAAGAAAGAAAGAAAGAAAGAAAGAAAGAAAGAAAGAAAGAAAGAAAGAAAGAAAGAAAGAAAGAAAGAAAGAAACAAAGAAACAAAGAAACAAAGAAAGAAAGGAAGGAAGGAAGGAAGGAAGGGAGGGAGGGAGGGAGGAAGGAAGGAAGGAAGGAAGAAAGGAAGGAAGAAAGGAAGGAAGAAAGGAAGGAAGGAAGAAAAGCAACAGAGAGAGGGGGAAGAGAGGAAAAGAGAGAAAGAAACAGAAGAAAAGAGAGAGAGAAACAGAAAGAAACAGAAAAAACAAGAGAGAGAAAGAGAAGGAAGATAAACTTTCATTCATTTCACTTCTGTTAATTTCATTCAGTTCTTCATTTAGTGATTCATTCATTCACTATGGCTGCTTCTTACTAATAAATGTCATTTACAAAGCACTTCATTGCTTCCAAAGCACTTTACAGACGTTATTATACTTGACCTTCAGAATCCTGAGAAGTGGGTCATGCAGATATTTGTTTCCCCACTTTACAGATAAGGACTCTAAAAGCACAAAGAATTTAGTTGATTTGCTCATGATTAGGTAGCTAGTAAATGAAAAGTCTAGGATTCAAATTCAAGTATTCTGACTCTTACACTTCCAATATCACATGCTATGAAGACAGCAAAAAAATTTCTGCTTAATTATGTTGGGTATTTTTTTCATCTTTGGTGTTCATCTTTCATACTGACTTAAGTGTTAGTTTTTTTTCAAACCTTTATTATCCCCTCAGTCTCAAAGGAACAAAAGTATTCAGTCCTTCTGGTCATTGTAAACAAACTTTTCTCCCTGTTACAACTTCCACTGATATAATCAACAAAAATAACTTTTTTTTGGCTGTGTGTGTGTGTGCGAGCGCATGCGTGTGTTGTCTACTTTCCATTCCTCCCCAGTCTGGTTTTCTCATTAGGCCTTTGACACCAGACTGTTAGCTATCATCTTATCTTTTTAATCTGGACCATATGGTAACACTTTAAATTAAGGTAGCATGTATACATGTTAATCCTAATAGATGTGACTGACTTTGTTCTCAGACTCTCTGGCACCACATCTCACTAGTGTTAACTCATGTGACTCAAGCAGAGACTTTTATTGGAGCCCACTAGGACAATCTGGGCTAGAAACAACTTTCTGACTTGCATTAAAAGTTTGCATGTTTCAGCACAAGCAATTTTAGGGAAGTGAGCATTAATTACACTTGATCCTAAAACTTTCAGGTTTAAAGGAAACGCAGCTTCCATTTTCCAATGATCATCTGCCATGGATACACCAGTCCTCAGACTATATAAACTGCTCTCATCATTGGTCTAGACAGGTGTGCATTTTAGTTACTTAGACCCCAGGTGAAGTCAGCATTGACTGATTTGCAAGGACAGAACTTTGATAACACATTAAAAACATTTATAGCAACGATCGCCTAATATGCCTATATATAAGAAGGTTTTAAAGAACAAATCTAATAAAAATAAAATCCTAAATAATAAATCCCCAAAAGTCCTAAGTTAGCAAAAGCTAAGTAAATAGAGATAGATGGGTTTGAAATTTTCTAACTGGTGGAAGTTCTGAAAACAACTTAAGCTTTTGTATAGATTAAAGGATTGTAGATTTGGAACTAGAAAGGGGTTTCAGGTATCATCTACCTAGCTCAACCCCTTCATTTCATAGATAAGCAAACAGTCTAATGAAGTTAAATTATTTGATCAAAGATATTTAACTAGAATTTAACAATCAGGACTTAGTTTCCTCTTCTGTAAAATGAGAGTGTTAAACTAGATGACCAGTGAGGACACTTCTAATTGAAGATCTATTGAGCAGTAATATGAATCCATGTTCATTGATTCTCAATTCAGTGATCTTTCCTCTGTCGTCAGCTTAGAATAGAGTAGAAGCATCTGATTCTTTTGCTTCTAAAGTATGGAAACATTTCAGGAATGACCAGGAATTTTCTGGTAATGAATCTCTTAGATAAGGGTGGTTATGGCTCAAAGTATTAGTTTACAAAGCAAATTACTAGTATGGTAAGCAGAGTATATCAACTTTGCTAATATAAGAATATTTTCTTGAAGTGTATATGGTATCACAATAAAGTAAATCAGTTATTGTTTAGTACTTGTAACTTGTTGTTGTAAAGTCATTTACGAATCTTGTGACTCTGTGGACCATAGCACACATATGGGGTTCACTTGGCAAAGATATTAGGGAAATTTGCCATTTCCTTCTCCACTTCACAGAGGTTAAGTAACTTGCCCAGACATCACACAGTTAAAAAGTGTCTGAAGCTAGATTTGAACTCCTGTCTAATTGACTCCAGACCTAGGGCTCTATCTACTGAGCCAACTATCTGCTTCCATATCAGTGTCCCTTAGATAAAATGATTGCTGACTTAGATTCATAGCCTAGGGACGAAGTGACTGATGGGATTTATCTTTAAAAAGTGAAGATTTTTACTTTCTGAAAAATCACCATTAATGTGCTATGATTTAAAAAGACTGTGTTTTTAGTCAACAAATTGTGTCAGAATAGTGTACAATCAATCTCATAATGATGCCTCGGTAGATATGTTGGTAATGGTGCTTCACGCATTGATATGGCCCATGGCTTAGTGGAAAACTCTAGTTCCAGAGTCAATTGGACCTGTGTTCTGAAATACTAGCTGTGTTTTTTGAAAATTAATTTACTATTTATGTCTCAATTTCCCCATTTCCAAAACAAGGATAGCAATACTTATATAGACCATCTCAGAAATTTGCCATTGGAGGGACCTCATAGTTATATAGAAATAATAAATTTGGAATGAATTAAAGACAAGTATCATATGATTTATTTGAAAGGCATTAACCACCTTTTCCTAAGTTGCAAATATTTTTAATCAATTTCATTGTTTTAGAAAATAGCAAGATATTATTATATAAAATTTTTAAATGATTGACATTTTAAATAGTTTTTAAAAATACCTTGCAAACTTAGTTTATCTTCTGCCCAACTCTTAGTGAATAATTTTGACTTGTGATTCCATTGAAGTAATATTGATTCAATTAAGCAACCACTTTTCATGTCCCTAGGACAGAAAGATTTAAAAAAAAGACATATTATTGAAGCAAGATCTCTCATAGAACTTCAAATTCAGTCAAGATGACAGCATAGAGGCAGTGAAAGTTCAGACTTCTGAAAACCCTTCCTTACTGATTACAAATTAAATGCTCCTAAGGGCCTGAAAATCAAAGCTAGGAAAGAGCTCAGAGCAGGCAGCCTAGTTGTAGTAGCAGATATACTCCATATTGCCCCCCCTTCCCGAGGTTTTGGCCTCAGGGCACATTCAGCTCAAATCAGCTGGATTTAATCCCATCAAAGCCTTCAGAGGGGAAGGAAGCTCAAGCTTCAACACCCCTCTCTAACAGACTGTGCTGAGAGATTTGCTGACAAAGCTCAAAGGGTGAAGGCTGAAAGAAAAGCCCAACACTACAAAAAAAAAATGAGAGGAGCAAGAGCGCAGGCAACTGCAGTTAGTAAAGAAGGGGTAAATATGAGCAAACAGCAGAAAAAGAAAAAAGAAATTACAATCGACAGCTTCTATACAAGCAATCAACAAAGAGCAAATGGAACAGAGAAGGATGAGGGAACTCCAAGCAAAAAAACAGAAACTCCAGGGAATTGGATACAGGCTCTGGAAGAACTCAAAATACAATTCGAAACACAATTAAGAAGGACTGAAGACAACTGGGAAAAGAACTTATAAAGTATGATAAGTCATTTGGAAACAAAGGCACTTGAACTAAAATAAGAAAATAGTGCTTTGAAAGCCAAAATTAACCAGCCAGAAAATGAGGCAAAGAAGATGAAAGATGAGGCAAAGGAGATGAAAGATGACCTCCAAAGAAAATCAGGCCAGAAGGAGAAGGATGACCAAAAAGCTAGGGATGAAATCCTTTTAAAATCTTTAAAATCCTCTTTAAAATCCAGAATACAACAACTAGAAACAAGCAACTTCACAAGGCAGCAAGACACTATAAAACAAAATCAAAAGAATGAAAAAATGAGGAAAATAATGAAGCATCTCATTTACAAAACAGAAGATTTAGAAAATAATTCCAGGAGAGACAACTTAAGAATCATTTGTCTACTGGAAGACTATGAAAAGAGAAAAAGCCTGGACACCATACTATAGGAAATTATCCAAGGAAACTGCCCTGATATTCTAGAACAAGAGAGAAAAGTGGAGATTGAAAGAATCCACAGATCACCTCCTGTACTTAATACCCAACTGACAACACCCAGGAATATTATAGCCAAATTCTAGAGCTATCAGACCAAGGAAAAAATATTACAAACTGCTAAGAAGTCATTCAGATTCCATAGAACCACAGTGAGGATAACTCAGGATCTGGCTGCATCTACACTGAAGTACTGAAAGGCATGGAATATGATATTCTGGAAAGCAAGGGAATTTGGTCTATAACAATGAATTAATTACCCAGCAAAACTGACTATATTTTTACAGGGGAAAGTATGGTCATTCAAAAAAATAGAAAAATTCCAAGCATTTGTTAAGAATGGACAAGACCTGAACAGAAAATTTGATGCCCAACCACAGAACTAAAAAAAAATCATCAAAAGGTAATTAAAAAAGAGGAAAAAAAGAAAAACAAACCAAAAAAACATTTTTTGGTATCCCAATAAGTTAGAATGATAAGTAAACCTATAAGAAAATAGGTCATTGGTAAATCTTAAAAATTGTTATTATCACCTGGGCAGCTAGAAGAATTACAATTAGAGGGAACAGTGACAAACTATATAGGATGAAATGCCAAGTCACAAATATCTATATAGATATATATATATATATATATTCATAAATACATATATATGTACATATATATATACATAACTAGAGCTAAAAAGAGGTTAATACTAAAAGAAATGGGAAAAGAAATGAAAGGGGTGAATTTAAATGTCACAAAGAAGCTCATGGTAGGAGGGGAAAACATCAATACAATGGAAAAGTAAAGAGATTGGAGATAGGAAATACTCAACTCTTATATTCATTGAAATTGATTCAAATAGGGAAGAACAATCCAAACTATTGGGGTAGAGAATTGATTTGATCCCTATAGGAAATTTGATCCCTATAGGGAAGTAGAAGGGTAACAAATGGACTGGTGGGGAGGAAAGCAGTACAAGGAAGGGAGAGAGTGGGGTGTGGTTTAAAAAGACTGTAAAGAAAATAAGGGGGAAATAAGAAGAGGGGTAGAAAGGGAAGGAAAATAAGGGTAGGAATTAGGGGGAATGATTAAAAACAAAACATTGGTTTAGAAGAAAATACTGAAAGAAAAAAAGGCAGGACCAGGAGTAGAGATCAAAATGCTGGGAAATACACAGCTAGTAATCATAACTCTGAATGTAAATGAATGGAATCACCCATTAAACACAAGCAAATAGCAGAGTAGATTAGAATCTAAAACCCTACCATATGCTGTCTACAAGAAACACACATGAGGAAGTTAGATATGCATAGGGTGAAAGTAAGAGGAGGGAGGCAAATCTATTAGGCATCAACTGAAAAAAAGAAGGCAGGAGTTGCAATCATAATATCTGACAAAGCCAAAGTAAAAATAAATCTGGTTAAAAGAAATAGGGAAGGTAATTACATCCTAATAAAAGGCAGCATAGACAATGAGGAAATATCTGTACTCAACATATATGCGCCAAATGGCATAGCATCCAAATTTCTAAAGGAGAAACTAGTGGAGCTCAAGGATGAAATAGCTAGAAAAACTATACTAGTGTGAGACCTGAACCTTCCTCTATCTGAACTAGATAAATCAAACCAAAAAATAAATGAGAAAGAGGTAAGATAAGTGGATGAAATCTTAGAAAAAACAGAATTAGTAGACATGTGGAGAAAAATAAATTGGGACAAAAGGAATATACCTTCTTTTCAGCAGCACATGGTACATTCACAAACATTGATCATGTATTAGGGCATAAAAACATTGCAAACAAGTGCAAAAGAACAGAAATAATAAAAGCAACCTTCTCAGATTACAATGCAATAAAAATAATAATTCGTAAGGGTACATGGAGAGGTAAATCGAAAACTAATTGGAAATTAAACAATATGATTCTCCAAAACCAGTTAGTTAAAGAACAAGTGGTAGAAACAAATAACAACTTCATTGAAGAAAATGACAATGATGAGACATCCTTTTAAAACCTATGGGATGCAGCCAAAATAGTACTCAGGATAAAATTTATATTCTTGAGTTCATATATTAACAAGTTAAGAACAAATTAAGAAGTTCAGAGGTCATTGAATTGGTCATAAAAATTAAAAAAAAAACTAGAAAGCGAACAAATTAAAAATCCTCAGATTAAGACTAAATTAGAGATCAAAAAAATCAAAGGAGAAATTAATAAAATTGAAAGACAAAGAACTATTGATTTAATAAATAAGACTAGAAGCTGGTACTTTCAAAAAACAAATAAAATAGGCAAAGTACTAGTCAGTATAAATAAAAAAAAAGGAAAGAAAAGAAAAACAAATGGACAGTATCCAAGATGGAAAGGCAGACCTCACCTCAAATGAAGAGGAAATTAAGGCAATCATTAGAAATTACTTTGCCCAATTATATGGCAATAAATACACCAATTTAGGGGATATGGATGAATATATACAAAAATACAAACTGCCTAGACTAACAGAAGAGGAAATAGAATTCTTATATAATCCCATATCAGAAAATGAAATCCAACAAGCCATCAAAGAACTTCCTAAGAAAAAATCCCCAGGGCCTGATGGATTCACCAGTGAATTCTATCAAACATTCAGAGAACAGTTAATCCCAATACTATACAAACTATTTGACATAATAAGCAAAGAGGGAGTTCTACCAAACTCCTTTTACGACACAAACATGGTACTGATTCCAAAACCAGGCAGGTCAAAAACAGAGAAAGAAAACTATAGTCCAATCTCTTTAATGAATATAGATGCAATAATCTTACATAGGATACTAGCAAAAAGACTCCAGCAAGTAGTCACAAGGGATATTCTCTATGACCAGGTAGGATTCATACCAGGAATGAAAGGATGGTTCAATATTAGGAAAACCATCCACAAAATTGACCATATTAACAAGCAAACTGAAATAATCACATGACTATCTCAATAGAGGCAGAAAAGGCCTTTGATAAACTACAACACTCATTCCTATTGAAAACACTAGAAAGTATAGGAATAGAAGGGCCTTTCCTAAAAATAATGAACAGTATATATCTAAAACCATCAGCAAACATCATGTGCAATGGGGATTAAACTAGAAACCTTCCCAATAAGATCAGGAGTGAACAAGGATGCCTATTCTCACCTCTATTATTTAAAGTTGTACTAGAAACACAAGCAGTAGCAATTAGAGAAGAAAAAGAAATTGAATGTATTAAAATAGGCAATGAGGAGACCAAGCTATCACTCCTTGCGGGTGATATGATGGTTTACTTAAAGAATCCTAGAGAATCAACCAAAAAGCTAGTCAAAATAATCAACAACTTTAGCAAAGTTGCAGGATACAAAATAGACCCACATAAGTCATCAGTATTTATATATATATATCTCCAACACATCTCATCAGCAAAAATTAGAAAGAAAAATTCCATTTAAAATCACCCTAGACAATATAAAATACTTCGGAATCTATCTGTGAAGACAAACAAAGGAACTATATGAACAAAACTACATGACACTCTACACACAATTAAAACTAGATCTAAACAATTGTAAAAACATTGATTGCTCATGGGTAGGATGAGCTAACATAATGAAAATGACAATACTACCCAAATTAGTTTACTTATTTACTGCCATACCCATTGAACTGCCAAAAAATCTTTTTTTTTTCTGAATTAGAAAAAACTATAACAAAATTCATTTGGAAGAACAAAAGATCAAGGATATCCAGTGAAATCATGAAAAGAAATGCAAAGGAAGGAGGCCTTCCAGTCCCTGATCTCAAACTACACTATAAAGTAGTGGTCGTCAAAACAATTTGGTACTGGCCAAGAGTCAGAAAGGAGGATCAGTGGAATAGATTTGGGATAAGTGACCTCAACAAGATAGTCTATGATAAACCCAAAGATCCCGGCTTTTGAGACCAAAATCCACTATTTGAAAAAAACTGCTGGGAAAATTGGAAGACAGTATGGGAGAGATAAGGTTTGGATTACCATGACTTTCCCAAAATTCACCTAATTTGATTATAGTTTCCTTCTTATATTCAAGTCCTTCACCCTTTCTGAGTTTATCTTGGTGTAGGGTATGATATGGTGATCCAAACCTAATCTCTCCCATACTGTCACAAAATGTAAAATAAATAATTTTGATTACATCAAATTTAAAAGTTTTTGTATGAACAAAATCAATGCAATCAAAATTAGAAGGGAAGTAACAAATTGGGAAACAATCTTCATAACAAAAACCTTTGACAAAGGTCAAATTACTCAACTTTATAAAGAACTAAACCAATTGTACAAAAAAATCAAGCCATTCTCCAATTGATAAATGGGCAAGGGACATGAGTAGGCAATTTTCAGGTAAAGAAATCAAAACTATTAATTGGCACATGAAAAAGTGTTCTAAATCACTTATAATCAGAGAGATGCAAATCAAAACAACTCTGAGGTATCACCTCACACCTAGCAGATTGGCTAACATGGCAGCAATGAAAAGTAATGAATGTTGGAGGGGATGTGGCAAAGTTGGGACATTAATGCATTGCTGGTGGAATGGTGAATTGATCCAACCATTCTGGAGGGCAATTTGGAACTCTGGTCAAATGGTGGTAAAAGACTGTCTGCCCTTTGCATCAAGCCTTAGCTCTGCTGGGTTTGTACCCCAAAGAGACAATAAGGAAAAAGACTTGTACAAGAATATTCATACCTGCGCTCTTTGTGGTGAAAAAAAATTGGAAAATGAGGCAATGCCCTCCAATTGGGAAATGGCTGAAAAAATTGTGGTATATGTTGATGATGGAATACTATGGTGCTCAAAGGAATAATAGAGTGGAGGAATTCCATGGAGACTGGAACAAGCTCCAGGAATTGATGAAGAGTGAAAGGAGCAGAAACAGGAGAACATTGTACACAGAGACTGAAACACTGTGGTACAATTGAATGTAATGAACTTCTCCATTAATGGCAATGCAGTGATACTGAACAACTTGGAGGGATACATGAGAAAAAGCTATCCACATTCAGAGGAAAACTGTGGGAGTAGAAACACAGAAGAAAACCAACTGCTTGAATACATGGGTTCAGGGGATATGGTTGGGGATACAGACTCTAAATGAACATCTTAATGCAAACACCAACAACATGGAAATAGGTTTTGATCAAAGATACATGTAATACCCAGTGAAATTGTGCATCAGCTATGGGAAGGGTGAGAGGAGGGGAGGGAGGGAAATAATATGATTCTTGTAACCAAAGAATAATGTATCCCAAATTAAGTGCTCCTACCACTAAACAACAATTGAGGGCTATTCTTGGAGTAATGGGGTTTTATAGGCAGTAGATCCCTTCCTATAGGGAAATCACTAAGACCCTTATATCACTCACAAAATATTTGGTCCCTGAACCACTTAAAATGGAAAAGGAACATTTTAGAGCTCTTTCAAATCTAAAACAGGTTATCCTGTCTGCCCCTGCTATAGATATCCCAAATTACAATAAGCCATTCACCTTATATGTCCGTGAACATAGAGGGGTAGCTTCAGGTGTTCTAACTCAACTTTTAGGACCTGCTCAACACCTGGTAGCCTATTATTCTGCCCAGTTGGACCCAGTTGCTTCAGGAGCACCACCGTGCCTTAGGGGAGTAGCTGCACAGCTTTATTAGTAACCAAATCTGCCAATTTAGTATTAGGGTTCCCTCTGACCATAATGTGCTTGCACAAGGTTGACGCATTATTATGAAAACATACAACACAATCATTTACTGATCAAAGAATCACAAGATATGAAAAAACCCTATTGAAAAATGAATAAATCACCTTAAAACACTGTGGAATTCTTAATCCTACAACCTTGCTCTGCTATGTGCCAACTTCTGGGGGAACCATTACATGATTGTACATCTTAATTGTCCATTGCTGATGAATGTCATAATGATTTATTGGACACCCATTTGGAATTCAGAATTAATGTTATTTACAGATGGTTCTTTGTTTATGAAGGATGGTGTGCTCTATACAGGATCTGAGATAGTTACCAAATTTGCCACTCTATGGTCAGCTTCCTTACCCTCAAATGTAAGCATACAGGGTGCAGAATTCACAGCTCTAAAACATGCATGTGTCATTGCAAAGGATAAGAGAGTCACAATTTATGTGGACTCCTGTTATGCATTGGGCATATGTCATACTGTTACCATGCTATGGCTTCAGAGGGGATACTTAACATCAGCTGGAAAATGTATTGCCAATGCAGATTATATTACTGACCTTCTTTCTGCCCTCCAGCTCCCCAAAGCCATAGCTATCTTTCACTGCTCTGCCCATACACATGGTACTGACTCTGTCTCCAGGGGGAATGAATGAGCAGACGCAGTAGTGAAGCTAGCAGCCTTAGAAAGGCTTGAGTTAATTTTGACCCTAAAAATTACTAATTATTTCGATCCATCCCTTTCCTACAATGACAAGGAAGTGGGAAAATGGAAAAAAGTAAAGCCATACAAATTAATGGAGTATGGGTATCATCAGAAGGCAAACCCCTGCTGCCTAGAAATTTCTATAACCAAATTTGTCAATCCATCCATAAACATGGTCATTTCAGTACTCAACGCATTGTAGACTCTATTAAAAAAAAAGTATTGATAGCACCTGGAATAACTACAATTGCCTTCAAAATATGTACAGCTTGTCCTACCTGCCAGAACTTTAATCAACACACCTTTCAAGGAAAAGCCTTTGGTGGACGTCCTCTCACACACCTTTTGAACACTTGCACATTGATTTTATCTTTATGCCAAAATCTGGACAGTATAAATTTTGTTTGAATAAATTTCATAGTTGATCAGCTAACCAGGTAGCCTGAATCATTTCCTACTGCTTGCGACAATTTGCTTTTGTAATAAAAATTCTTATGAAAGAAATTATGCCTTGTTTTGGCCTACCATCATGAATTGATTCAGGTAGTGGAACTCATTTTACAGATTTGGTCTTATCACAAATTTATTCATGGTTGGGAATAACTCCTAAATTTCATACACTATACTATCCCCAGAGCTCTGTCCAAGTTGAACCAATGATAAAGAATTTAAAACTATGATTGGAAAATTGTGCATGGAGACTCATTTAAAAAGGCCTGAAATTCAACCTCTGGCCCTATTTTATCTCAGAAGCACACCTAGAGGTGATTTACACATCTCATTATTTGAGATTCTATTTGGACATACACCTCTTCAGGCACAACCATTTACTCCTGACTATATGTCATTGTTAGGAGGGGATACAACCATTGCCACATATGTCAGACAATTACAGACTAAATTGTGAGAACTCCAAGACTCTGGAGCTCCTATTCAGACAGGTCTCATAGATTTCTCACTTCATGATTTAAACCCAGGTGATAGCATCTACATAAATAATTTCAAATGTACTGGGTTGACTGAACCTGCTTATGTTGGACCTTTCCAAGTCTATTGACTACATCAACAGGAATTAAAATTGGGGAGATTCACTGTAGGAAGATTCATGGATTCATTGTAGCCATGTAAAACAAGTACCTTCTATTGATAATGAATAATTGATTGTATCATTTTTATTTGACTATTGATCATGATAAGACTTCCCTATTGTTGCACTTTAATTAATCCTTCTACTTGAAAAAAATTGCCCTTATAGAACAATATGTATATCAACTAAAAAAAAAGTATATTAGTGGCCTATATTGTCCTGATGTGCTTTTTATAACAGTTTTTGCCTTCTGCAAATTTTTTTTCTCTTAAATGTATTACTGCTGCTATACCTCCATTACTTTATCTACATCATTTGTGTTCACACTGCGAATCAAGGCAAGTTAAAGAGGAAATGAATCTTATTTTTTGACAAGTAGCCTCTATATTTTACCTCTGTAATTATGAAATATATACAATTTTGATATTTATTGTTTTTCTTCCTGTGTGTGCGATACAGTATTTGAGTTTTTCTCTCATTTTTTATATTTAAAGCACATGTCACCAATATTGAAAAGATTTTTAACTGCTTTATTTTTTGTCGTAGAATAAGCTAAGATATCCATTTGCTTAGCATATAGATGTGTACCCACAAAGCTTTGGACTTTCAACCTGCCATTAACTGATATCATGAGACTTTTGCTCAATGACTATGTCTAAATCAAGGAAAAAACAGACCACAAAGGAGCACAGAAGTTGACCTGCAAAGTGCCATACAACCACAAAAAGTAAAAAACAAAACAAAACAAAACAAAAAAAAAAAACTATCCTATCGGAATTGATGGCATTCTGTGCAAAGGCGGCTATTTAACATGTGTTAAATTAACAACTTCCTTGTATCACATTCTTTATCAAATATATAACATTGATTGTTCTGGCTCCAGCTCCATTATACTTTAAAGTGGAAAAAATGGTCAAACCAGGGAATGTTATATCCCATTTGATTCAAAACCAATTTTTTTTTATATTTTCTTTCATGATGTGACAACTTACTGTAGTCCAGATTGTTAAATTGGTCTAGTGAATGATTGTCATTGCAAGCTTATGGGACATATATTGCTACAAGAACCTGTTTTGATTTGTGATTTTTTCTCCTTGTTTCCTATAATTTTTCATGGTTTTGATATTTTATATTTGACTCAGAGGTTATTTTTTAATTTCTCTGGATTCTTTGAAGTTTTTGATAATTGATTCATATGCCTTATGACTTGACTAAGTATCCCTGTGTGATTCCTATGTGTATCCCTGCATCCTTATCAGGGGAAAATATGTTGATATCTTCCTCAGGGGGAATGTGTTTTTATTTTGTAATGAAAAATTTTAAGTTCCTTTTGAGAAAAAAAAATTAAGGGTAAGAAATTTGCTGCCTCCCAGAAACCAGAGACTGAATTCCTTGTGGAAGATGCCATGGAGATGCCCATGGAGACGGCACACTGTTCATCCATATTAGGCAATCTGGACATGTTCCAAAGGCATCTTTGAGAACTTCCATGTTTGGAGATCTGAGTATGACTAGACTTACATATCATATAATGATTATACTTGTATTTAATAACTATAAAAGTGTAATAAAATATGTCAGTTGAGTAGAAATTTGTAGCATCACTCCAGGAGTTTTATATCTGGGCAATCTAAGAGTTCGCAATTGTGCTTTTAATATATCTCTCCATTAGCAGAAAAAAAAAAACTAATGGAGAAAAAAATAAAAGAAAATCTATGTATTTTTGTATTTACCTAAATGTATACAAATACATGGATGAATTATTTTTAGTGGGGCTAAATTTATTAATTAATAAATTTCAATGATAAGCAATTTCTAAATGCTTTTTGAGAATAAACGAACAGATTCAACTATTTCCCTTGAACCTTCTCTCTGAAACATCAAAATCTATTCTGTGTCTCTATGACCCTCAACATCTGGAAAGGCAAGTAATAATAAAATCATTTGAATGTTTTTAATTCTCTAGATTCTTGGAGTTATACTGGCCTAAACACCAAACTTGTCATCATGGAATTAGTGCACAAACATTCATTTGTACAATAATTGTTCCTAATTATTTCAAATCAAAGCAGACAAGTTAGCCACAAAATATCTCAGATGGTGTCTCTGCACTTAAATACCCTTGGGAAATATTTTGTTTCATGGAATGATTTTGATGCTCAGGTTTTACCTTGGCCAGAGAGTCTCAGCTGTATCAACTTCCTTTCAGCAATATCTGCCTGGGGACATATTTTGCTGACACCTGACTGATTACTTTTTCCTCTCGCCATTTGATTTGAAATGTGATTTCTAGTACTATCTTACTTATGTCCAGAAAGGTGTCTTGGACATTTCTCTACTATCCACCCACTTTCCCCCCTCTGTCCTCCCTCCTCCACACTAGAGATCTAGAGGTTTTGCAATTCTTTCTAGCTACTACTCTTCCTGGAACTAAATGTTCTTCTAAGACCAGATGGGCAAGCTTAGAGAATGGAAATAAAATTGGAATTGAATAATGATACTGATAATGACAACAATAATCATAACAATTGTGATAATAATAACAATGTCTAACTATATAGTTCTTTAAGGTTTGCAAAGCATTGTACCTGTATTATCTTATTTCATTCTCATAACAACCCTCTGAGGTAAATGCTATTGTTTCCCCATTTTGGAGACATGGAATCAAGAAAGAAAGATGTTAAAAGTCTTTCCCAGGGTCAAATAGCTAGTAATTGTCTAAGGCTGGCTTTGACCTTGGATTTTCATGATTCTGGCTACATTCTTCTATTACATTCCACTTAACTACCTCAAAGTATTAAAATAATTAAAGGAAATAATGATGAAGATTCAATATTTTAGAGAATCATAGAACAAATTTTAGAATTGGAAGGAACTTTATCACCTCTTTCATCTACCCCTTCCCTGGTTTTCATTTCTCTAATTAATAGTGGTTTGAACTATGTTTTTTCATATGACTGAAGATAGTTTTAGTTTCTTCATCTGAGAACTACATGTTCATATCCTTTGACCATTTATCAGTTGGGGAATAACTTTTATTCTTATAAATTTGACTCATTTCCCAACTTCTTTCTGAAACAGGATATCTACTGCACTGTACTTGACAAGTAGTTATCCACCCTTTTCTTGATGACCTTCAATGAAAGGAAACATGCCAGCTCTGGAGACACCACATTGCTTTTTTGGAATAGCTCTAATTGTTAGATATTTCTTTTGTATTTGTACTGACAAATTAGCCAGCTTCTCAAGGCACCTTACATTCTGATGCTGAGGGGAAGGACACCATCCTCAGAGATCCCTTCTGGCAGTTGTGAAAAGTTTTGTACTTGCTTGGCATTGAACAAGCCAAGATATTACTTCAGAAGTATCTGAGCAAATAGGTTTTTGGCAGTTGACCCTGAAGCATTGCCAATGGTAAGAATGATTCCTTTCTTTCTTCCCCCATTCCCTTCTCCTCTCCCTAGACTCACCAATGAGCTATGGAAATGTCAACTCTGAAGTGGCAGATAGTCATGCTCCTTTAATAGCCAAGAACTCTTTGCAAAGATGACAGAAATCCAGTTTTTGAGCATTTCCCTCACAATTGCTCCATGATCTTTTTAGAGAATTTCAAGAGTTGCAAGCCTGGGATTTAGCACTATCAGAACAGATACCACACAGTAAAGATGGCAGGAGTACTTAGTCCAAAACTTAATGCAGGATTTTGATCATTCCTTACAATAAAATATTCCCTCTTTGAAATGTGAATTAAAAACTTAAGTCACTTGCTCTCTGTATATAAACTAACTGATGTACACTGAACATCAAGACTTTAGAATCTTTGTTTCTAATGCACTACTTGATAAAAAGTTTATTCTACATAATTAAAAAGTTTAAGGGAAATAATAATTAGCTATGTGACTTTAGACATGTTATTGAATTGAGAGTCAGAAGAGACTGTAAAAATCATTTGGTCTAACCCTATTCATTTTATAGATGAGAAAATTGAGATAACTGGTCCCAAGACCACCTGTCTGAAGCAGGATTCAAAGTCAGATCTTCCTCTCTTCAAGGCCAGTGTTCTAGTTATCAATTCTACTTCTACTATTAAGAAGTAGACCTGAAATTTGAACTCATGTCCTTGGACTCCTGATCTCATGGGACAGTCTCTTATATGCTCAAAGCCATGGTTTACTCATGCATAAAACAAAATTGGACTAAATACATTTTAATTAACTTTATTTCCCCATCTATTGAAGCCTCTGAACCCCTTCTATAGACATTTATTAAAAAATTTACAGTGGATACAGTTAGGCCTGGAGTTGAGAGAACTTGGGTTCAAATTTGGTCTCAGATTTGCCCTAGCTGTATGAACCTGGGTAAGTCATTTAACCACAATTGCCTAGCCCTTGTCACTTTTCATTCTTAGAATTTCTAGTAAACCTGAAGGTCAGAAATTAAAAGAAAATGGAGAGAACTGTGAAGATAATGAAAACTATTCAGTGTTGCTAGATGGCTCAGTGGATTGAGAGCCAGGTCTAGAGATAATAGGTCCTATGTTCAAATCTGGCCTCAGGCACTTCTTAGCTGTGTGATCATAGGCAGGTCACTTAACCTCCATTTTCCTAACCTTTACAGCTCTTTTGCCTTGTAACCAATCCCCAGTATCGATTTCCAAGACAGAAGGTAAATTGTTTTTTTATTTTAAAAAATTGTTTTAATTTATTTAATTTAATTAAATTTTTTAAATTTTAATTTAACAGTTAAATTAAATTTTTTTAAATTTTAATTTAACAGTTAAAAGAAATGGCAAATTTTATATGGTTAGTTTAAATGAAGATGTATTTTCCCCCATTCAGGCTCAGACACTATCTTGGTCTATTAATTGCAAGTTCAATTCCTTGGATTTGATCAGCAGGTGCCAATGTGTGGTCCCTAGGACCCTTCAGGAGGTCTATAAGTCAATACTATTTGCATGATAATACTAAAATATCTTAATTTCTAATACTGTCAATATTAATAGGTATAATTCAGGTAAACCACAGCTTCTCCTCAATATTTTTAGGAGTTTAAAGGTCAAAGAGTTTGAGAATCATTGGAATATGTCATATTTATTTAATATATCTTCTAGCTCTTAACATTTTATTTAGTATTTTAAACTTTTCTTAGCTCTTTTGAGCAGGTCAAAGTTGTCCTGTGTTAGCACTGTTGATATTACAATAATAAATGTTTATATTTATATGATACTTTAAGATGTAGAAAACTTTAGAAAACATTTTATATCTATTATCTTATTTGTTCCTCACAACCAATCTGTGTTGTAGATAGTGCATGGAAACCCATTTTACAGACAGGGAAAACAGCTTCTGAAAGTGAAAGGATTTGTCCAAGACCATGAAGTTCACAAGGGCTAGAGTTTGCTAAAGTTGGCAAAGTTTATAGTGAATCTTTTTTTCAGTGTGAATATTTACATATCTCATAAAACATTTGTAATCAGGGTGACTGTGTAAAGATTAAAATTTAGGGAAACTGAGGCAGGTAGAAATTAGTTTCTCTCTGAAAGGAGATTCATATTTTAGAGGTTTATTAAAGGTTGAGAATTTAAGAATATACAAGTAAGAAAAGGCACGTGCCAGGTGGGCCATAAGGCCCACCCAAAATTTCACTCACATCATGAGATATGTCTGTTTGCCAGTGGAGACAGGAAGTAAAGACACCCAAAAGCCTTTGCAATCAGGTTAAATACCTTCTCGATCTTGGCCCACGTGAGAATTCAGTGAGATTACAAAGCATTTTGGGAAAGTGGAGCAAGGAATTGTGGGGATTGAAGTCCAGAGTTCAAATCCATTTTTACAACTGATATAGTGTTTTATTAAATGTCTAGACCAGTGGTATCAAATTAAAGAGAAATGGGGGGCCTGTAATCCATACATGAGGATCTCTTTGGCTACATGTCAATTTAATTTTAAAATGTGGTATTACCTCTGTTTTACTGTATTTTTATTTTGTTTATATTTCCCAATTACATTTAGCCTTTATTCAGGTGATACTTGGGAGTGTTGTATATAAGGTCCATGAATTGACCTTATGTTGGACACCTCTGGTCTAGGTTTAGGAAAGTGATGGAGAAAATGGCAATAATGGGATTAAATTTAAAAGTGTATTGAGGTCACTTCCCGCCCCACCCCCCAGTTGATAAATAAACCTTTACTATCCCAGGCACTTTTCGAGCTATGTGACCCTAGGCAAGTCACTTAATCCCAATTGTCTACCCCTTACTTTCCTTCTGCTTTTGAACCAGATTCTAAAATTGAAGGTAAGGGATTAAAACAAATTACCAGCACAGTATTGCCCTTTAGGGATTTAGTGTCAGTTAGGAAGTCACAGGGGGATGAAGAGAAGACTTGGAATTCAAACCCAGTTCCTCTTACTTAAAATCCACTACTTTTTCTACTGTTTCCTATTCCTTGAATCTCAGATTCTTTATTTATAAAATGATGGTGAGAGTATCCATAATATCTGAATCATGGCTTTATGGTGAAATGCCAATGAGATTAGAGTATAGACAGTGCTTTGAATACTTTGCATTGCCTTCAATGTCAGCTATAAGTTTGAGAGGAGGCTGTGAATTTAGAGAATAAAGACATTCCCAACTCTAAAGTCTAGTTCATGGCAAAAAAAATCTGTGACCAATAAAAGTTAGATTAATTTAGACAATCAGTGGCAATGTGGATGGTTCAAAGTGCATCAAGTTATTATGGCTGCGTTGAGCCACAACTGAGTGTGAGTATATATAGCAATATTTAGGATCTAATCCCGGTGCCCAAATGGGGATAGATAAAATCAAAGGGGAAAGCAAAATCAATTAAAGGCTCTTTAACTGGGTCTCTGTCTCAGTTGGTATTCCCATCTGCTTTCCAGTGAAATTAAGAGAGCAGCCTCATATATCAAATTGGCATAAAGGAAAGTCACAAAAGCATCAGGGAGAAATATTAAATTGCCATTTAAATGTAAATACTATTATATAAGACCAGTGATTGCCCTCCTACATTCCACTGTTAAAAGGCCACTTGTGTGTAGGTGGATGTCAAGATGATTAAAGCTTTAGCATTTCAATGGTCATTTCACAGATAATAAGTAACTATAGTAAGTGCAAGTCTGTCCACGTTGATGGAAGAGTTCTTTATAACAGCAGGGTGATCCTGAGAATTGTTCAGGGTCTCCTTGACTCTAAGTGAATCCCAAACTGTAGGAAAGAGTGTGTGCCTTAGTACCTTTCAAGGATGTAATTTTAGGATCCTACAATCCCATTTTCAGAGTTGGAAGGGATGTCGGAAGCTGTGTAGTTCAACCTACACTTCTTCTGATGAGGAGCTGAGGCCAGGAGAGGCTAAATGAATTGTGATGGTCACCCACGCCTTCTGAGGCAAGATTTAAATTCGACTCCTCCTGACTCCAAATCCAGTACTCTTTCTTTTTGTACCCAAATGACCAACCCTTTTCTCTGACCTCACGATAATCAGAAATGATATGACTATCCCCAAACCAGCCCTTCTGAATTTTTTTAAGTGACTCCCCTTGCATGAGCCCTACCCTCACCCCCTACCTAACTCCTTTCTTGTTTGGAATGAAATTGAAAAAGAATGACTCTATTACTTTATGTAAGGGGTCATATTGTATACATGTAATCTTATACTTATATGTTTCATACATAAATAGTATATGTATTATCTGAATTAGTTATGGATAGAGCACAGAAATGTGTAAGAAGGGAAAAACTCATTTAAAATATCTTATAAGTGACCAAAGACCATTGAAAATTATTCTTAAAATGTTTTAATTAACATAAACAGAAACCTTCGGCTTACCCAGTGCCACTTACCTAACATGACAGAAAAAAAAAATTTAGAGCCTTGAAATGCAGTTTAGACAATGGAAACAGTGTGATTAAAAAGGTTCAGCTTCCCAGTTTTTCTTGCATTTCAGTGGCCCATGTGATCTCCCCTAATATATCAACCGATTTCAATTCATAGAGTCCTTTGCCTCAGAAAACATTATAGCATCATTAATACATCACTGTGGCAGTGCCCCCATCCCCCCAACTTTTCTTAATGCAATGTCAGAACATGTGTTTTTGTTAAAGGCATATATAAAACCAGAATAAACAGTCATTATCACCTAAAAATTTCCAGCTATCAAGGCTCCACATTAAGCCAACATCTTTGGAAATTCCACTCCATATGGAAGTTATTCACAACAAAGGTCGTTCTTCCCCTGCCAGATGGGAACAACTCGGCTGTGTTCAAGTAGCCCAGGGAGAAGCTAGTAATGTGTTTTTCCTCACGTACCTGACCCTCATTTTTAAAAATCCTAATGAACTTCTTTTCTTCTTCTTTTTAAACATTTTCTATTACTGAAGAAGTAGGCACCCTGACTACAACTTACACATGGGTGTGCTTAAATTTGATAGTGCAGAAGTACAGCTTTGGCAATTCAATTATTATTTCTTTGCATGTCGATACAATTTCTAATGGTCATTTTCTTACATTTTGCGATCCATGATCCTTCCCACCCTTCCACCCCTCAACCTTTTCCAAAAGAGCACATCATATGATATAGGTCCTTCATATGTTATCATATAATATATATTTCCATTGTCATTGCATTTTAAAATATGACACATATCTCTCACATTAGAGAAAAAATCATGGAGAAAATAAAGTGAAGAATGCTCTGCTTCCATCTATATTCATTCTTCAACAGTTCCTTCTATGGCAGAGGATACCCTTTTTTTTGTGATGAATCCTTTGGAGTTGTGCTAAATCCTTGCATTGCTGATCATACTTAAGTTATTCACAGTTGACCATTGCATATTAGTGCTGTTACCATTTACAATGTTCTCCTGGTTCTGCTCACTTCACTTGGCATCACTTCATGTAAGTCTTTCCAGAATTTTTTGTGATCATTTTGGTCATAATTTCTTATACCACAATAGGATTCCCTTCAATTAATTTTACTTCATTTCAAGAAACATTTATAAAATATCCACTATATATCCTATGCTGAGGATGTGAAGACAAAAATTGTGGTGGTTCCTCCCCTGAAGGACTTTACATGCTACTGAGGGCAAGCAACATATTCACAGGTAATTCAATACAAAATTTATAGTAAGTTAAAGCAAGGTCGATCATGCCACAGTGAGTAAAGAGATGGTCTTAGCATAAGGAAACTTGGGTTCAAGTCTTACCTCTAACACATATTGATTGGGTGACCCTGGACAAATGGTTCTGCTTCTCTATTAGGGGCCATGTAGAAGAAGTTTAATAGGCCTGTGAAGTACACGATGGATCTCATGTCCATCTATGTAACTAGCTACCCACAAGGATATTTATCATAGCTTCTTTATGGTTGAGCTGGCAAATCCTAGGGAGTTTTTTAATTCATATATAGGTTAGTGATCTATGCAGGGCCACAAAGCTATGCTGGAGGTGGGATTTGAACCCAGTTTTTATTGAAAGCAAGTCTGAGATTGTAGCCATAACACCCCTCTCTCAAGAAAGGTGAACCTTCAGAAACAACCATGGGGATTTCCTAAATCTGGAAACTTATCGAGAGGTATAACAGGTTTTCAGACATAGAGATTCTCTCTCTCCATCTGAGGGCTAACTGAAAGAACCAATTTTTTTTTGGGGGGGGAGTCCAGATATATATTTGAAGCTCAAACTTCATGAAATCTTTTCTATTGAATTTCCAATCCATTGAGATTTCAAATTTTCTAGGAGCCAACTTTATTTAAACAAACAAGCCAAAAAAACCTTTACTTTCTCTCTTAGTGGCAACTCTAAGAAGAGCAAGGGTTAGGTGACATGCCCAGGAACACAGAACTAAGAAAGTCTGAGGCCAAATTTGAACCCAAGTTCTCCCAAGTCCAGGACTGTCACTCTATCCACTGTGCCACCTAGATGCCCCTAACCACTTTTACTTTGGTAAACCTTATTTTTTTCCTTTTGCGTACTCATTTTCATATCTGACAGTATATTTGCTAGAACTGTTTTTTTCACTTAGTTCTGTTGCTAACATATCAACTTGCCAAACTTTTTCCATTCTTTTTTTTTTTAATCCCCAAGCATCTCTTCAGCAGGAAAATTCCTTGTCTGTCTTCATTCATGGCATGTTCAGTTAGTGTGAGCAGACTTGGCTCTCTTTACTTGCATTCCCTTCACATGAACTTAGCATTCACTGTGTTCCCTTCCAAGTCTTCTCTATTTCACATCAAAGCAGATCTAGTTGTTTCCGGTCACAGTGGGTCAGTCTCTCTCTCTCTCTCTCTTTTTTTTTTTTCCAATTATAATGCCACCTGGTGGTTCAGTGTTGAAAATAAGTGCATGACACTAGTCCTTTCACACATGACCAAATTAACCTAAATTATAGTGTCTGGACTTTCAGAGCGGGAAAGTATTGAGAGATCATTTCGTTCAGTTCTCTCAATGTATAGATGAGAAAACTGAAAATTATTGAATATCAGAGCTGGAAGATGCCTTAATGACTTCAGTGAAGTCTGAACTGGAACTAGAAAACAAAACCAAAAACAAAACCCTCTTCTCTTTAAGCTTATTGACAAGTGGTCTTCCAGGCTTTTCTTGAAGACTTCTCATGAGGAGAAATCCATCCAAAGAAACCCATTCCTTTTAGATAACTAAGTTATTAAGAAGTTGTTCCTTACTTCAATCCTAAATTTACCTTTAGTGCAACTTTTTCTCATTGCTTCTCTTTTGTTTGTTGGCATTATTCTGAACAAACTTTTTTCAAATGAAAGTTCTTCAAATTCTTGAATACATCTATTATGTCCTTTTGAAAGAGTACCAAATTGTCCAAGATCAAATAGGTAGTGCTAGTAGCAGAGTGGATATTCAAAAATACATTTTCTGACTTCAAAACCAGTGCTCTTGGTTCTGTTTCATAATTGGACAATGAGAAAATCTCCAATCATTTTTACTTTATGTATTCATGTGGTGAGAAACATTTAACTATTGTGAAATGACCATTAGCAAGATTAAGTCCAAAAATTGGTTTCCTAATCTCAGAAGACATACAACGTGGTCATTCTTTTAGCAAGTATTTATTTACTGAGTTTAAGTTAGGAGTAGGTAGACACGTTGGCAGTGTTTTAAGTAGCCGGCAGTCAGTGCGCCACAGAGAAATGAAGACATCTCCACAAATAATTATAATGCAATAAAATGCAAATATAATATGATAGAATGCACTCTAGTAGAATATAGAAGTCCACAAGAACATGATGTCCATATTATAATAAAGACTACATACAATCATATAATTGCAATAAAATGAATGTAAAATGTAATTGGTTATGTAACATATATGGTAACAAGGCAAACTAATATAGTATAATATAATATAATATAATATAATATAATATAATATAATATAATATAATATAATATAATATAATATAATATAATATAATATAATATAATATAATATAATATAATATAATATAATATAATATAATATAATATAATATAATATAACATAATATAACATAATATAATGTAATGTAATGTAATGTAATATGATATGATATGATATATGATATGATATGATATGATAATATAACATAACATAACATAATATGACATGACATGACATGACATGAATGATATGATATGATATGATATAATTAATATTATTAATATAATATGATTAATATAATATAATATAATAAATATATAATTAATATAATTAATGTATACAATATTATAACATAACATAACATAATATAATATATATGATATGATGTGGTATGATATGATAATATATTAACAATAATGTATTAATATAATATAATGTGATAGTATGTGATATAAAATATAACATGAAGTAATATAGTCTAATATAATTTAATATAATTCATTGTAAGATATTAATATGGCAGAAGCATAAATTGTTATAGAAATACAGATGAGAGGTAAAAATTACTTTTTAATAAAGACAATGAGAAGATTTTCTCGTGGGGGGGCATTAGGATAGGTTCAATTATCCTTCAAATTTCAGCATCATTGATTTTAACTTAAAATATATTAATGACATTTCTAATTTTTGGGGCAATTGAGTAAACTATTCTATTTCCAACTATATTTTTTGGTATTGTAGGAATATTTGTGTTTGTGTGTATATAGAATTCCTATTCAGATATAATATTGCCTAAAGAAAAATAAAGATAATGGTTTATCATTTTAAAATAGGATGATATAAAGCTATTAGTTCAATTCTTCAAGGAATTATAATTTATAACTTAGAAGATGGCCTTCATGGAGTGAGACTGTACTGTACATTAAATAACTCAATTTAGTTTCTTTTGGTGCTTTTTCTTTACAATTATTCTTTAAACTTTATGGTATGAATTAACTCTAGTTCTAATTGTAGGTTAAACTTAAGAACTTTGGGGACTGGGTAGTGGAGGGAAAGTGTAGACTTTTGCTCTCATTTATGTAGAGAATTTCCATTGTGTAAACATCCTTTACTAATAATACATATTGACAATTTTGCTACCTTAATTTTTAAAGTTAATTGTGGACACTGAGAAATTATGTAATTTTTCCTTGGGTTAGAAAGGTTACAAATTTGTCTTCTGTTTCTTTTTTAATTTAAATTTATTAATTTGTTTTTTATATTAAATTACTCAGTTAACTCCCTCTTTTTCTCCCCTGCCACATTTTAGAAGACATCATTTGACCAAAAAATATATCAGTATATAAAACTGTCTTACTTATTTCTATTTAGCAATTATTTCTCTGGAAGTGGATATACACAAGTCATTATTCAAGTAATGTTTATGTTAATGTACATATTTTCACTATTCATAATTTCATGTAGGTCTTTTCATGTTTTTCCAAAATTAACCTGCTCATCATTTTTATGGCACATTAGTATTTTATCACATTTATATGCCACAACTTGTTTAGTCATTTTCCAGTTGACGGGCATCCCTTCAATTTCTAATTCTTTGCTACAACAAAGAGAAGTATTAAAAACATTTTAGAATATATAGGTTCTTTCTCTTTTCCCCTGATCAACTTGGGAAATAAGCTAATACTCATATTACTGTGTCAAAAAGTATACACAATTTTATAACTGTTTGAGCATAATTCTAGATTGCTCTCCAAAATGGTTGACTTGATTCCCAGTTCAACCAACAAATTAGGAAATCCATTTTCCACAACATTTTCAAATTTTGTAATTTTGTCCTTTAATCATTTCAGCCAATCTGATGGTATGTTAGAGTTTTTGATTTACATTTCTCTAATCAATAATGACAAAGCATTTTCCCCATATAGTTATATATATGTACACACACACACACACACATATATATATCTTTGATTTCTTTATCCAAAAACTGTTTGCTCATATCTTTTGACCATTTCTTAATTGAGAAATAGTTCATATTTTTATATATTTGACAAAATTCTTTCTATACTCTAGATCTGAGACCTCTATCTGAGGAATTGTTTATAAAACTTTTCCCCAACTTACTATTTTCCTTCTGAGTTTGGATACATTCTTTTTATTTGTCCTTTGTGTTGTAAACTATAAAATGTGGGGCCAGGACTAGAGGAACTCTAAAATCCCTTATAGATCTCGACCTAGAAAATATAAATACAGAACAGTAGCTGGAGTAGAATGGTATCTTTCTGTAAAAGAAGATAGCATGCAGACTCCTTTGAGTTCAGGATATCACAATAGAATCCAATCTTTGATTGTCTTTTGTCCATTGTGATTAGATGTTGATAAAGCCTATATACATTAAAACCATACCAGTCTCCTACCCAAACTCCCAAGGGTGTCTTATTTTCATGGTATTAAATCTCCCCTCTCCACCCCCAAACCTCTACCTATTTAAGTATCCAAAACACTCATTTACTTAAAAGTGCTATGCACTTTTGTATGTACATGTAGGGTTTTCTATGAACACAAGGGAGGAAAATATCTTCTACATCAGATTAATTTACTGCAGTGGTTCTCAACCTCTCAATTTGTAGCAATGAGAATACATAATGCATATCAGGTATTTACATTCTGAATCATAACTGTAGCAAAATTACAGTTTTGAAGTAGCCACCAAAATAATTTTTTGGTTTGGGGTCACCGCAACATGAGGAACTGTATTGAGGGGTCACGGCATTAGAAAGGTTGAGAATCACTGATTTACTGTATTTAAAATTTTTAATTTAATACACAACAAAAAGGGGAAAATATGTCGAAGATATTGTTGATGTTGATGATGGTGTTGATAATGTGTTGATGATAATGATGTGGTTGTTGATGCTGATGCTAATGCTGATGTTGATGTTGTAGATGATGATGTTCATGACATTGTTGTTGATAATACTGATGATGATGATGTTGATGAAGATAATGCTATTGATGCAGTTGTTGATGTTGATGACAGTGATTTTGATGATGATGATGATGATGATGATGATTGTTGAATTTGGGGTTGGAGGTTTTCCTTCCATTTGAAACTTTCTGACCCTTCCCACTGTAATGATTAAAATTTTCTTGGAGACTGTCTCCAACCTCTTTCAACCTTCCTTTGTATTGGTCTTCTCCTGCCCTCTCCCTGATGCTCTTCTTTATGAAATATAAAATTACCCCATTTTATTTCTTTTTCCCATTTCTCTTAGTATTATCCTCCTTTTACCCCTAACTTATATATATATATATATATATATATATATATATATATATATAATTTATTTATTTGACATTTCATCCTATACAGTTTGTCACTGTTCCATCTAAGTATACTTCTTCTAGCTACCCTGATGATAATAACAATTTTTAAGAGTTACAAATATCATCTTTTCTTATAGGAATATAAATCATTTTAACTTATTGGTTCCTTAAGAAAGTTGTTTGTTTGCTTGTTTTACCTTTCTTAATTCCCTTTTGATGATTCTATTGAGTTCTGGGTTTGGGCATCAAATTTTTCTTTAAGTCAGGTCTTATCTTTATGAATGCTTAGAAGTCTTCTATTTTATTAAATGACCATACTTTCCTCTGTAAGAATATAGTCAGTTTTGCTGGGTAGTTGATTCTTGTTTGTAGACCCAGTTCCCTTGCTTTCCAGAATATCATATTCCATGCATTCCAGTCTACCAGTGTGGTTACAGCTAGGTCCTGTGTATTTCTGACTGTGGTTCCATGATATCTGAATGGCTTCTTCTTAGCAGGTTGTAGTATCTTTTCTTTGGTTTGATAGTTCTTGAATTTGGCTATAACATTTCTAGGCATTGTAAATTGGGAATTAAATGCACAAGGTGATCTGTGGATTCTTTCAGTTCCCACTTTTCCCTCTTGTTCAAGAATGTTGGGGCAGTTTTCTTGGACAATTTCTTGTAGAATGATGTACAGGCTTTTTCTTTTGTCATGATTTTCTGGTATTCCAATAATTTCAAATTGTCTCTCCTGTATCTATTTTCCAGGCATATGAGGTGTTTCATATTTTCCTCATTTTTTTCATTCTTTTGATTTTGTTTTATAGACTCTTGCTGTCTTGTGAAGTCATTTGCTTCTAGTTGTTGGATTCTAATTTTTAAAGACTGAATTTCATCCCTGTTTTTTTGGTAATCCTTCTCCTTCTGGTCTGTTTTTCTTTGTAGGTCATCTTTCACTTTCTTTATCTCATTTTCAAGCTGTTTGTTCTGGATTTCAAGTCACTATATTCTTGTTTTAGTTCATGTACCTCTGTTTCCAGATTACTTATTTTGCTTTTTAAGTTCTTTTCCAAATTGTCTTCAGTCTCTAAATTGTTTTTTGAATTGTGTTTTGAGTTCTTCCAAAGCCTGAGTCCAATTTGCTGGAGTTTCTGAATTTTTGCTTGGTATTCCTTGGTCTTCCTCTGTTCTATTTGCTCTTTGTTCATTACCTGGGTAGAAGCTATTGATTGTAATTTCTTTTTTTTTCTTTTTCTGTTGTTAATTCATATTTCTTCCCTCCCCACCCCCCATCATTATCTATAATCTTGATCCTCTGATTATTTCATGGATCTGTGAGTTTGGGCTATTCTGTCCTAAAGGGGATTCTTCTCTGCTCCGTTGATCAACTAGATTAGGCTGATGGAATATTAATGGGCTCTGAGGTCAGATCTTCCCCAGCTGTCAACAGAAGCTCAAGGAATAGGGAAGGTGTGAAGGCTTGAAGGGAGCTGTGCTTCCTGCCCTGTTATTAAGGTAGTCTGTTATGGTTGCAGCCTTTGCCCTAGGATCCCAGTCAGCAGGATTCTAATGGCAGCTCTCAGCTCAGTTGGTAGAGGAGGAGTTTTAGAGATTGAGGCTCCCTGCTCTCTGAAGGCTTCTTATCTGTCCAACTGATAGACTATTTGATAGGGGTAGAGCTGATCCACAGAGCTAGGTGTGCTCTGAGGCCAAAACTTTAAGAAGCAGAGGCTCAAGATGGATAGTGGCTGCAACTAGGCTGCCCTCCCCTCCACACCTCTCCTCCAACTACCTCTCTGCAAGCTGTGGTTAGAGTCCTGAGCCTGGCACACCTGTGGCAGCAAGGCATCCCCTCCAAGATGGAGCCAAGATTCTAGCCACCACAGGAAACTTAGCGCAATTGGTGGAGGTCCTGGGACATTCCTTCTTCCTTTTCCTTAAACCTGAGAATTTAGCATTCTCCATGTACCTTATAAGTTGAACTGAGCAGGAGGGTCCCCCAGCTCTGTCCTGATGTTAGATTTGGTTTTCTGTCTCCTAGAAGTACTTTGTTTTTGATTGGTATGGAAGGGTTTTCACAGAGGTCTGGACTCTTGCTGCTTCTAAGTGGCCATCTTGATTCCACACTCCAAACCTGAATCTGGTGCAGTTTTTGCTTTACTATCATCAGTGCCTAGAAATTTCCTTGAACATTAGAAATGTTTTCTGAATTGAACTGAATTGAAAGAACGGAAGGATGAAGCAAAGGTGACAAAACAGATAAATGTAACTAAAGAAGGCTCTTTGTGAAGTAAAATGGTATCCCAATGGTAGGTGTCTCAGATGAATGTCATATCCAAAGGCCTAGCATTCCCTGGAGTCCCCATGAGCATCAACATGTAATTTGGCCATGGAGGGAGGAGATAGTGGAGTTTAAAATGCCAGCATGGGGAAGGAGAGGGGCTCTCTTGACTTCTGCTCTTTAATATTCTGAATCCCTAGACTGGCACTTGACTAGGAGCAGAACAGCATGGAGGGAACAACACTGAGCTGAAATCTGAGATTTGATCTGATCTCTCTCTCTCTCTCTCTCTCTCTTTCTTTCTCTCTCATATTTTATTAATAAATGATTATAACTCTGGCCAGACCACTTTTTTTTGTAGTTCTTATTAGTAATTAGTAGAAGATAAGGGCCTTGAACAACAGGCTAAATAATTTGATTTTTATACTATGGATAAAGGTGACTCAAACCCTTTGGTGTGTGAGCAAGTAGGTGATATCAGATATGTGTAAGGCATTATTTTTTAACATATATTTATAGACTAGAATGGGAAAAGAGAAGGTTGGAATACTGAGATAGTAAAAATGGAAGTAGAAAGATGCAAGGGCCATTATCAAAGCATTGATGAGACTTGGTGACTAAACTCAATTTGAACAATATTCAGTCCCAATCCAACTGTGTATATAATCTGTGCAAGCATACTTCTTAAGTGATTATAGATTTTTACAACTTTTTATTCCCTGAAAAATTCCAAAAGCTGTACCTATTCTGCCTACCTCTCTTTTCTATGTAGTGATAGAAGTAGAAGGATCCACATGTGTAGTGATGCCTACATGTGGGAAGGGCTTTTCCTTATCTCACTCAAAGGGAGGCAGAATAGATAATGCTAACCTCTTCTCCCCACTACACTTCTTCAAGGGATGCTTTGTAGCAAATTGTAGTAAAAACCAAAAAGGCAGCAAGAAAGAAAGCAGATAAGGAATACATAAGAGAATGTAAGCAAATAATACAAAATACAGGAGATCTGTTTGGAACAAGGTAATTCACATTAAAGGAGAAAGAGGATCCTGTATATCAACTAAGAGGAAACTTCTCAAAGTCTCTAGAATAGCAAGCTGATGCTGGATTCTGCCAGCTCCTCTCATCTTTCTAAAGTCTTTTCCTTCATCAACTTGAAGTGGAGTTGGTTTCTTCCATCTTCTCTCTAATAAGTGGAAAGCAGAAGTACCTGAAGCAACTCGAGTCTTGAAGATCCTTGAGTAGAACAAAGAGAGGACTACTGCTTAAGGAATCCCCTTGGGGAATCCTAAAAGATGACTGGTTGAGAACTGAAGTTTTCACTTCTCACCAAGCTTGGGCAAGGTAGGGCTGCCATCTCCACTTTAGAAGACCCTATGGATTTCTACTTAAATTTGCATAGGGTATCTGTGACATTGACAAACACCTATGGGGAACTCATTTCCTTTTTGTTGTTATATGATTCAATACTGATATCCATCAGATTGTTAAAGAAAGTTATTTTCTTGATTATCTCTGCCACAAAACTTGTATAATCTTTCCTGCAATGCCCCTTGGATTCCCCCCACCCCCATCCCCAGGCTGTGCATGCAAGATAGAAAGTCATAGTTGGGTTTTGAGAAATCATGTGTGGGAGTTAGTTGGAAGAGAATAGGTTTGATAATCAGAGGCAAGAGAGGATTTTGCTCTCTTCTCTTGTATTTGTTGCTGACTAGAACTGCCTGTGAGCATGGCTAGGAGGGGCCAAAATGGCAGCCATAGAATAGCAAACTAAATGAAGCAATATGAAAAGTACCTTTTATATCTCTTTTTTCCTATTTTCCCATCTTTCCCCCCTATTACTCTTGATTAATAAAATCATTAATTTAAGATCAGGCTCATAATTTTTCACTCTTACAAGACCATATACCATGGGGCAGCTAGATGACATAGTGTATAGAATGCTGAACCTAGAGTAAAAAAAATAATTTTCTGAGTTCCAACATGACCTTAAACACTTACTAGTTGTGTGGTCCTGGGCAAGTCACTTAACCTTCTTACTTCAGCTGTAAAATAGAAAAAGAAATGGCAAACTGCTCTACTATCTTTCCCAAGAAAACCCCAAATCTGATCATGAAGAGTTGGACACAATTAAAAAATAACAACAATTCTATAATAAAGTTATTATGTACCTTGTTTGTAGAATTCAAGACAACAGACAATTTCATAAGTTACTGCGGCCAAAAAGAATTCTTCACCTGAAAATCCACTTTTTGGGGATATGTGAATGGGTCCCTCTTTCTAACAAAATTAGGCTGATTTTGAGATATCCATACATAGATCCTTTATAAGCCTTTTTGACCGGGTAGGACTTCTCAAGCTTGAGTTCTGTTGGCACAAGTTTTGAGAACCTAACTGGCTTCATGTTATGACAAGGCTTTATAGTAGATATCAGAAAAGCAATATTCTGGACATTTTTTTCTTTCAAATAAAAGAAACCCCTGGGAAGATCACTTATTTCAGCAAGACCTGAATTCAAATACCATACTAGACACTAGTTGTATGATCATAGACAAGTCACAGAACTTCTCTCCATCTTATCTATAATGGGGATGGTAATCTTATAGCATTATTTTAAGGATGAAATGCAAAACTAAAAGCTCTATTGATATCCTAGTTATTATTTACTTCCCTGTACTTTGATTTTGTCTTCTTTACTGGAGATCAAATTCCTGCATAAACCAAAAAACAAAGATGTAAAGACAGTGATTGGGCAAATTTTAAAGCTTTATATAAATGTGAATTATTATCTTCTTTCTAAAGAGTTAATTACATCATAAAGTACTTCAGAACAACAAAATCTTCACCCAAAGAAAACTGAATGAAACAGATAAAAAGCTCTCCAGGTGGAGCTATTATTACCTCATTATTTTTTGGAATGCTACACATAACTCTATAAAAACTAACTCTTTAAAGGATCTTTCAGATACAAGCCTGCTCCTTTCTTTCCCCCGTCATGTCACATTGCTTCTTTGTATCAATCCTAAAAGAGAAGAGTGGCAAGAGAAGTAGGCAATTTGGGTTAAGTGACTTGCCCAGGGTCACACAGCAAATGCATATCCTCCCAACTCCAGGTCTGGCATTCTATCCACTATTCTACTTAGCTGCCTCTGTGCCACTTTTCTTCTAAGAAACATTAAAGGTTTCTTTAATCTGTCATTTAACATCTCTCCATAATCAAGGCCATTCTGGTCTACCTTCCTAGACTCATTTCTCTCTACTCATTATACAAACACTCTGCTTTGTCCCACTTAGACTATTTATTTTTTTGGTGATGAGTTTCTGCTTCTGCATCATTATCATGCTTTCCATTCTCTTTTCTGATTAGTCTAACTGTACTTATTCTTCAAATGCTGCCTACTTCCATTTATGGAACCTGTTCTTACTTTCACATCTTGAAATGATTTCTCCTTTCTCTGACCATAAATAAGAATCATTGCCTAGTCAACCCTGCTTAATAATTCATTCTAAGATTTTTGCCAGAATTTCTCATTTTTAAATTTGTTTAGCTAACTTTTCACATGTAACACCCTTTATGGTTCTTCCATAACATACATTAGCACTAGTGAATTGTCAGAGACCAAAGAGTTGTCATTCAACAACTTCTCCTTTAAGGACTGTGGAGGGAAGCCCTTGTGGCTCTGGTTTCCAAATCACCCTGTGTTTCCTGAGTGACTCAATGGTATGTTCCAAATCAAGTAGTTGGATTTTATTAGCTTTCACAAAAGGGATTTATTAGGATAGTATAGCAAGAGGCAGCTAGCTGGCATAGTGGATAAAGTGCTGGGCCTGGAGTAAGAAAGATTCTTCTTCCTGAATTCAAATCTGGTCTTAGATACTTATTAGCTGTGTAACCCTGGGCAAGTCACTTAACCCTGCCTTCCTTAGTTCCTCATCTATAAAAATGAGCTGGAGAAGGAAATGGCAAGCCACTCCAGAATCTCTGGCAAGAAGACTGCATAGGGTCACAGAGTTGGACACATCTTAAAAATGACTTAACAACAATAATAGTATGTAACATAGGTTTAGAACAATTCTGCCAAATCAAGGGTACTTTCTCTAGTTGAATACATGTATTTCCTGGGAAAAGTGGGTTCAAAGTTAAGAAACAAAGACATCTGTAGAAACAATGTGGAGCTGAGAAGTACCTCAAGGTCCTTACCATTTGAGTTATTTTTATTTCATCCATTCTGTAGAGATTTCATGAACTCTCCCTAAATAAGGGATAGAGAGTTTTTATTTTTCTGTCTTCCAATCAAATTAAGGGCTTTGGTGGTAAAGTTATCAAGAGAAAGATAAAGAGAAAATTCAAAGGATCAATCAAGTTTATTTTTTAATGGACTAAAGAGAACAAGAAGAAGGTCAGTGGGAAATTGAAAAATAGTATAGTTTTGCAAACCATTTAAATTTTTTAATATTTTAAAAGAAAAGAAATTTGGTATACAGATTCACAGGTTTACATACAATTGCCTGTTCTACTTTGTACATGGAGTTGTCCATCCTACTTATAATTTAAGTTCAGAATATTAAAAATTATTAAATATTTATAAAAACAAGAAAATAATATGCAGCTTTGGTGATATCAGTAATAATTTCTGAACTCTTTTAAGGTAATTTTTGTTAACTGTCTATTATGGGCAATATGCTGTGCTAGTCATACACACAAAAATCAAGGTACAGAACAGAATGAAAGAAAATGGAGAGAATGGTAAATATTATGAGAAATAGTAATGCTTCAGTGCATTTGGAAAGGAATACTCTACCACATGGATAACAGCCAGAAAGGTTGGAATCAAAATGTTAAAAAAGGCAGTTACAAGACTAGATTTAGGAAATACTGCCAATTTTTCTATTATCCCTAGTGCTAAAGTAACTAGGAGGCCAAAATCATAGAATAATGAGGATGCTTTCTCTCCTTCCTTGAAATACACGTTACCTGGAAAAAGTTGATGCAAACTTAAGTCAGATATATATAGAAAATAGGAGACTGAGGGGTACATCACAACTCCATTCTTATAGGTCCTATTTCTTCCCCCTATTATAAATAGACACCTCATGAACAACTCCTAAATATAGGATACAAGGTTTTTATTTTTATTTCTTTCAATGGAGTTGAGGGGTTTGGGAAGGAAGGGTTGGCATGACTTATTTTTCATCAAGTCTGATTGGATCCTGGCAATGATCATTTCTTTTGCCTGATGCTTATAAGTCCTCAGTAATAATCCATTCTAATTTTTTCAGGGATGTACATCAGATAAGAGGAACACAAAAAACAGTTTACCTGACAGATCTTTGTAGAAGGGATGAATTTATGACCAAATAAGCAATAGGATATATTATAAGATATAAAATGAATAATTTTGATTACATTAAATCAAAAAGCTTTTGTACAAACAAAATTAATCTAAACAAGATTAGAAGGGAAACAATGTACTGGAAAAAAACTTTTCTAGCAAATTTCTCTGATAAAGGTCTAATTTCTCAAATATAAAAAGAACCATGTCCAATTTATAAGAATCCAAATCATTTCCTAATTGATAAATGGTCAATGAATAAGAATAGGCAGTTTACAGATGAAGTTATCAAATCTATCAAAAATGATATGAAAAAATGTTCTAAATCCCTCTTGATTAGAGAAATGTACATTAAATCAAATCTAAGGTATCACAGTACACTGATAAGATTGGCTATTATGACAGTAAAGGAAAATGGAAAATGTTGGATATGTGGCAACATGATCAGACCAACAGTTTGGTAAACTTATTTTGGCAAGTGGAGTAGGGAGATATTTGAGTATTGCAAAGACTATTAGTATTGTCTGCTCTTTGATCCAGCCATAGCACTGCTGGGTTTGTACCCCAAAGAGATAATAAGGAAAAAGACTTGTACAAGAATATTCATAGCTGCACTCTTTGTGGTGGCAAAAAATTGGAAAATGAGGGGATGCCCATCAATTGGGGAATGGCTGAACAAATTGTGGTATATGATGATATTGTGCTCAAAGGAATAATAAAGTGGAGGAATTCCATGGAGACTGGAACAACCTCCAGGAAGTGATGCAGAGTGAGAGGAGCAGAACCAGGACAACATTGTACACAGAGACTGACACATTGTGGTAAAATCGAACATAATGGACTTCTCCAGTAATGGCTTTACAATGCCCCTGAACAACCTGCAGCGATCTACGAGGAAAAAAAAAAAAACTATCCTCAAGCAGAGGACAAACTGAGGGAGTAAAAACACTGGGGAAAAGCAACTGCCTGACTACAGAGGTTGAGGGGACATGATCAAGGAGAGAAGCTAAATGAGCGCCCTAATGCAAATACCAACAACAAGGAAATGGGTTCGGAACAAGGACACATGTGATACCCAGACGAATCGCCCATTGGCTAGGGAAGGGGTGGCAGAGAGTTGGGGGGAGGAAAAGAAAACGATCTGTTTCCAATGAACAATGTATGAAAATGACCAAATAAAATAATGTTTTAAAACCTAAAAAAAAAAAGACTATTAGTATTTACTTTATTTAATGTATATAGAGAGTTTCATAAACCTTTCTTTTTCTTGTAGGGGCTCCATTTGGACTAGCAGTCCCTGCAGCTTGGGAAACTTCAATGCCTGGAATAGAGAAGCCCCAGGAGGCAGTAGCAAGGTCGACCACCAATGGCTTGTTGCTGCCCTGCCACCATCTGCCTTCTTAGAGTGAGAGCCCAGTTGGGGAGCCAAATATACAGATTATAAATTTGCATAAAGTAATAACTATCATATTTAAAATTACAAAGGAAATATTTAATTTTTAATAATAATTATGTTACATATACAAAATATATGGAACTGATTCAAATGAGATTTTCTCTAATAGAAAAATGGTCAAAGGCTATGATATTCTTAAATTAGGTTGTAGTGAAGAAATAAGGAATGTCTTAATAAACTATGGTATAAGAATTGACTGGGACATCATTGTGCTGGAAAAAGCAATAAAGCATGTGTTTTCAGGGAAACTTAAAAGACTTGTATGAACTGATTCAGAATGAGGTGAGAACAAGGAAAATTATTTCAATAATAACAACGTTGTAAATAAAAATCACTTTGGAAGGCTTAATAATTCTTATACTACAATGATCAACACGTATTCTAGAGAATTAATAATGAAACTACATTCTCAAGGTTCATAATGAGATGTACATACCAGACACAGCAAATGTAGGGATTTGTTTTACTTGACAACGCATATTTGTCACATTTTCTTTTTTTAATTTGTGCTGCTCTTCTTTTCTTTTTCCATTGGGGATGAGAGGAACAGATGGATGGAGGGGTATAAAATAGAATTTCCTCCCTCAAATGGGAAGAAAAATTTATTAAAACTCTAATGCACAGATGAATGAAGGAGAGGCATCTTTGAAAATACATGTAAATATATGGTAAATCAAATTGAATATAATAGATGTTCCATGTATGATCCTTTTTCTGTTCTACTTTATAAAAAGAAATGCTTTTTATTATATGTTTATTGGATTAAGAATTTTTTTTAGGAAAGTGTTTTCAAAACTCCAGGAGTGAGTGATGAGGATCCAAATTGGAATCAGGGCTATGTGAGCAGAGATTTGGTAATGGATTTAATTTGTAGGTATAATTATAAAAGATGATTCAAGAAAATTACACTGAGTTTCAGAGCCTAGGTGACTTGGAGGATTTAGTGGAAATTTGTCCAGAACCAGGAATCTTAAAAGAAGGGAAGGTTTGGAGTGAAAAGATAATGAATATTTTTTTTTGATATTGTTGAGATACCAATGGGATATCCAATCGTGCCACTATCCTCATGCTTTAAAACAAAACAAAACAATAAAATGCCTCTTTGTCCTTCTATCATTTCAGGCCATCATCCTATATGTCTTTTCTTTTACTGGTAAACTTTTAGGGAAAAAAATTTATATTTTCTGCCTCTATAATTTCTTCTTTTTCCCACCACTCAACCACTTAAAATCTGGCCTTTGATGTGACCCATATGAAAGTAACCTCTTCAGATTTACTGCTGATGACTCTATTTGCATTAAATAAAGTAAACACTGAAAGTCTTTGCAATACTCACATATCTCCCTTGATTGATATCACCAAATCTAATCACATTTTCTCAGTTCTCATGTTTCCTAGCCATTCTAAAGCATTAAAAACGGTGGACTGCTATCTCATAGATACTATGTCTTCTCCTCCCCCAACCCCTTTAAATACTGTTCTCTCTGATATTCCTACCTGTTTTCTTTTTTTCTCATTATCATGCCCTGTACCTCAACTGTGAGTACACCCAATACTCTCCCCTTGACCCTCTCTGTTCTTCATAGATTTCACCAGACTATGAATAGGACCTGCAACATACAAAAGGGTAAATCACTTTTGATGTCAAACAATCCTCTTTTCAGGAGAAGAGAAAATGAAGTCCCAGAGAGATTGAAGTTAATTACCCAAGGTCACCCAAGTACTAAGTTGCATAAACAGGATGGAAACCCAGGCCTTCTGATTCTAAAGTCCTCTGAGAAATCTTTCCTCACTGAATCATAACTGGATTCTATTCCATCACTATATTACTATCCACCAGATAGTGTTTCATTCATTCAAGGTCTTAATTTCTTTCTAGCTATAGGGAATAGCATGGATAAGATGTTTTGTTTTTTTATAAAAGAACTTTATTCTTAAATTCTGTGTGTGTGTGTGTGTGTGTGTGTGTGTGTGTGTGTGTGTGTGTGTGTGTGTGTACACACACGCGCGTTTTTAGAAAGGACTTGTTCTGGCTTATTGACTTTTCTGAAGTGGTTTGGTTTACAAGCTGAGACCTTCTGATCAGAATGTGCAGAACTAAAAGTCTCTTGTAAGCCCAGAAAACCTTACTGTTATTTGTTCCAGTTTTTCTTCGCCTTGGGTTTGGTGGCTTTTTTTCCCCTTAAGTGCAGCTATAAAATGTTGAGATGTTTGGAGAAGGTTAGCATTTTGGGAGGTCTGGACTTCCATTGCTAGTCATCCCTCTGGGATAATATGGTGTTGTAACATGCAATAATAACAGCACTTTTTTTGTTAGACCTTGTGAAATGTTGTCAGGGGCAGACAAACTGGGTGAAGTTAAGAACATTTTGTTCTCCTACTGATTAGGGTGAAGAGAGCTTCTGTTTCTCCTACTGTGCAAAGCACAGAAAGGTAAGATTGATTGCTTCAGGAAGTTGGACATAAAATAGGAAATAATAAGTCCCCTGCAGGAATAAAATGTAACTTTTGAGTCAGCACTGAGATGTACTCATTACTGAGGATGAAGCACCATTCAAGGGAAGAGAAAAGAATGTTAGATACAATGTTGGGATATTCCACCATCCCTTTATTGGTTGTCTCTGGACTTTCTCCAGAAGTGTTACATGTATATATTCTTATTAGAATGGAATAACAAAAATGATGTACATTTAAATAACTTTTAAGCTTTGCAAATAGCATTAGATCCTGTTTTTTTTCCCAATAAATCCTCAAAACAACCCTGAAAGGTTACACATTCTACCATCCTTATTATACAGATTAGGAGTTTAACATTCAGAAAGGCTTCAGTTACACAATTACTAAATGTTAGAAGAAGCATTCGAACTCAATACAGTTTTTTTTTCTTCCACACCACACTCTTTCTATCATGGTTAATGATTTAATGCTCACTAAAATAATTTTGATGATATTCAAATACTTTAGTACTTTTTAGGATGAATTACAGTGCATGTACCCTATTTACAGAGTAAAAGAAGAATTCAATTTTATATTGAAAAGTTGGAAAAGTACAAGAATTTTGCTTTAACAAATGGATAAATTACTTAAAAGTTGAAATATTAACATGCATTTTGTAATGAACAATATACTTCATGCTTTAGGGGCTCTGTTGTATGATCTGAGGTCAAGAAATCAACTTTTATAGGGCAAATGGTTATCCTGTAAGTCAATGTGTTTTGCAAGTATTATAAACAGTCATTTTCTGAGTTATAAATGTTCAATTTCAGATCACCTATATGTAAAAACAGCTGGTGGAAAGCTACACTGTTAGCCACTATGAGACTAATATAGCAATCTCTTCTTTCTCCTAGGGTGCTAATCCAACAATCATATCCTGGGATGAATAATTTTGTTGTTGTATTTTTTAAACCCTTATCTTCTGTCTTAGTATCAATACTGGGTATTGGTTCCAAGGTGGAAGAAGGGCTAGGTAATGGGGGTTAAGTGACTTGCCCAGGGTCACACAGCTAGGAAGTGTCTGAGGCCAGGTTTGAACCTAGGACCACCAGTCTCTGTCTGGCTCTCAATCCACTGAATCACCCAGCTGCCCCAGTTGAGTCATATTGTAATATTATCATTCTTCTAATTTTCATTGTTAACATTCAGGATTTCAGCAGTACTTGTAGGGTAAATAGGTTTTTGTGTGTCTATCTGAGCGTTCTACTGCTATTTAAAACATTGTTTCTAAGGGGAAATGCATTCCAAGCTGCAGGCAAGTGGTTTACAAAGGCACTTTTGGAACACAACCCAAAGATCTCTATAGAACTTTTTCAGTTTATTTTCTTTGGGTAAGTTAAGCATCTTTGCCATTATGAATAGCATGATGTTCAGTAAAAATTAGTATTATGTAACTGATTCTTCATAGCAAAAAAGAATGTATTGACAACTGGCACTGAAGCAAATATTATATAGATATTAGTATCCTAAGATCCATGATGGAACATTATATCTGAAATAAATTCCACTAAAATAGCTAACTCATCTTTATTAATGTCCTCATCATTATGATCATTAACTGCAGAACAACACTGTTCTGAGAACAAGATATTGCTGCTATATGAAAGAATTAATACAAAGCATTTAATATTATTGACCATATTCTTGTAAGCTCTCTCTACTAGTTATCAGGGGAAAGATATAGAATTTAGAGTATATATATATATATATATATATATATATATATATATATATACATATATATATATATATATCAGCCATCATGAATGCTATGGTTCAAGAAAGTAAAATAAATAAATACATAGAATAATAATACATTGTGTTATATATTAAGAGCTTTGAAAAAATATTTATGTCTGCAATTGGAGGGGGGTTGGAATTGCAAGAAGCACATCTTTTAGATTCAGAGAATTTCAGTTCAAATGCTGCCTCCCTTTCTTACTACTTGAGTGATCTTGGGCAATTTATTGTTCAAAATCAGCTCCCATTCAAGAAACATGTACTTTTCTTCCTAAGTGGACCAACCATCCAATTGTAGACATAATCTGGTCAGTCAAAATTTTTCATTTATTTGTTCTTTCCACATGCATTAACCTGATAATCTCTTTTGAGTAAGCAGGGATTTTATTGGGGATACCTTGAACTGGTCCACAATCAACGCAGTCAGTGTATTATCATCAACAAACAGAAACTTGGGCAAAATTTCATTATTAGGAGAGAATCATCATGGTTTTGTATTTTGCTTAATACATAATTCAATTAACCAGTCAATAAATTTACATACCTTGAACACAGGAAGTAATGAGGGTGGCCAAGCCAGAAGACTGAAGAGGTTTTGGTCACAAATTTTGAAAATCTGAAGTGTGGTCAAAACTGAGATTGGTGTGGAGCAGTCGTATATTGTCTACTTATTCCTATAATAATAGAGCTACTAGGGGAAAGGGATTGTAGTCAGGAATTGAAATGGTAGTAAGTCTTTAATGTTCAGATCATCAAGCCCGGGCAGAGGACAAAATAGTGCCAGATACATCATTTATTTCATTGATGGCAAAAGTTGTCAGGCACCTAGAACAAATATATGGCATTTAGTCAGATGAGTCATGGTAATAGCATTTGGACTGTATCTGCTCCTATTATGTATAAAATCATGATGGTAAAATATCGATCAAAATGCTAATTACCAACTATATTCCCTTTTAGTTGTTGATGACCATGCACTCTTTGTCTCTGACTCTGTTGCTCTGTCTGTCTCTCTCTCATGATGTGTTCCTTCCTACTATTAGGCCACCAAGTAGAAGGTCCAATCATTGCTGCTAGCTGTAACATTGTGTTAAAAAGATATACATCCTCATAGAGGAATAAATGAGCTCAAGTAAAGGGTCACTAGTAGACTTGGTGAAAGTGTTTGGTATTTAAGAGGAACTCTATGATTCCTAGTCATGTCTACTGTATACTGTTAACATTCAGGCAATCATCTTCATTTCTTCCTGACTGCCACCTTGGACTTTGTTGCAGGAACCACCATGGGCTATTAATACAAAAGCTTTTACCTAATTACCTTGCCTGGTCTAGGCTTCCATCTGAAGATAGGTTTAGTGGATAGAGCACTACACATGGAATCTGGAAGACATGAGTGTCAATTCAGTTTTAGGCACTAGCTATATCACTCTGGGGATACAACAACCCCTATTCAGAATTGCCCCAAATCATTTAACATCTGTCTGCCTTAGTTTCCTTAAATATAAAATGTAGATTAATATTAGCATCTACTCCTAGGAAGATGGTGAAGATCAAGTGAGATATTATTATTCAAACCATGCTAAAAGTAGAGCCTAACACATAGTAGATGCTTAATAAATATCAATTTCTTTCCATTTCTCTTCTCAACTATCCCAAAGTCATTTGTATGACACCCTTTCAATTACCCATTTAAGATTTTTAATTTTTCTATTAGAATCTATCTTTTTGGGACAAAGAAAAGTATATGAATTATTATTTGTATTCCCTATCACTTACCACAGTATATATTATGTAGTAAAAATTAATAAATGGGCTCTCTCTTTCCATATTTAAAGTGGGATCTGAATTCTGAGGATTTGGGTTTCAATTTTAAATTTGCCTCTTTTTTGTGATTATGAAATGTTCTTTAATCTCTATTGGTTTCAGTTTCCTCATCTGTAAAATTAAGAGGCTGTAGTATATTATTATTAAGGTCTCCTCCAGCTCTAAATTTATGAATCTATGATATGGAAATCAACATTGTAGCTATAATATATCTATGGAAATTTGGCATGAGACCCAAACTAAGGCATATCATTCCCCAAACATTGGTAAATACAGTTACCAGAACAACAATGCTAGAATTGAATAAATTTTTATTTGTATAATGATATATTTTGTCATCATTATAGTCTTGCCTCTGAAAATGACTAGCTCTGTGACCCTAGAAAAATCAGTTTGCCAGCCTCAGTTTACAACTTTACAAAACTGAAATAATAACAGAGTTGGTATGAGGATAAAATAAAATTATTTGGAATACCTTTTCAAACATCATATTGCCAAAGCACAGAATATAGAGAAAAGGATGAAAACAGACTTCAGAGCATTCCTACATGTGGAAGTTGGATGAAAAAAAAAAGTAAGACTTAGTAAACTCTCAGAAGAAATAGTCAGAAAAGTAGAAAGAGAACCCAGAAAAAAAGATAAAAATAAGAGAGATGAAAATGTCAAGATGAAGAGTATTGTTGAAAATAGATATCTATTAAATGGCACTAGAAACTTAAGAGGGATGAGTATTAAAAATAAAAGAGCTTAGAAAATGGTGATGAAAAATGATTAGACCTTGGATAAAAATACGGTAGTGAATCATATGGGGGGAAGTCATGTTTCAGTTGCTTGGCAAATGCATAAACGGTACTGAAGACCAATAGTGAACTTAAAATATTTTCTAAACTAATTGATTAAAATTAAGAGAGGGAAGATGACTAGGTCAGGCTAGATCAGAAGAAAAGTGATAGTACAAAACATGAATCTTTGTGTGTTAGATGCCCAACAAAGTTGTAAAAGTAAAAAATAAATTCTCACTAAAAAAAGTTAGTTTTTTTTGAGGGGGTCACTGTGTATGAGAACTGACTATTGCCATACATGTTCATGTTATTTAGATAGATATCTTTATTTCTCTTTATTATTTCCTGTTGTACTTTATTTAGTGGTAGGAAGATCTGAAAAATTAGCATGAGAAAGTTTTCTCTACTGTACTTTTAAAGGAAATAGGTAATGAAAAATATTATACATTCCAAAGTATACTTCTATTTCCCATTATTCACTAAAATTACTTAGGTAAGTGCATATTGGATAAATTGCTGTGAGTGAGGTGTGAAGATGCCCTTTCCTTATCATTCAACTTTAGTCTGAAATTATAATGCTTTCTCTTTTCGTTTCAGCATCTGGAATATTTTACTCATACACTGCAACATCCTGTACTATTCACGTTCACACTAATTTCCCACCAAGTGGGTTAATCACAATGCAAGTCTTTTTATAGAAAACTGAAGAATTGGGAGTTGTGTGTATGTTTGTTTAATTGGAGATTGGAGGGTTGGTGGGAAGATACACTTTCAGGCATGAAACATATCTTTGGTCAGCAGCAGCACAGTCTACATCTCCATCCAAAGTATTTAGGACAACACAAAGAAAATGGTGTGTTTATAGAGATTGTTTCCTCAGATGAATATCTGATTCTTCCTCTTTTTCTTTTTTAAATGAGCATTATGGAAAATGGCCTTTTTGTTATTATTTATAAGACAGCTGCTTTAAATAATAGCTATTTTCAAGTATGTGTGTGTATGTGTGACATCACATTCAGCCTCTCTGCCAGCATTTCAGTTACAGATGGGAAAGGCTTCTAATGCTGAAAACACAGAATAGAATGCACACATAAATATCATCATAAAACCATCTCTTATAATCCCCATAAAATGATAGTCAACTATCACAAATTATCTCTGTGTTAATGACTGCTCCTTTTGCCTACTTCCCTCACTACTATCTTATTTTCTTTCATTTTAGAAGGCTCACTTGCTTTAAACACACACTCACACATGCATACGCACATACACATTTCCATATCCTGTGAGAGGAAAAGCATAGTTAGTTTAAATCTCTTTTCGGAAACCCATTATTCATTCAACTTCTGACCCTTTTTCTCCTTCCCCTAGGATTATGCTTACACTGTTTGGTTTCCTGAGGCATATGTTTGGAGGAAGTAGTTGTCTTGAGAGAACTTCAGCAAGAGTGAAGGGTTGACTTCTACAAGTCCCAGTTGGCCCAGAAATTTCATGAGAGCAAGTTCCTGCTGCCACTTTTGGATTCCGTTTTCAATGGAGATGGGGAAATCATGGAAACAGGTGTTCTTGTGGAATTTTGGTGTTTCCATTTCTATTTTGAGTTAGAAACCAGAAGTGGAACATGAACAGTGACGTTCATGGGAAACCATTTTTTTTTCAGTTCAGTTCAATATGCAGAATTTCCTTGTCAGAAAGTAAATCAATGGCTATTCATTCTAACCTGTTCCTGAACAAGAATTTGACATGTTCTTTCATAATTTCATTAAGGAAGAACCTAATCCTTTGTCTGAGGCAAATCTATTTTATCTTTGAAAAGATTCAATTATTTGGATGTTTTTTTTTTTTAACTTGACACCAAACAAATCTGTCACATCGCAACTTTAATCCATTATTATTCCTAATACGTTTCTCTGAGTTCAAGCAAAATACCTTCTTCTGAAAGCTAAATGTAATACTCCAAATGTGTTCTGAACATGGTAAAGCACCATGATACTCTCCTCTCTCAAGTTTTGTATACTATGACTTTCTAAAATTATCTGAGATTTCATTATCTTCTTTTTGGTTTTCAAGTAACACTACAGACATATCGTAAGCTTGTAATCCATTGACAACTCCCCAATGATCATTTTCAAAGTAGTTGTCTAGCTATGTCCTCCTCTATCTCTCTTTCATTTGTGGAGTTAGGTTAACCTTATTAATTTCCATCTGATTCATTTTGATTCATTATCCTAGCCTTCCAAGATCTCCTTGAATTCTAAGTTGCTGATGCAATGGGTTAAGCCATTACAATTTGAGTTTTTTCTCATTTGCACACTTGGAAAGTATGCTATCTATGCCTCTGTCAACACCATTTTAAACAAAACAATTCAATTCAGTAAACATTTTCTAGGCAACAATTACGATGAAGACTTTGTTAGGCTTTGTATTCCCCTATGATTTTAGTAGTACAAAGAATTACTGTAGTAGTAACGCAGAGGGCACAAAGATGAAAAACAAGCAAAAATGGAAAGAAATAGGATTGAAAAGGTAGGTTGTAGATATATGAAAGGGAATCTAGCCAGAGTAATTACTCTATCCCATGAGGCAGTGGGGATCCTTTGAAGGAGTGTTAGCATAGGTATGGTCAAACCTGTGTATGAGAATGTTTATTTGAGAAAGTGTCATCGGCTTTTCACTTCATTGTTGTGGAATGGAATGAGTTCTGGGAGTGAAGGTAGGTTCAGCCAAGCAACAATTTTGGACCTTCTCTCTTCCTCACCATCCACCCTTTGTTCCCATATTTCTGGTGGACAAAAATCCAGGGCTGAAGACACTCTTAGTCTTATTGCATAACTCAAGCTTCTTCCCTAACTAGATACTTCAGTAATTTTTCAAGTTTGAAGTTTTGTACAGTTCCAAACTGACTCTCTAGAACATATTCTTGGCTTTCCAGAAAGGATATTGAGATAATACTGAAGGTATCAGATTTTGTAGATCTCTGATCTAGGTGATAAAGGATGAGATAATAATAATAATAATTGAAATTTGTAAAACAATTCAGTTAGCAAAGTGCCTTATACAAATTATTTCATTTATTTCTGATAAAAATCCTGAAAAATAAGTACTTCAGAGTGCTCCGCTGCTGACCTTCAATCTCCTCCCGAGTCACTGCCAGTTACCCACGATCCTGCACTATGGTGTCGCGGAAGTTCTTCGTGGGGGGCAATTGGAAGATGAATGGAAACAAGAAGTGTCTGGGGGAGCTCATCACTTCTTTCAACGGGGCCAAGGTGCCCGCCAACACCGAGGTGGTGTGTGGAGCCCCTTCTATCTACTTAGACTTTGTTCGGCAGAAACTGGATGAGGAAATTGGCGTAGGGGCTCAGAACTGCTACAAAGTGGCGGGGGAGATCAGCCCTGCCATGATTAAGGACTGTGGGGTCACCCGGGTGATCCTGGGCCACTCTGAAAGGAGACACACCTTTGGGGAGTCCGATGAGCTCATTGGGCAGAAAGTAGCCCACACTCTGGCAGAAGGTTTAGGAGTGATTGCCTGTATTGGTGAGAAGCTGGATGAAAGAGAAGCTGGAATCACGGAGACGAAGGCCATTGCAGATAACGTGAAGGACTGGAGCAAAGTCGTACTAGCCTATGAGCCCGTCTGGGCTATTGGGACTGGCAAGACAGAGACACCCCAGCAGGCCCAGGAGGTCCACAAGAAGCTTCGGTGCTGGCTTAAGACCCACGTCTCAGAACCTGTATCCTAGAGTACCAGGATCATTTATGGAGGCTCTGTGACAGGGGCCAACTGTAAGGATCTGGCATCCCAGGGGGATGTGGATGGCTTCCTGGTGGAGCGTCCCTCAAGCCTGAATTCCTGGACATCATTCAAGCCAAAAGCTCCTAGGCCTTGTTGTGGCCCACTCCCTCCCTGCCAAGCGGGGACTGGGCAGAACCAGCCTGGCTCCCCCTCCCCCTCCCATGTGATTGTGATGCTGCCCCCCACAGTCAGTCCAAGCTGCACCTTCCTCAGCCCAGGGCCTCGTGTGCCCTGGCTCTCAGCTCCTTGGCTCTTCTTCTGTGGACCAGGCCTTTCTCCACTTACTGTAAATTTGAAGGAAGCAAAAATAATAATAATAATAATAATAAGTACTTCAAGTATCATTACCCCCTCTTTTACTAGGAAAGGATCCAGGCAAAAAAGTTCAAGTGGCTTGAAGATGGTCACACAGCCCAGGTGGTAACTTTTGATTCCATTCTTTTTTTTCCTGCCAGAAATAGCTTTCAGTAAGCAGTCCATCCCTCTAAAATTTTAATTAAAATTTTTCTTTCAGTAAAAAGCATCCTTCTTTCTCTCTCACCTTACTTTGAAATTGAAAAAAATATTTAACAAACATTTATTTATATAATCAATTGAAAAGTTTCCACATTAGCCATGTCTCCTCAATTCACAACAAAACAAAAAATCTCATTCTATACTCAGTCTCTATCAGGTGATGGATAATATGTTTCATCATTAGTA